>NC_041385.1:40194795-40231501 GCF_002162155.2 Triticum dicoccoides | reverse complement strand
ATCGGTTTTCTTCTTTTTCTCTTTGTTTCCATTTTCAGTTTCCATTATATATTTTCATATATGGTAAAAACATTTTTAATACACATTTAACATTTTTCAACTACATGATAAACTTTTTTAATACCAATTTTATGATGTCTATTGTTTTCATGCAAATTATACTTTTCTGGTATACATCTAAACATTGCTTAATGGTCGTCGAACATTTTTTCATATATATGAATAACATTTTTTGAAATACATGCTTGGCTGTCTTTTTTTAGTACACACCTTACATTTTTATATATCTGATACATTTTTTTATACATGTTTTCCATTTTATATATGCATAATTTTTTTAAATACATGAGTCAATATACGGGAGCTACTATATGACGCTAGGTGCGTCAAATAGTGAGTGGAACACACAACAGTTCACGTCTGGGCCAGCCGACCGCATGTCACACCGAAATGACATGTGTTTATAAGCAGCGAGTTAAAAAACGAGTTGAACAATCAAACTCATGACCCCAATGACCCAACCACGTGCGGCCAGCCACTCGAACAAACACATCCTGCTAACCCATGGCCAGCACGAATATTTAAGAATATACTGCAGCTATGATTAAAAACATTTCTTGATTTTCTTATTCTTTTTTAACTTTAAAAAATGAATTACTGAATATTCTGGAAACATAAACAATTCTTGAAATCCAAAATAGTTTTTTTGAAATTCCGTACAATTTTGGTAAAACGGGAACAAAATTTGAAATGAGAACATTTCTTGAAAGTAACAAACATTTATGAAAAAACGAACACTTTTTGAATTTTTAAACAATTACTGAAAACGGGAACATGTATTGAAAATTTAGTACAATTTCAAAGAATATGATTTTCTAAACACGAATTTATTTTAGTTTGTTTGAAAAATTCGCTAAAAAAGAATATTCGCAAATTTGAAAAAAAAACATTTTTTGAAAATCTGGAACTATTGTGGAAAACATAAACATTCTTTCAAAAAAAGGGAAGAAATTTTGAATTTTTGAAAAAAATTTCAAAATGAGAATTTGTTTTTCACAAAGGCGAATGGATTTTTAAAATTCTGAATATTTTTGGAAAATAGAATAAAACTTGAAATTTTGAACATATTTTTAAAATATTGAGTTAACAGTAAAAGGAAAAAAGGAAAATAAACTTAAATGGGAAAAAGAAAAAAGAAGATACGGAAAAGAAAAAGAGAAAGGAAGAGAAAGGGAAAAATAAAATACAAATAGTACACAACAAAGGGCCGGCCCAGTCTTGAGCGCTCTGTGCGAAGTTGCGACTGCTTGCCGCATTGTGCGGCAAATAGGGTTTCCCTAACTGCATGGGCAGAAAACAAGTGCGCTGGCTTAGCTGGGCCACAACGCGCGTGGCCCATATACGGAATTCTGGACGTTTTTCGTTTTCTAGCAACCGGACGCAAAAAAAACTAGCACCACCTCGGATGAAAATAATTCTTTTCTATGGTGAATGGATCAAAAAAATCAAAGAAGCGCACCTCCCTTCACAGATTAAATAAGGTAAAGATATACCCCCTTCATCCCAAAATAAGTTAGTACAAAGTTGAGTCATTTATTTTGGGACAGAGGGAGTAGCTGACATGGGTGGTGAAGGGACTGGTGCTGCGCTTGATCTCACCCATGGGTGGTGGTGAAGGAAGCCCCTATGGTTCACCAAACGGTGAGTGGAACTCGCTGTGTAATTGCTGAATGCATTGGGGAGTCACTTCTATCGCTGTTGTCTGAACCTCCACCTGAAATAGGTATACCATATGTGGCACCGCACCGCGGCAGCACACAGACAGTGCAACTGCATGCCGTTGGTTATTGTGCAAGTGATTGTTGTTGGGTGGCCACTGAGAGAAATCCTACTATCAGTTGTGTCAACTGAAGTCTTCTTGCCTCTCCAATATACGCATTCGACTGTGTTCCTCAAGCCAGTCCATTGTGCGTATCACGTCATAGGTGCCCAATGGTATGATCTTCATGTCAGCCACGAACTCGTGCCCCTGTGAATGCCATGAACGCCGAGGAATTTTGGGAATAGCAATACAATTCGCCTCTGCCCGCAACTTTAACTCGCCCTGGCTGTTTGAGTGGGTTGGTACCGATCAATCTAACCTGCTAACTGCTTATCCAGGAGCGATCTTGAGCTTTCTGAGTCCACCAACATGAGCACTTCATGGCCCTGGATCCACGCATATGGCGTTGGAATGTGCGAGGAGAAGTGTTGCCGGTGAGTCCATGGCGAGACATGGCCATTGCAGTTCCTCGACGACGTGAAGTTGAACTATGGTAGGGGCCTAGGGCACATGTGGTTATGCACCCACCACTCGCCGCACTTGAAGCATAAGCCGCACGTGCGTCTGTAGACTCCGAGTGCCTTGACCTTGGATGAGTTCGTGTGGGCGCCCTCGACACTACATTGGTCCACTGCAGGAGTTGGAATCTATGCAGCTACCAGACGTAGTGGCGTTGGAAATGGGAGCGGTGCGCCGGGCTGAAGAGTTGCGTCCGCTCCTCGTTGTGTGGAACGCGGCGTGTGACGATGGTGCCTCGAGTCCACTACTTCGTCTTCCCACAAAACCAACAAGCAAGCAGTGTCCAGGTCCAGTGGCCGCGGTATCAAAACCAATGAAAAAATAGCGTGCTATAAGCTTTAGCATTGCCCTTCTCGAAATACTATGTAAGTTATAGCGTGCTAATAGCGTGCAATATTTAAAAATAGCGTTCTGCATAAAAATATAAAATATATCGCAAAATTTAAGGCTTCCATAGTTTACAAGGAAATGGAACACCACAAATTAAACAAAGAAGCATGTGAGAGATAGGCTCAGAGCATGTATACTCCTAATTTGTAAGGAGAGGGTACCCTCCTATTTAATAAAAAAACATCAGTGGCTGACTTGCCGGCGCTGGCGGCATGGTTGACATCAGCGTTGTCATGTTGAAGTTGGAGGCATGGCTGATGCTGCTACTTGGAGAGGGGATGGAGAGAAGCTGCTAGCGCTCACGAAATGCCACCGACACCTTCGCTCATGAATCACGAATGATGTCGTCGATGCCGCCCCCAGTCAGAAACTGGTGGGAAATTGGTGACGAGGTGACTAGGTTAGGTTCTATGTGTTGCGTTTGCATTTAAAAGAGAGTGAGAGTGACTTTGCCAATGCAATGCGGCGATGCTTGAGGGGCTTCTGTGTGGTACACGCTAAGACGCTACAACATTATCTCGTTTAGCGTCAAAATAGCGCGCTATAGCATGAATAGCGTCAGAGCGAGCAAATTAGCTAAAACGTAATGTGTCCCTTCCAGATATGCTATAGCGATGCTAAAATGTCAAAATCTCGCGCTATTTTTTTCGTTGACCATCATATGAATAATATCCGCCTTGAGTCCCTCGACAAAATGAGTCAGGTAAAATTAAGGGTGAAATGCATGAGAATAAGGAGCTAAGTGATTAACAATAAGCTCAAAATGCTCTATGTAATCTGCTACTAAGAAAGTTTGACGAACATTGTAGAATTTTCTAGTCAACAGCTGGTGCCTGTCTCAGCCAAAACGGGTGCATAGCAAAACGGTGAACGATTCCAATAAAACTCAGATAGTTTGTTTTGGAAAGATTGCAATCAAATAGACGTGGCACTGGAGAAATTGTGCGCAACCATTGGTATCCAGAAAGAGGTATCTATATTGTTCACAAAGTGTTTTCCACAATTTGAGGTTCTCACCTATGAACTGTGAAAAAGATGATGCCCTACGTCGAGTGCCATAAATACTCGGTAAAGGGCCAAATAAACTCGGCAAAGAGCACCTGGCTTACACCTCTCAGGAAAACAAAACTTTGCCGAGAAACAACTGTCAGGCACTCGGCAAACTGTTTGCCGAGAACCAAACAACGCCTCTTGGCAAAATAAAATGACTCCACGGCTGCTGGTTTCATCACTGAGCCATTAATCACTACCGGACATGCCACATGGCACCATTTTGCTGTGTGTTCACTGTTTGGTTCTCGGCAAAAAGTGTGTTTGCTGAGTTTTGGCATTTTGACAAGTGTGTTTTGCACATGGTGTCCACAAATGCCTGTGTTTGCTGAGTAGCATCTATTGCCGACTTCCCCTCTCGGCTTACTTCGCTTTGCCTAGTGCCCGTGGTTTGGTTCTCGGCAAAGAGTCAGACAATCGGCGTATGAGAAAATTCCACTAGTGACTAAGGATGTGCTTACCCAAAACCCGCAAGCAAATTGACTAGCATGAGCGAACGGAGAGAGGACAGGAACGGGCAACTGGAGAGGAAATAGAACAGTGCCTGGGAGGAGCGCCTACAGTGTTGCTGACCCCTTCTCCAGGTGTAGGAATTCGCCGTATGGTCGCGTGACCCGTGTGGCGGCTCTGTCGCACTAATCCCGGAGCCAGGGAGGCCACGGGTCGCCGCGAGACTAGGATCGGGTGTGAAGTCCCCGTTAGCAGCCACACCAGGCGCCATAGGCGGACGCCCTTGTTGCAGTAATGCAACCACCACAACCGTGGCCACAACTCACTTCTCCAGAACCGGTCCCCTGACGACCAGATCGTCGAGCTTGTTGGAATTGGCCTGGATCGCGTTGGTATTGTTGCGTTGATCAGTGCGTTGGTATTGTTGTGATCCTCCTCCCATTGCCATTTTGGTGTTGCTACGAGGTCTTCGATATGCAGATTGCTGTTGAGGTTCTCGTTTGTTCTTATAATCTGAATGTGCATAGGCTTGGGAACTTTGGCAATTTTCAAGGGAGAAAGCAAATCATAGCTTTGGCTCAGGGCTTTGGTTTGATACTTTGGCGTCCAATCTTGTTCAGCAAAATTATAATTTGGTTCCCAGGTGCCTTTTGGAGTTGGGATCTGATCCAAACCTTGTGATTCTTTATTCTGTTGATAGACTCGCGTTCGGTTTCTTTCTGTGGAGGAAACATGCGTTTCTTTCCCTACAAAATACTCCTACAAATGATGCATCCTCCTTGGGTCATCAAACACCCTTGGAACTTCAAAATTACAACAATTGTGCATAAGGCCACAGACCCACATTCACTCGAGTATTTAGGAAGCACCAGACATATGTGTATTTTAGCAGTGTTCATGTGAGCCCGAGCTCTACGACATTGGATTCTCAGCTATCCTTGCCGGTCATATAAATTCACCCGTGCAACAAAATGTGTCCTAAGTTATTCAACACGGACAATAAAGTTGTGACACATAAATGGACCACCAACCTTCATTTGTACTGCATAGATAGTGCTTTCGTTTACTATATAGACAACCGATCTTGGTCAAAGCAAACAACAAACTCCACCTCATTTATCCATATTTTTACATTCCGGCAGTACAAACTCCTCATTTTCAGTATTTTTTTATAGCGGATGGTGATGGCGATCCACAAAAGCATAAGAAAGAATAGATTGGAAATTGAAACGATATATGCCCATTGACGATGCACACGAATAAGAGACATGGGGAAACCAACCACGAGGTCTGTATACCGGGGTAGCGGATACTTTCTCTGTTCTTGAAACATGCCAGATACGTTCGTGTTCTCAAACAGGTCAATGTTGCATAGAATTAGTGACAGAAAAATCTACTGCCCTGGGGAACACAACCATTCGAGCATGTGTTAAGGGAGGTGTATGGTTCCACACGGGGATGGCACTTACTTCAGCATAGGATTGCATGTGTGTTCTCATTTTGGACTGCTTTCGAAAGTGCTTCTGTCACTCCTCGCGTGAACCTCTGGGGAGATGCTAAGTTGCGGCTGATGTTTCTCATTTTGGATTGCATGTGTGTTTCTCATTTTGAAGTAGGCTTGCGGCTGATGTTTGACAACTGCTAATGGTAGAGTTCTCTTCTTTGGTTGGATCCATGGTGTTTCTAGCTGATACTCCAGTTGGGGTAGTATCTAGATCTAGTTGAAGGGCCCTTTTCTGCTAGTTCTATGTAATTGTGAGTGGGTACCCCTTGTACTTCTGTAATTGTTGAAAGGCACTTTTTGTTCAGGAGAAAAATACTTTGGTTCCCAGGTGCCTTTGGAGTTGGGATCTGATCCAAACCTTGTGATTCTGGATTCTGCTGATAGATAGACCCGCGTCTGGTTTCTCTTTGTAGAGGACACGTGCGTTTCTTGCCCTACAAATGACTTTTCTTTAGTGAGGGTAATGTAAGTCGGTGCGTCCTCCTTGGATTATCAAACACACTTTGAACTTCAAATTTACAACAATTGTGCATGAGGCTAGGGACCAACATTGAAGCACGGGGTATTTTAGCAGTATTCATGTGAGCCCGAGCTCACAATTACCACATTGAATGGTTAGCATGCTCTCCTAGTCAGTCATAATAAATTCACATGGTCGCCTTGTGTATCCCCTGTGTGTATGTAAGTGTTACCAACAGAATTAAACATATCCAGAGTATTTACCCTGCAAAAAAAACATATACAGAGTATTTTGAAGTAAACAACTGAAGTATAATCCTATAAACATGCCCCTTTTTCAAAACAAGCAAACTAGCGTGTGCCACTCAATGAGCACCGTGGAGGCAATCAAATGTGTTCCAAGTTATTCAACGTGGATAATAAAGTTGCCACAAATAAATGGGCCACCAACGTAAACTCCACTTGTAGCGTAGGTACATCTTTCACTTTCTATATAAACAAACCATCTTCCTCAAAGCAACCAACAAACTCCACCATTTCATTTTTCCATAGTTTACACTTCGGTAGTAGAAACTCTTCGTTTTTAGTATTATCGTATAGCGAATGGTGATGGCAATCTACACAAGCATAAGAAAGAATAGACTGAAAACCGAAACGGTATATGCCGTTGACGATGTGCATGAACAAGAGACACAGGGAAAGAACCAGCCACAAGATCAGCATAGCAGACAATATCGTTGTTCTGAAACTGCCAGATACTTTCACGGTTCTGAAACCGACCATTGTTGCATTAAAATGAGTGAAACAAAAATCTACAGGTGTCGAGAGAAAAGCGGTTCGAGCAGGTCTCGAGGGAGGCGCATGGTTACGAACAGGGCTGGCACCTGCTTCAGCGTACGATTGCATATGTGTTTCTCGTTTCGTACTGCTTCTGAATCTGATTTAGTTTCTCAGTCGTGAACTTCTGCCGAGATGTTAAGTTGCCAACTATGGACTTGCGACTGATGTTTGTGAAGGAAATATGCCCTAGAGGCAATAATAAAGTTATTATTTATTTCCTTATTTCATGATAAATGTTTATTATTCATGCTAGAATTGTATTAACCGAAAATATAATACATGTGTGAATACATAGACAAACATAGTGTTACTAGTATGCCTCTACTTGACTAGCTCGTTAATCAAAGATGGTTAAGTTTCCTAACCATAGACATGAGTTGTCATTTGATTAACGGGATCACATCATTAGGAGAATGATGTGATTGACTTGACCTATTCCGTTAGCTTAGCACTTGATCGTTTAGTATGTTCCTATTGCTTTCTTCATGACTTATACATGTTCCTATGACTATGAGATTATGCAACTCCCGTTTACCAGAGGAACACTTTGTGTGCTACCAAACTTTACAACATAACTGGGTGATTATAAAGGTGCTCTACAGGTGTCTCCGAAGGTACTTGTTGAGTTGGTGTATTTCGAGATTAGGATTTGTCACTCCGATCGTCGGAAATGTATCTCTGGGCCCTCTGGTAATGCACATCACTATAAGCCTTGCAAGCAATGTGACTAATGAGTTAGTTGTGGGATGATGCATTACATAACGAGTAAAGAGACTTGCCGGTAACGAGATTGAACTAGGTATTGAGATACCAACGATCGAATCTCGGGCAAGTAACATACCGATGACAAAGGGAACACCGTACGTTGTTATGCGGTTTGACCGATAAAGATCTTCGTAGAATACTTGGGAGCCAATATGAGCATCCAGGTTCCGCTATTGGTTATTGACCGGAGATGTGTCTCGGTCATGTCTACATAGTTCTCGAACCCATAGGGTCCGCACGCTTAACATTTGCTGACGATTTATACTATGAGTTATGTGTTTTGATGTACCGAAGATAGTTCGGAGCCCCGGATGAGATCGGGGACATGACGAGGAGTCTCGAAATGGTCGAGACCTAAAGATCGATATATTGGACGACTATATTCGGACATCGGAAAGGTTCCGAGTGATTCGGGTATTTTCGGAGTACCGGGGAGTTACGGGAATTCACCGGGAGAAGTATTGGGCCTTATTGGGCCATACAGGAATAGAGGAGAGAGGCCAAAAGGAAGGAGGCGCGCGCCCCCTCTGGTCCGAATTGGACAAGGGGTGCAGCCCCCTTTTCCTTCTCCCTCTCCCCCTCTTTCCTTCTCTCCTACTCCCGAAAGGAAAGGGGAATCCTACTAGGACTTAGGACTCCCCACACTTGGCGCGCCCCCTCTAGGGCCGGCCTCTCCCTCCCTCCTTTATATACGGGGGCACCTCTAGACGCAACAATTCACTACAAAAAAAAGACACATCTGTGATATTTTGGGCCAAACGAATTTTTTTTTCTGTCATACATATGACACTTTTGCGACGATAACTGTGACAAAACCCGGTATCATCATGGATGTGGTGGGCTCCTACTTCTATGACAAAAAATCATGACAGAAAATGGGCTTTTCGTCCTGGGCGGGCCGGAGACGCAGCTGCATGACATTCTTTGGGCCGTCCATGATGGAAAAAACCATGGTAGAAGCAAGGGGAAGGAAAATTTCGGGGAGTTCCCGGTTACGGTGGGAGGTTGGGGGCCGAGCGATGCGCGTTTCTCTCGTACACGTACGCGTGTGTGTGCGAGGCATTGGCTCTAACTGAACCCGAGCGAGGCGTTGGGCTCTAACTGAACTCGAGCGATTGCACTGCAGGCTACGCGTTACTGAACCCGAGCGATCGATCGATGGCTGTTAACTGAACCCGAGCGATCGATTCCTTCGCTACTACTGCTAACTGAAGCCGATCGATGCTGCCTCTCTGGATGAACAATGAACGTTGCGGGGGGAGGGGTGGGGGTTGGATGAACAGTGAGCGGTGGGAGTGGATGAACAGGACCCGTGGTGTTGCCTCTGAATGAACAGGACCCCGTGGTGTGGAGGACTGGATGAACAGGACGACCCCGTGGAGGGCTGGATGAACAGTAGATGGTGGAGGGGTGGATGAACAGTAGCCCCATGGAGGGGTGGTTGAACAGGAGCCCGTGGAGAGGGTGGTTGAACAGTAGCCGGTGGAGTAGCGCGCGGTGGAGGCTGGATGAATAGGAGCCCGTGGATGAACAGTCGCATGTGGAGGCTAGAGGAGGTCGATGGTGGGTGAACAGTAGCCCGTGGAGGCTGGAGGAGGTCGACGGTGGAGATGAACAGTATCCCGTGAAGTCCCGTTTTGCGGTACGCCACACCCCTCCCGATGAACATGACCCCCGTTTCGACCGTAGCGCTCCAACAAAAGTCCGTTTCGTCCGTTTTGCGGTACGCCACACCCCTCCCGATCAATAGGACCCCCGTTTCGACCGTAGGAGGTCCGTTTTGCCCGTTTTACGGTACACCACACCCCTCCTGATCAACAGGACCCCGTTTCTATCGTAGGAGGTCCATTTCCTCCGTTTTGCGGTACGCAAGACCCCTCCCGATGAACAGGATCCCGTTTCGAATGTGGCCGGTCAAACACAAGGCCGTTTCCTCCGTTCTGCGGTACGCCAGGCCTCGTTTTCATCGCATGTTCCGTCCAAGCCCTCCCGATGAACACGACGACGCATTCCGTTCCGACCCAGCCGGTTGCCTCCCCATGAACACGACGACGATGCTGTTTCTCCGTTCCGACCCAGCCATATACACGAGCCCTAGCCGTACGTATATATGCGCGAGTAGGCGTTCGAGACCTCGCCCGTATGTACACATACGTGGCCGTATTTTCTTTCTTGTGCACTGGTCGCTGTACGTATATGTACATGCTACGTGCGCGCCTCTACTACGACACGATGGCGCCTCTACTACGACACGTGCGCGCCTCTACATCCACTAGTATGTACGTACACGTTCGCGACCAGAATGACAATGCTACGTACGCTTCGACCAGGTGGGTCCCGACTGTCAGGCAATTCCTTGCGTGCGAAGATGTAGCTGGTGGGTCCCAGCAGTCAGGGGGCGAATCGTTTTGTTTTTTTGCCCGGACGCACTTCCTTGCGTGCGAAGGTGTAGCTGGTGGGTCCCAGCAGTCAGCTGGCGAATCGTTTTTTTTTGCTTGGACGCACTTCCTTGCGTGTGAAGATGTAGCTGGTAGGTCCCAGCAGTCAGGGGGGAAACATTTTTTTCACGAAATACGGTGGCCCGTCCAGTGGGTCCCCGCTGTCAGGTGGAGGAATAATTATTTAGCGTGTAATAAGGAGGCACTTCCTTGCGGCCGCCGTGGACCCAGCTGTCAGCCTCTCCACGTACAGTACTCTTCAGATGAAAGTCGGTCGTTGACCACATTGACCACGCCGTGCCGAGAGCACCAGGGCGGTGGACGACGGCGAGGCCTAGGAAGGGGACGACGCGGAGCCGGGGAAGACGCGGCAGTGGATGCCCACGCGGAGAGGAGTACGACTATGCGAGGGTTTACTGGTTCGTCTGCCATCGCCTGAGAATAACAGCAGGTGTGGGTCAGTAGAGGGATGGCTAGGCCAGTGATGGGAGTACGGTGGGGCGGTGAGGCCTGCGCGGCAGCCGGCCGCGGGGAGGAGGGAGCAGGCAGCCCCGTCGACGCTTGTTTGAGCGGCTGGAGCATGAAGAGCAAAGATTGAAGAAGCACGACAGCCGTTGGATGGACATCCAACAGTCATTGCTCTCATGTGTTGACTAAGTTGACAGGGCGTTGCGTGTGCGCCAACCTTTTTTTATGAAAGCATACGCATCAACCTGTAGTAGGCGCACAAGTCAGCCTTAAATCTGTGGAAAACAGCAGACATCCCATCTGCCATTATTTCTAATAATGTACATCCCATTTGCTAATTCTTAAGAATTTTTTTGGAGCCCATCTTCTTTTTCTTAGCATTACACCCCATATTGTGGCCACTGTTAAAAAGTATACGGAATTTTGCATATTTCGGTGCGGTCAACTGTTTTTAATCCAGAAATATCGATTCACATTCAAATTATTTTGAAAAATAATTTATATAAATATAAAATCCAAATAATTGTCCATGCACAAAAATCAATGGAATTTAAAATCTTGTAATGAAAAAAAATTAAAACTAATTCCCGGTTTGATGTGTTTTAAAAATGTACAGCCCATTTCTGGGCAAACCGAATGAAACTCTCCTCGTCTTGAAAGATTTGCAGCCCAGCAGGACCGATAAAGCAAGTAGGCCTTGTTTAGGTATTTCTTTTTAAAAAATAGAACTGGGCTAGCCATTTTCAGCAAGAAAAAAACACAACTGGGCTCATGATATGGTAAACATAAATAAAACCCTAGCTAGACGGGCCACGCCCCCCGCACAGCCCTGTTGTTACCCTGATCCGTCACTAAAACTAGTATAAATAACAACTGTTTGTTCCTGAAAAAAAAAACTACGCGACCTGCTAGGTCCCTGGTGTCATCCGCTTGTAGTGTAATTCTCTCGTTTATTGACTACGTTGACAATGGCGTGAGCCCCAGATGTCCAACCATTAGGAGGAACCATATTTTTGGGCTTGTAATGCAGAGGCACTTGCTTGCGTACTGCCATGACGCTGGTGGGTCCCTACTGTCATCCTCTCCACGTACAGTCATCTCCTTGTTCCTCTCGGTTGTTGACGACATTGACAATGCAAGAGGGAGGCGCACCATGCACGGCGATCAAACCAAGGCCGCAAGGCGGAGGACGACGGCGAGGCGTCAGACGGAATGAACAGGAGCCGTGGAAGATGCGCTGGTCCAGTCGCAGGTGGAAGGGAGTACGAGGGTTGACTGGTTCGGGTGCGGTGCGTGTTGGGGCTGACATCGCCGGAGAATAATAGGACGTGTGGGGGAATAGAGGGAGGGACTGGCAACGTTGGAGGGTACATACGGTAGGGCGGCGGAGGCGCAACTAGCCATGGGATGCGGGAGCAGGCGGAGCCGACGGGGTAGTTCGGTTTGGGCGGCTCGAGGAAGAAGACAAGAGATAGAAGATACACGACAGATGTTGGATGTCAATCCAATGGCTGGTAGGCAGAATCGTTTGTTGACTGGCTAGGCTATTTCCTCGTGGGTCCCAAATGTCAGAATCCAAATCTGTCACGGTCATGCAGCCTTTCCTATGAAAATTTACAGCCCATTTGATGTGCTAGTTCAAAATAACTTTGTGGGTGCTGGTGGGGGCTAATCACTTGGCTTTTGTAATGCACAGTGAGCTCAAGCAGCCGGCGAGTGATGTTATGTCCCTTGGTTGGGATTTGTTACAATATTTCACTCTAAATTAAATGAATGGCAAGCCATGCCTTGTTTCAAAGAAAATATGACAATCACAGCCGAGTTGAAAAGGGCAGGAACATCTAACTCCAGCTTACAAACTGTACAAAAGCATGAGGGTTAATGGTTCATCAGGTTTACAAAAAAAACCCAGGTTGAAAAGGGCAACAACATCTAACTCCAACACTGTTTTCGGTAGTCACAGTCAAATGGATAGGTCAGGTCCATAAAATGAACATCCTGGGTCGTAAAATTTACTGGATTATGACCACAATATGTTGTAAATAGAAGCCCGACACGTTCAGATGCTCTTTTGCCCACCCGAAACTCCTTTTTTTGCTCTTCGAATACCCATCCGTCAAAACCATGCTGTTGATAAACTTAAGCCTGATGGACAATAGTAACCTCACATTCAGCAGGAAGAATGTGACAAATCTAGTGTTTGCACGGTTGGCTACATATCGTTCTAGCGTTATTGTCTTCAATCGAATCTCATTATAAGTGAGAAAATCCCGATGCTTATGAATCCACCGATTGGTTATAACTTTCTTACCCCGTCTTGTTGCCTAAATAGACATGAAGATTGAAAACAGTTAAGGTCTAAAAAAGAGTGTCGAAAGAGCAACAGCTGAACGGTTAATTCTAGTACACTATATGCGGGCTTCCAATGTACGTGTGAAATTATCACCTTTATATACAACTTCTCCAGACATGGAAAGCATTGCAGCAAGCCAATAATCTTGTTCAGACCAAAACTAATCATTTGGATATATAAGATCTTGACAGAATCCAGCACCATTGATAGGCCATCCATGGAGAAACTCTTCATTGAACATAGAACATAATATTAGTACAAAATGTGTACTCCAAGATGATATATAACTTATGGGCAGAAATTTAAAATGCAGCTTATGGTTACAAGTGTAGATGATAATATAAAGTACCTGAAGAACTGTGGAGCCAAACACCATATTGAAATGAGCACAAAGATCATGCATTACACCCAAGGTCTCCAGTTTAGGCGCAGAGAGGACGGTTATTTGCAACGGTGAATAACTAGAATCAAGGATCAACCTTTGAAGTGAAGGGGCATCTTGGATGATGAGCTGCCTTCCATCAAAAGAAATTCCAATTCTTACAAGGTTAGGCGACTTTATTTGGAGACAACCGATTCTAACTGTGAAAACAAGCACCAAACACTCCAGGGCAGGGCAACTGGAGTGGATGATGATATGCAATGAGGCCTCCGATATACGAACCCGCACAAGTGAAAGTTTCTTGAGAAATGGGAGTCGAAGGTTTAGTACCAGATTGTGTGGTAGGTAGCACAGTGCAAAGGTGGCGGTGTGGAGAGAGGAGGAAAACCGTGAGATGGACATCGGTGCTGAGGGTACAAGTTCATGGCGTTCGGTATGTGGTATGTGATTCCCAGGGGAATAGTAGAACTCAAGCAGCCGTAGTTCTATGAATTCAGGGGATTTCATCCAGGCGTCCACTGTGCAGGGCATGGTATGCTTTCTCAGGTAGCATGACGGGATGCAGAGGCTTTGAAAGGAGCCCTGGTGGGAGGATATGATGGCTATGGGGATTTCAAAATCATTGAAGAGAGATAGCTAACGACAGTCGAGATCAAGGGGCACGACGCGCCATAGAGGGCACCATCGAATTGAGAGGACTTGGATGCGGCAGCAATCCTTGGTGGGGAGAAGCGAGATGATCTCCCCAAGGACGGCATCCGGGAGATCGCTGATGCGGTCCACCCGAGATTCTACGGGTTCCTGGGATCCGGTGGGGGCGGGGTCGCCACTTCTCCCCACGCTGCCGGGTGCGGGGTCCACAACAGGCATCGCCGCTGGCAGGAGCCTCATCTTCTTGGCGCTGGGGTCAGCCGACTGCATTTTCCTCGAGGGCATCGCGTCGCGCTCACGGATTTGAGCAGAGTAACGAATGACGAGCCTAGTTGTAGTGCGGGTGACGAAGAAGGGGAGCTGAGGTTTTTTCTATAGTAGTGAGGAAGAAGGGGAGCTGGGGTTTTCTGTAGGAGTGAGGTGAGGAATTTGGGGGTACGAGTGGAGCGAGCTGACGTGAGGTGGGCGGGAGCGAGGAGGAAGAAGAGCAGCCAGGTTTTTTGGGGGGCGGTGTGCTGGGTGTGGGTAGCGCCTCTCATTCAGTAAATATAGGGCTTTTGAATTGATTTTACTATTTACTAGTGTGGATGGGCTGTTTTGTCTTGGGCCCAGAGAAACAATTACTACTAGTACAATGGAGACACTCTACAGCTACCTAGAAAAACAATTACTACTAGTATAGTGGAGACACTCTACCGCTTCTGGCTCCTCCTAGGTCATTGAAACACATCCCTCTACTAAATGCTGTAATACTTTTGTTCACCGACATGCGGGCCATGCAGCGCGCGGGCCCAAATGCCACCCACCAAATTAGAAGGCAGTATGCAGGAGGAGAGTCACCCCAGTCGTAGCGCGGTAGTAACGAACCATCGTATCACAAAACCCCACCCCCCTGCAGTCTAAGTTTGACGGACGAAGCAACCATCATTTCACTCTTCGCTGAATCCCCTTCCCTGTCACCGTCTTCAAGAAAGGCAACACTCGCATCTGCCACTGTTCTTCTCTCCCAACGAAGGGAAGGTAAGCGGATCTGTGATGTTGGTATATTTTCATTCAGAGAAAAAAAAGAACTTTTGCAAAGCAGTAACCGATCCTCACTCTCTTTTTTGTTTCATTGTCATTGCGATTTTGTTTTCCTTTCAGTGGTCTCCTAGTATTCGTCAGTTTCATGATGGACGAAGGAGAACCAGGCAAAGATCTACCGATATTGGAGCAGACGCGGGAGGCTGATCCCCACGAGACAGAGAGCTCCAAGAAGATGGAGGTAGCGCCGACCCCAGATACGCTCACGGCCACTACTGATATGGTCAACGCCCCGTTTGAGGTTACAGCCCCCGTGGCACTGCAGGAGTAGTTTTCCCCCTTCGAGGATGTGTCCCCCCCCGATGAGCTGCCCAAGGTGATTTTCTTCTATGCCGATATTGATTGTGGTTTTTCATCTAAGTATGTGGTGATTAATAATGCAAAATTTTATTAGCTTCGATGCCATGCTATACATAGTGGTTTAAATAACTTGTGTTTCTTATACTGAAAAGTAATTCAGAATTTGTTTCTGTTTCATTTAGAACCCTGATGCAGACAAGGATTGTGTGGTTGTACATGTCACTCGCTATGAGGCGGATGACCTGAATATACGCACTGGGAAAACATAGTTCTTAAGCTGTTGGATCCTGGAAGCCATTTGCGGTTATACCAATGAAGAGTTGTATTCCAGCCTCACTGTTGTCAGGCGTGTTGTCCAGGGTGTACTGAAGCACAAGAAGTTCAAAGCTACACCTTTGTTTGTGAGGCATACTGTTCTTGTCAAGCTTACGCAGGAAGATGACGTGGCATGCCTCCACAAACAAGTTTATCAGTGGCAAGGCCACAAGGTTGTCTTCATGAAGGTTCACATGATTGAGCTGTTGCGGGACATCCTCGATGATGTTCATGGCAAGGTCCGTCTTGTGTCCAGCCCAAATTAGATCGAGGCATGAAATAGTTGCCCCAACTAGTGTTTAATAGTAGTTTGGATTGTGTCTAATTATCCGAACCTTGCCTGTTATCGACCCATCTGGGGCTAGTACTCTGTTTGAATCCGTCTATGGGAACTGCTGCTACTTTTGTGTGCCCGTGAATCATGTGAGAACCATCGTAATTGTTGCCAAAACAGATGCGTCCTCACTAGTTTTTTCATGAATATGGCATGGTAAGACATAAGTTGTCACGGTTTATCATACAAGTAGTGTGTGTTTTGATGAAATAGAGCACTCGTTCGAGAACTGTGCACCGACGTATACATAAGTACTTGTAAACACTGTTGGTGCTACCCCACTTGTAAGCAGTTGTGCAAAACACGGCACATTGGCTCAGCTCGCTTCAACACTAGGCTATCGACCAACTAACAATCAACAATCTGCTGTCTGACATATAAGCAACTATGTATCAGCTAACAATCAACAATATGCTGTCTGACATATAAGCAACTATGTATCTTGTTACAGTGGTTCATGCAGTTAATTGAGGCCACAATGTAATAAATTCCAAACGTTCACATGCTAGTCCAGCGCTCATGTGGAACACTCACATTAAACTCGTCTTCATAAAAAACTTGAAAAGCATAAGTTAATCAATTTTATACATCTCAATGATTCATAGAACATGACAAACATATACTAGTTCACAGCAAAAGACAAAGTTGTGAGAAGGTTTACAAATCAGGAAAAAACAAGCAAGGCTTTTCTGAGCAAAGGGCCTCCCGGCAGGCTTAAATTTCCTGGAGTTCACTCTGGTTTTTTCTTGTTGCCACCATCCAGGGTTAGGTTCTCTCATTCCAGAATAACCAATTATAATTATGGTCTCAGTTGGAATGCTGAACTGAACCATGCAGTGTACTGACCAGTTGAAATGCTTGTGCATTCCACTAAATTTAAGTACCGTTATTTGCAGAAATAAGCAGACCACAATGCCTCTTGTCCACGCACCTGTCCAAAAAACTACCGTGCAGCCGTGCCAGCTAGTCCTCGGTCCGTGGAAGAACTGGTTGAAAGTGCATTCCGGACTAGGATGCAGTTGTTTTTGCTCGTCCCTGCGCTGCAATCAGGAAGTAAAATGTATGAATCGGCTTCTTTTAGATTGCGTTGGTCATTCTACCTTAGTTACTACCAATGTAGGAATACCTTGAAGACTGGAGGTTAGACGACGACAATGAGGGATAGCCATCTCATTTTGCGCAGTTGTACTAAAACTAAGGTGTGTGCTTTTGATTGCGCGGATAGAAACGATACAGGGACAGACATGCCGAAACAATATGGAGACAGACATCCCTGTTTGCGCAAATACGAAATACGGTCATTTAAACAGTGACAAATATTTACAATGGCGTATGATTAGCAACAACATCTATTGTGTTATAATTGGCACTAGATTGACAGTATGAAGAGTCCTTAAGTAAGTAGCATCACATCACATCAACAATGCCACTAGATTAACATGAAGAACAATAGCATTAGTATTACTGTCATGAGAGTAGCACATGGTCAGTAAATGTGCAATCAAATTTGTGCAGTTCCACTGGGATGAAGCAATGTTAGCGGTGTGAGAGTTAAGTGTAACTGCAAAAACACAATTCATGGGAAATAAAGTAAGACGGAAGCACTTCATAAAATAGTGGTGGCATTGCTTCAATTTATCGACGGCACTAGACCATTACTTATAGTGACATTAGGTGGCATTGCTTAATGCTTCGTGTGATTTTACATTAACAATAGAGATATGGGCGTAGGGACAGTAGGGGCATAAAGTGGTGAGGCAGATGTGGCTGCCGAGAGCGGCAAACACTCAGCCAACATGTCTGCATTTGTCCCATTTTTTATCTCCTCGGTGACATTTTCCTATGTGAGCACAGGAAATCTAGACCTGCTCATTCTCATTTGCGTTGTCCGCCAACACCAGTCACTTTCTTTCCTTTTTCAACCAAGAGATAGGTCCACTTCCCCCCACCCTTCGCCATCCACCATGCTTTCTTCGTCTTTTCAACCAAGAGACCGGTTGGGTAGCCAGTATCTACTACTTTCCCTTGTTTCCTCTTAGAACCAAGTCCTAGATTCATGCTACAACTTTCCAACTTTCTTCCCTGTTTGAACCAACTCTTAGAGTTGACTGTATGAACTAGCTTTACCTCTAATAATAGTAAAAGTCTAGGTGGCTTTGGAACAGTGGATGGAAGTAGAAAAAGATCCACACGAAGGGAGCTGGGGGAGTAGAGCAAGGCAGGTTTCGAAGGAATATATACGTGAGGGTCGTCAGCATGTGGCAAAGACGGCGTCGGGAGGCCGCATCTTGGCCACAATACTGCAGGGAGGAAGAAGGGGTCGGAGGCACTCCCGAGCCGGAGCTCTCTCGAAGAGAACGGCACGGCCGCCGATCGGGACGCGCAGGCAGCCGTTAGTCTCCTCCCTCGCCACCGACGATAGCGTGAACGATGCACCTACATCCCTGCCCCGGTCGAGGTTGTCCGGCCGGATTTGTGACCAGCCGTGAGCTGCGAGAGAGTGTGGCCACCTATGTCTTGCTTAGATCTAGAGAGCATGAGAGAGTGAACGAGAGGAACCCTAGTAAAGCAAGCGCTAAGGCTGCTGCTTATATATACAGTGGAGTGATTTTGTTGTACCAGCTTCAAAAAAATGCACTCCTACATGTACCAGTGAGTGGGTGTGAGAGAACTAGTGCGTGCGTGCACCACTTCTCTTCGTGAGAGTACAATATTCTATGCCCAAAGAACGTTCGCCGCAAGAGTAATAGTATAAGTGTGTGATGTGTGAGCTAAAATAAAATGTGCGCGACGTCTTTTGTTTTTTAGAAGTTCTGAGGGTAGGGTATGAAAAGAACATATGTGAGTGACGTCTACCTGCAGATAGACTGTGGGTGCGACATGCGAGTCTGCGAGAGGACTCGGGAGAGTCGTGACTCGTGACGGTGCGTGTGCATGAGAGGGAGGGGGGCATGTATCAATGCAATGCATGTGTTCGTAAATCATTATTCGACAAACATTCGCCACAAGACTTTTCCTGACGAACACCGTAAGAACCGTTATATCGGCATCCGACAGTGTCAGTTTTTCCATGTCATTTAACAAAACAGACACTCCTCCTACACACAAATCTTCCACGTGAGTGTTAGCAACTGCCGTATGCTCCCTCCATTCCGAAATGCAGTGCATATAGCTTTATTGAAAATTCGAACCTCACAAACTTTTACCGAGTTTTCATGTACCAAATTGCACATGTAGAATACCCTGTATATATCATTTCATTCATCTTCGAGAGGTAACTATAAAGATGGGGGAGGGGTGAGGGAATCCTGGATTAGGGGGTATGCGGACAGCCGGACTATACATCGTCCAGGCTATTGAAGCGTGAAGATACAGGACTCAAGACTCCGGCCCGTGCCCGGATGGGACTCTCCTTTGCGTGGAAGACAAGCTTGGCGATCCGGATATTATGTTTCCTTCCTTGTAACCGACTCCATGTAAACCCTAGCCCTCTCCGGTGTCTATATAAACTGGAGAGGATGGTCCTTAGAAGGCCGATCACAATTACAATCATACCATCATAGGCTAGCTCTTAGGGTTTAGCCTCAACGATCTCGTGGTAGATCTACTCTTGTACTACTCATATCTTCAATATTAATCAAGCAGGAAGTAGGGTTTTGCCTCCATCGAGAGGGCCCGAACCTGGGTAAACATTGTGTCCCTTGCTTCCTGTTACCATCAGCCTAAGACGCACAGATCGGGACCCCCTACCCGATACCCGCCAGTTTTGACACCGACATTGGTGCTTTCATTGATAGTTCCTCTGTGTCATCGCTTTGAGGCTTGATGGCGTTTCCAATCGCCCACAACACGGTCCAGGGGAGACTTTTCTCCCCGGACAGATCTTTATGTCCGGCGGCTTCACACTGCGGGCCAATTCGCTTGGTCATCTCGAGCAGATCGACAACCGCGCCCCTGGCCACCAGGTCAGGTTCGGAAACTTGAACTACATGGCGGATATTCGCGGGGACTTGATCTTCGACGGATTCGGGCCTGTGCCAGGAGCGTCGGACAGTCACGACGAGCACGGCCTAGACCTGCTGTTGGACAATGCTCGGGATATCACCCCTGTAGTAGCCCCGGATCTAAATCCGGAGCAGGTTGCATTGCCTAAGGATGGAGGGGTGGACCCCGCCCCGTAGGCCGCATACTCATTGGTGGTGGAGCCGTACACAGATCTCACCTTTGTGGAGGCCTGTGACCTCTGGCCCCTGGAATCGTATCCGGTTGTTGGTCCCGGTCCGCATACCCTCGTACCAGTCGGGCCAGGTTGGGCTCCGGTAATGGAATTTACCGCTGCGGACATCTTCCAGCACTCGCCCTTTGGCGACATGCTGAACTCATTAAAGTCTCTCTCTTTGTCAGGAGGCTCTGGGCCGAACTATGTCCGGCCTGAGTGGGAAGCAGGCGACGAAGGAATTCGTTGCCCACCCACCACCCACTTCATTGCCACGATCGATGATTTAACCGACGTTCTTGACTTCGACTCCGAAGACATCGACGACATGGATGACGATGCAGGAGAAGCCTCAGAATCTCTGGGGCGCGGGACTACTACCTTGTCACACGATATATACATGGTGAATACGCCCAAGAAGGATGACAGCGATAATCCGGAAGATAAAACACCCAGGCAAAAGCCAAAACGGCGGTGCAGACGCCGCTCAAAGTCCCGCAACAGCAGAAATAGCGACAAAAGCGCAAGACGGGTCGACATACTAGTAAACCCCAAAGGCAGTAACGACCACATGGACCCAGTGATGGAGCAGGACGAGCCAGGTCACGCCAAACCGAGTTCGGAGAAAATACCCGATCACAATGATCCGGAGGGATGAGCTCATGAAACTGCCCCAGAACAGGAACACAGTCCGGACGATGATGCATTCATCATTCCGGACGAACGAGTGGAACGAGATAACCTCCACCGAAAGCTTATGGCCACATCAAGAAGTCTAAAGAAGCAGAAGCAACAACTCAAAGCCGCACAGGAAAAGCTCAGTTGCAGATGGAATAAAGTGCTAGACACTGAAGAAAAATTTGGCGACGATCGCCATACAAAAAGCTATCCAAAACGCAAGCTACTGCCATAATTCGACGACAAGGCCGTTCCACCAAAGAATAATACGACCAGGAGACCAGACGTACGGCTTCATAACCACAATAGAACGGCTACTGACGCCGCGCACGATCCGCGGGAGCGTCTGGATAAGAAAGCCGGTGCAGCTAGGTCCATCTATGGATCTAAAGGACACACCCCGGCAAGGGACTATGGTCACCCAAACGCTCATACAAGCCAGATACCAGTTCGGAATAAACTCCGGACACAACAACATCCGACTGCATGCCACAACGCGCCCAGATACAGAGGGGCTGCTCACCCCCTGTGCTTCACCGAAGAAGTACTGGACCATGAATTCCCACAAGGCTTTAAACCTGTGAACATAGAGGCATATGACGGAACGACAGACCCAGGGGTCTGGATCGAGGATTTTATCCTGCATATTCACATGGCTCGTGGGGATGACCTCCACGCCATCAAATACCTTCCCCTCAAGTTGAAGGGACCAGCTCGACACTGGTTGAAAAGCCTCCCCGAAAATTCAATCGGGAGTTGGGAGGAACTCGAGGACGCTTTCAGGGCCAACTTTCAAGGGACTTATGTCCGGCCTCCGGATGCAGACGATCTAAGTCACATAATCCAACAACCCGGAGAGTCCGCCCGCAAGCTTTGGAATAGATTCCTCACTAAAAAGAATCAAATAGTTGATTGTACGGACGCTGAAGCCTTAGCAGCATTCAAACACAGCATCCGCGACGAGTGGCTCGCCCGGCACCTCGGCCAAGAAAAGCCAAGGACAATGGCAGCCCTAACATGCCTTATGACCCGCTTTTGCGCGGGTGAAGATAGCTGGTTAGCCCGTAAAGGCACCAGCGACCCCAACACATCTGAAATAAGGGATGGCAACGGGAAGCCACGACGTAATAAGCACAAACGCCAAAACAAGGAAGAGAGCCCGGATAACACAATGGTCAATGCTGGATTCAGGGGCTCTCGACCTGATCAGCAAAAGAAGCCATTTAAAGGCAGTAAAGAGGGACCGTCCGGTCTGAACAGAGTCCTGGACAGACTATGCCAAATTCATGGCACACAGGAGAAACCTGCGAACCACACGCATAGAGAATGCTGGGTCTTCAAGTAGGCCGGAAAATTAAATGCCGAACACAAGGGGAGGGAAACACCAAGTGAAGACGAGGACGAACCTCGCCAGCCGAACACTAGGGGACAGAAAAAATTCCTGCCAGAGGTTAAAACAGTAAACATGATCCACGCGACTTACACATCCACGAGAAGGCATGAACGCACGCTCAGAGACGCGCACGATGTAGAGCCCATCGTACCCACATCTGACTTCTGGATGTCTCGTCCGATCACTTTCGATCACATGGACGGCCGAACTAGTATTCGACGCGGAGGATCGGAGGCCTTGGTGGTAGACCCAATAATCGACGGATACCGTCTCACCCACGTCCTCATGGAAGGAGGCAGTAGTCTCAATTTAATATACGAGGACACTGTCCGCAGAATGGGGATAAACCCATCCAGAATTAGCCAAAGCAACACCACCTTTGAAGGGGTGATACCAGGTGTGGAAGCCTACGGCAGGGGCTCTGTCATGCTGAAAGTAACATTCGGCTCCCCAGGCAATTCCAGAAGCGAAGAACTACTCTTCACCATCGCACCCTTCCAGAACGACTATCACGCATTGCTTGGAAGAACGGCCTTCACCCGCTTCAACGCATTGCCACACTATGGCTACCTTACACTCAAGATGCCCGGTCCACGTGGCGTCATCACCGTTAGCGGAATCACAGAGCGCTCCTCACGCGCAGAGGAACACGCAACGGCCCTGGCGGCCAGACTGTAAGCGGCCTCCAATATCAAAAAACATGACTGGTCATTAATACCACAGACACGGTTAGACGAGTCCTGTAGCCCGGATACAACTAAACCTAGGCACCGTACATGTAATCCCATAGCGGATACTAGGGGCTATAAATATTTAATGCAGCCCCATAGCTGGCTCAACCTTACTGACAGGCCAACATCTTACACTTCTATTATCAATCGCATACTTACGTTGTACTCTCCTACGAGTTTTCTTTTTTCCACAGACAATGTTGGCACGATACCCTTCCAGGATACGGCACGATGGAGACAAAGGCGCAGACGTGCAACAGGGCCCCGTTCAACAAGTTTCTTTTTAGATTAAGCCCCTGTGTAAACCTTTTCTACCGCCTCTTGTTGTTTAACCATCCCATGGGTTCTATAACCCTAGAGGATACTGCCGTTATTGGCATTTCGCCACGACAGATTAAAACACACGTACCTGGAAATTTCTGGCTTATAGTAGGCTCTCGTCAGCCTATTTTCTTTTACAAAGACCGAATACCCTCGGGAGTTTTCGGCGTCACGAGTTTGGCCTTATATGCATCAGCTCCGAATCATGTCTTTGCTCAAATGTTGGGTTTGCCCGGCTCCTGGGTTTTGCCGCCTTACATTCCGTTATTATCGGCTAAGGCAAGCCAAAGGAGATACTGCGATTGTGCCCTGGTTATTCCGGATGAGCACCTCAGTAGAGAAAGCCGAAAACTGACTGTCATGATACAGCGAGAGACTATTCAACCACTCGAAGACTCATCGGAATCTCTAGGATTCCTCCGCATTAACGAAGGGCCGTTTCCCGGCCATGTACATACGCGCCCGTATTCGGATGCACGTGAACGTACCAGGGTCTACATAGTAGCCCCACCGTTAGACCCCCATGGCTAAGCGAAAGTGTTACAGCTATATAGTCCGGTTTCCTAGTTCGACGTGTGATCACCTCCTTAATGGACCAAGACGTTGGATCAAGTGTGATTAAGCATATTTCTCACGAACACCCCCGCATTGTATGCTTGGGGGCTGAAGCCAACGACTGCTAACTTTCGGACTATTCATATTTATATAAAAACGGCCGCAAAGGGGACACAATAATACTTCCGGGCAAAAAGTATAAATATAACCTCATAATCAAAATAAGCATTGTTTTTTACAATGATTCGACTTATCACTCGAACAAGAAATTATTCGAGCACTGCGCCTCTATTAGGCGGGCACCTTCCGTGACCTGCGCCAAGTAGTGCTCGGACGGATATTGGCCTCCCGCTGGATCCTGGGTTGCTATAATGGTGGCCTCCATATCCGTCCAATAGGCTTTAACGCGGGCAAGAGCCATCCGCGCACCCTCTACGCACGCCAACCTCCTCATGGCGTCAATCCGAGACACAGCCCCAAGGAATTGCTGCACCAAACCAAAGTAGCTGTCCGGCTTAGGCCCCGTCGGCCAAAGATGGTCTATTACAGACCGCATTGCAAGCCCGGACAACATGTGGAGCTCCGCCACAACAGCCACCTTCTCATTTAGCGACAGCGGGCGAGTGGGAGCATTGAATTGTGACCAGAAAAGCTTCTCCACTTCCTTATCACCTTGACCCTCGAAGAACTTGACAGTGTCAGTGTACTATTCGCCAAGTCCGCATATGCGTCTGCAGGACTCCAGCGCCCAGCCAAGGGAGCATACTTCAGATCCAAAAACTTCGTCCGCAGTAAGTAGGAGCCCCCAGCCATGATTTTGTCGGCCTATTGGAGCTCCTCCCGCATACCCCGGATCTCGGTTGGCATCTCTTTGGCGGCATTAAGTGCCTTGTCCAGCTCGGCCGAACTAGCCCTATTTTCCTTTTCAAGGAGTACATACCGGTCGGTGGCATTTTTCAACTCCCCAGCCATTTCGGCTATCTTTTCCTCGCTTCGGCGATGAGCAGCCTGTTCGGCTCTCAATTCTTCGGCCGCCTTTAGGGCAGCCGCATTGCTAGCCCGAGCTTGTTCCTTGGCCTGAGCAAGTTTTGCCCTCAGGGCCTCACGGCAGCAGCACCATCTGCGGTACAAACACATTGCATTAATATTATACCCCTCTCGCATTTTCGTATACATCATCATAAGGGAAGTAGAGCACATACCCCGTGACTCTTCCAGCCGTTTGTTTACCAGCGTGATATTGGCATCAATGGATCCGATCTGCCTCCTCAGTTTGGCAACTTCAACAGACTGGTCGGCTGCCGGATCCTTATATACCTGCGCACATGTACGGCACAACCATTACTATATGATCCCCCGTTTGCCGCCTATGGCGGGCAACCAGAGTCTCAGGGGCTACTATCCATAGGGAGCACACCTAGCGCGTGCTTCATAACCAAAAAATTGTGCATTTTTCACTACATACCTCAAAGCCTTTGAGCAGGCTTGTAAATGCTTCATTCAAACCGCTTGTAGCGGACAAAATCTTCGTGAGCACCGTGCTCATTAAAGAACGGTGCTCCTCCGAGAGCGCGGCTCGCTCCAAAAGGCCTGTCAGTGCATCCGGCCGGACATCGAACTGTGCCGGGCCCTTCTCATCGCCCCCCGTGGGAGCCAAACGCTCCTGGTTCAGGGCGACTGACGTGTTTGCTTCCGGCTTCAGCAGGTCCGGACTCCTCCATGACGACACCTCAGTGTCACCCACTTCATGAGGTGGAGAGGTGGGTGGGGTTTCACTCTCCATCATCTCCGGAGGAAGATCCCCCGCAGACGAACTCTGTTGAGAGGAGCTGCTAGCCGGACTGCAAAAGATGAAGTTCCGGTTATGAATCTCGGGGAAACACCATACCTTCGAATTAACGACTAACTTACAGCTCGGTGGAGGGCTAGCCCGTTGGTGGGCACGACGCACCCGTCGTGGCAGAGCCCCCTGGGGATACCTTCTTCCCTTGCTTGGGCATCTCCGCCTCCAAGTCTTTCGGAGGCGGCCCTCTTCCTCCTGCGCGGGGAGGAGGCTCTAACCTCCCCTTCCCAACTATCCTTCGTAGGAGAGGTAGTGATTCCCCCGGTCTGGATGCATAGTGTGTGAAGTTTGGCTTCACTGCCCTTTCCTTCGCCTTTCCCCGAGGGGATTCTGCTGAGCACCCGGTCAAGCATCTTGGCAACGATCGGACCAGGCGAGCCTTCAGGTAGTGGCGCCAGACACCTGATTCTCTCCGCCTTATCGTGCCACTCCTGGCCATGGAGGAATTTTCAGAATAATAGTTATGATAAATATAAATGATGTGTCCAGCTTTAAGGTTACTTACTTGGGCATCTAGGCGATTGCAGCTTAGGCCCGCATCCTCGGTGGTGTCCGGACACTTTACTTGTGGTCCGAAGAATAATTTACACATCCCTTCGAGCTTCAGGCCGAAGAAGTGCTTAATAGTTCGCGGACCCTCCAGGTTAAACTCCCACATCCGGAGAGGCCGACGTTTGCACGGCAACATCCGTCGGATTAGCATCACTTGAATTATGGTGACAAGATTTATGTCCCTCTCAATAAGCTCCCAGATGCGATTCTGCAATTCTGGTACATCACCAGCGGGCCCATAATTCCGTCCTACGTCAGTCCAAGATGCCAACTGTGATGGAGGGCCCGAGCGGAACTCGGGGGCGGCTACCCACTTTGTGTCTCTGGGAGCTGTAACATAAAACCACCTCCGCTGCCATACATCGGATACTTCCGGGAAAGAACCCTCTGGCCATGGGGCATCAGCGTTCCTGCTTATCATGTCACCTCCGCACTCCGCATGTCGCCCCTCGATCATCTTTGGCTTCACATTGAAGGTCTTGAGCCATAAGCCGAAGTATGGGGTGACGTGGAGAAAAGCCTCGCACACAATAATAAACGACGAGATATGGAGGATAGTGTCTAGAGCCAGATCATGAAAATCCAACCCATAGTGGAACATGAGCCCCCTCATGAAGGGGTCGAGGGTGAGGCCCAGGCCTCGGAGGAAGTGTGGGACAAACATAACGCTCTCGTTGGGCTCCGTCGTAGGGATAACTTACCCTGGAGCAGGAAGCCTGTGCTGAATGTCGGCGGTCAGGTATCCGACCTCCCTAAGCTTCATAATGTCCTCCTCTTGGATCGAGGAGGCCACCCACCGGCCTTTTGCGTCGGATCCGAACATGTTGGAGGATCTGGGGTGTTGGAGCTTGGGTCTTGGGTGTTAGAACTCGAGGTGCGAGAAGGAGCAAGGGAGGTGGAAAAGAGGCGCAGGCCTTGACCCCTTTATAAAAGGGATGAATATCAAGAGTCCTCAGCATGACTGCTTGAGACTTATCTAGAATACATGGAGTCATACCAACGGTCGCCATGGGGTCACACACACCCATATTGATGGAAGATCCCGTATTACGAGGAACATGATCTCTACTTTGGCAGGACGTGCTAATAAAACCGCCTCGCAACACGAGTCGAGGTGGGGCAGGAAACGCCGGTCCATGTTGGACCAGGCCACGATGCAAGGGCACGACGTACGAAGATTGCCAGCAGAATGGATTTATGCTATGTTCCGTACAATGGTGTGTGAACATCATCTTGCAGATCCGGACACGGTCTACGTGTTCGATAATAACCTTGGAGTATTCGAAAGGAGGAACCCGCCTTGCAATGCGAAGACAAGACTGCGCGCCGGACTCATCGTCATTGAAGCCCGATTAAGGGGCTACTGAGGGAGTCCTGGATTAGGGGGTATCTGGACAGCCGGACTATACATCGTCCGGACTATTGAAGCGTGAAGATAGAAGACTCAAGACTCCGGCCCGTGTCCGGATGGTACTCTCCTTTGCGTGGAAGACAAGCTTGGCGATCCGGATATTATGTTTCCTTCCTTGTAACCGACTCCATGTAAACCCTAGCCCTCTCCGGTGTTTATATAAACCGGAGAGGATGGTCCTTAGAAGGCCGATCACAATTACAATCATACCATCATAGGCTAGCTCTTAGGGTTTAGCCTCAACGATCTCGTGGTAGATCTACTCTTGTACTACTCATATCTTCAATATTAATCAAGCAGGAAGTAGGGTTTTACCTCCATCGAGAGGGCCCGAACCTAGGTAAACATTGTGTCCCTTGCTTCCTGTTACCATCAGCCTAAGACGCACAGATCGGGACCCCCTACCCGAGATCCGCCGGTTTTGACACCGACAAGGGGTCTACAAAATAAGACCATCGTATCACCCGCATCAATTTCAACCATCCTTTGGTGTCGAGGAATATCATAGGAAATCTATATGATATGATTTTTATAGGATTTTTTTCCTTCAAAGCCAATTGGTTCATAGGAATAGATTCATATACTCCACATTTAAAAGGAAATAAACATGATATCATTTCTATAGCTTTAGAGCCACTTGGTTAAAATGAATGGATTCCTATACTCCCTTAATTTCAAAGGAAAATAAACATTAGCGTATATTCAATAGAAAAGTTCCTATGATCTGAACCAAATTACACATCTGTTCTAATCCCTCCTCATAGGAATTGAGATACATGTCATCTCTAGATTCAATAGAAAAGTTCCTATGATGTGAACCAAATGACATCTCTTTTCCAATCCCTACTCATAGGAATTGAGATGCTCCATGTCATCTCTTTCCCTACAACTTCCATGTATACATCTTCTATTCCTAAATAGATAGTACAACCCCGTAGTAGCTTTTTTCCAAAACATGCAACTATGGCACAAGAACTATATAGTGTGCCAATAACTTTGAAAGATGGTCGCTAAATGAAGCTAATCCGACAGTGTAGAGATGGCAAATCCGAGCACTACTGGCCGTTGGATATCATCAACATTGCACCAGATCTGCCACATGTACAATTTAGAAGATTCCATGGTTGAACTTAAGCATAATGCACAAACCTCAAAACACAAGCACTTCTCCTTTGTTCTAGAATCTTCTATATCATAATCGTTTTATTTCTAAATGAATTGCCATTATTTGTTTTTTACTTTATGCTTTACAATGCACAACCCCATGAATCTTAACATTTTTATAAAACTAATTGATTTTGAATGAGATGAACTATAAGAACTAAACGAACATCTACATCATGCATATATGACTCAAAGCTTTACATGCTATAGTGTGTATTTATTCATAATTTGGTTTCAAAATCTCATGCATTCAATGCATCATTGCCTTTCGGTCGAACCTACGTCCACAATTTTTTGTACGTACTATATCTCCACTGGTCCCCGAACCCAAAATGCTGCCTCGTTCCCGTAAAACCAAGCGGCCCACACATGCGTCGACTCGAACCCGTTTACTACGACGTGGCCCCGCATGCCGTAGTACTCCTACAAACCCTACCGCCGCACTCATCATCGGTTTTCTTCAAGAGGACGAGGGAGAAGCCAATTTGTAGTGGAGGCGCTTTAAAAAAAAGGATATCTAGTGGAGACCCCTACCCCAGGGTGCCCTAGGTAGCTGCCACACGCATCATTGTTTTCTCTTTTCTTTATGCTCTTGCGCGCTAGAGTGAAATGATGGTTGCTTAGTCCGTCCAGCTTAATGCGGGCCCTAGAGTGAAATGATGGTTGCTTCGTCCGTCCAGCTTAATGCGGGAAAGGTAGGGCTTTGTGATTTGACCCCTCGTCGCTCATTTTCTACTACTGTAGCGCTACGACTGGGGTGCCTCCAGTTCCAACCGCTGCTCCGAACTGCAATTTGGTGCATCGCACGTGGAACAAGACGGTGGATGAGCCACATGTCGACCAAAGGGGTCCTGTTAAGTGTGTCACCATTTCGTGTGCAGACTCTCCCTGCTTGAGTTGCTACGCCAACACGACAGGAGCAGCCTACCACTTGGTTTTGCTCCTTGGTGAATCCCGACTATATTGATCTAAAAAGATACGTGCTGAACTACACTCTCCATCTCGGTTTTTTATTTTTAGGCGTCTCGGTTTATAGGTCATGCACGTAGTTCTAGGTCATCCATTTGACTAACAAAATATGAGTTACTAGTATGTCACAAAAAGTACTACTATATCATTGGATTCTTAAGCGGATGTAGTTGTATTTAAAATTCGAGGGCGGGGCTTTTCCTGCGCGGTAGGCGGGGCAGTTCCGCCTAGTCGGTTCCATAGAGACGCGAGAAGACGAGGGAGTAGGCTGCTGCAAACGTAGGGCTGTGTGATTTGATAGCGAGCTACTGCTGGACAGGTGGGGCCCCGTGATTTGACTTGCCATTTTCATTTTAACTGCGGCGCTACGACCGGCGTGAGTCTCCTGATTCCTAACCACCTCCATACAGGTGCCTCTCCCAATGCTCCACCATGTAGTTGAGGCTGGCTCTTGCATTGGAGCCCACTTCTCCACTTTTCCTTGCCTCTTTCCTCCACACATGCAAAAATGCCATGTAAAGCGGGCTTATAGCCCACTATTGTAGTACTTACTTACTCCTACATGTGCTAAGCTTGCCACATCGGCATAAAGTATGATGTGGCAAGTTTGGTGACCCAAGGAAGAAACGGTGCTAAGTGCGTGTACCTAGGTGAAAAGACAATTTTGAGTCTATAGCTAATTAAATGAAGCAAACTTAGCAACACCATTTCATTGGAAGAGGTCACTCCTTGGCAAATGCAATAAATACTAGTACTCCCTGTGTCCTAGTGTCAAAAACGTTCTTATATTATGGGACAGAGGGAGTACGAAGAAAGAGATAGAGAGGAGTAAAAAAATAAATACACTTATAGCCAACCTTATAGCTAACCTTGTTGTAGTATGAGTGACTAAGTGATGACTATGTATGACATGCCAACATCAGATAGCCTAACGCACCGTGTTAAATCTCCAAGGGCGCGACCGCGCGAGCGACGCGACGGTCGTGGTAGGCGCAACCATGATACGGGCTGCTGGCAGCCCTTGGATCTGAGATCAAACGGTTGCATGCTAAGTTGCTGAAAATTTGCAGAATAACCCTCCAGGATAGGATATTCACCCATAGGTCTAGAATCACGCCATGCAACCGTTCGATCTCTCTCGGAAGCCCATATCATGGGAGAATGGAAAGCCACTACCCCGCCGTTTGCACGCTGGAAGTTCGCTCGTACTCGTCCCCGCACGTCCTTCAATACTATGGCGGTTCGCTCCTAGTCGTCCCGTCCATTCACATTACGGCAGTTCCACTAATCCTAACCCTCCTCCCAAATCCATGGCGTCCCAAATCTCCATGATCGGCGGTGAGTACAAGGTTAGAACCATCACCGGCTATGAGTTCGACGTCATCTACACCCGTTCTTCCGCGACGGTGAAAGGATGCCTTTCTCGCTTCAGACCCATGTTCGAAGACTCAGATGATGAGCGGGTCGCTGGGCTAGATGTTGAGTACACCACAGTCCTGGGATGAGAGAAGGATCTAAAGGACGAAGAGAGGAAGAAGCCTGCCGTGATCCAGGCTTGCGTGCATGAGATATGCTTGGTCTACCACATATGACATGCCGACGTTGAATTCTTGGATTTTAAGAACTTCCTCGAGAGCAACCTAGTCAAATTCGTTACTGTAGACTTTGGTAACAACAAAGAAGTCCTGCATCGGATAGGCCTCGTTGTAGGCAACCCCTTCGACCTCCAGAAGAATCGGCTGCTGCCCTCTGGTGGCCAGCCTTCAATGCTAACCCTGGCAGGAGCCATGGTTCATCCTTCATACGGTAAACTGGAGAAACCTCATTACACGTTTCATCGTCATGCATGGCAGCGGAATGTACTAGATATAGACCACATCCACTATGCTGCAATGGATGGCTACCTTTGTTTCAATATCTACAAGGGTTGGATGAAGAGCAAGAGCCAAGTGTGCGGTTCAAGCAAAGAAGTATCAGCCAAGAGGAAGAGGGACAAGGAAGAAGTCGAGGACGTGGACGAGGACTCCTCCGAGTGAGTAAGGTGTCAGTACCGTTGCTCATGGTCGTTCTAATGCAGTGTCTATCATATTAGTTGCATAGCTTAATTTCAGGTGTGCTTAGTTGAATTTGAGGGGTGTGTTGTGCTGAGCCCCAGCAGAACTATGTTATGTTTCTTCTCGTTACTTTAACTCCTTAGTATGATACATACTACTAGTATTTCTTTAATAGAATTTAGCACCCCAATTAAGCACGTACTAGCTTTTTTAATAGTACTATATGCATAATTTGGCGACGAGCGTTCTCTATATGTACTACCTTTTTTTTAAATTCAATTTTTGCTCCACGGCGCAATCCATCGATAGTACTACGGTACAAAAGTATACATTTTTTAAAAGGCTGGAGTACTGTTCATCACATATATAGCCAGTTAAATTCTCAACCTAGAACGACGTGCATGCCATGTAGTAAACCGATACGGAGGAAGTATAGTAAAAATGAGGTGATTTTACCGAGCGATCGGCGGGGGAGCATGGCCTGTCATGCGGTCCCACGTGTCATGATGTACCAAGGCGATGCGCGTGTCCCTCTTGAGGCAGAAGCAATACTACATGGTTTGAGATGATGGCGAACCGAGTGTGAAATAATGGTTGCTTCATCCATCTGGGAAGGTGCGGCATTGTGATTTGACGTCTGATTGCTCATTACTACTACTGGGCCGGTACGAGTGGGGTGCGTCCCCCTGCTGTTCTGCACTGTTATTTGGTGCTTGACACGTCGACCCGGTTGCTATATGTCCCACATGTCGGCGACATGAAGTACATAATTCATGAAAGGGAGCGTCGACAGAGGAGTATACTACAGAATTCATGAAAGGGAGTGACTTAGTTTTGGAAAAATCTGTTTTTACGGAGTACATACCCACTAGGGTTTATAGGGCTCATCTAAAAAACATTCGTTTTTCCGTTTGATAAGTCTCAATTATACTATACTAGTAGTAGTACCATTACATGTTGGATTTCGAGGTGCGTTAGATCACCCGACGCAAGCAGTGTCAAGAGGAAACTAACCAATGCATGTACAAGTTCATGGAAATTTAGTGGTCATTCATGCATTCGTTCTAATTAATGCCTCGGTAAACATAACTTCTTGAGAAAAACGAGCGTACTAATTACTTGTGCAAACTACGAAATTAATTTGACCACTCACCGTCTACCTTGGTTGGAGATATTTTGAAATTGAGCCATAAACTGGAAAGGAGGGAGTAGTAACTTTTGTCTCAATTACTATTTGTGGCCTTGTATAGATGCAAAATGTATTTATTTATAGTGGCCTGGTATAAGTAAATGGAGGGAGTACTAACCAAGGTACGTAGTAGGGATGAGGAGTAAACGGAGGGAGTAGTACTCCCTCCGTCTAGGTGTGTGGTCGTCTTACGAAAACCAAATAATCCAAAAACACTTAGGCGCGGTGCATTAAATTCTACCTCGTTCTTGTTTCTTGACATATCAACCAATAAGAGATGTGGGGTGTGCATGCTTTTAATGACTTGAGACTACCAAACACGACATGCAGTGGTTGCATGCAATGCTATTAGTTAGCAAATGAACATTAAGTTCTCTCGTTTTCTCCTCCTCCTTGGTCACGGTGCACAACCTAAGATGACTTACTCACCTAGACAGAGGGAGTAAAATTTTCTCATCGTGTTGCGAGCCACCGTGCGCATGGGCGAGGGAGTGGGCGTAAGGCGGCGTATAGTAGTAGGAGTACTACTACTACAGTAAGCAAGCTTCACCTCATCCTGCGAGCCATCGCGCCCGTGGGCGGGGGAGACGGCGTACTAAGAAAGCTTCTCCTCGTTCTGCGAGTTGACGGGACACATCAAAAGTACTCTAGTGTATAGAGCCTTGCCTCTAAGGTAGGCCCCACATGGTTTATCTCTTTTATTAACATAACACATCAAGTCGCAATTTGTTTATTCACCCGTGGTAGACGATCCTCCCTCCACCAAGTGGACAACCATTACACATGCCAAATTACCACGTGGGCTGCCTTTTCGTACAGAAATGAGCTCCACCGTGTACCCGCGCGAGTGTGGTTGGGAAAGAGATGGGAGTACGTGCGCCGTGTGTGCACCTCTTCTCTTCATGCACGTCCCCCACCTATGTAGTGTGTGTGAGAGAGATACAAACCTAGACATAATTCGCCGTCCATCCCCATGCCTCCGCCCAGTCCGACCACCAGTCACCACCACGCCCCACTCCTCCTCACCTTATCTCTCATCTTTCTCCCTCCATTTTTATATACAAGGGGCCACTATCAAAATTACAATTTGCAGATATACAAGGCCACTAACACTAATCGATGCAATATTAATGGTGTTTGCCTCGTGGTACTAGCAAAGGAGGACATTAATTATCCCTTGCATGCATGCGGGAGTTTGTAAAAAAATGCATCTTGATGTTCCGTGCAATGCACGGGCATCTTGCTAGTCCATGAAAACAACACATGGCAAAATTCCACGGTGAACGAGGGATTGAATCTGTTGGGAGGGGCTGTTTGGATCTTGCCCGGGGTAGCCAAAATATTGGCGACCCTTTTGTCCACCGGTGCCTTTGCTACCGATGAACGAGGAATGGCTCGGGTGCTCATGCTGTCATGCATCCTGCAACGCGCATGTTGGAGACGAGCTCGCACGAGCTGTGTTTTTTTGTCCCACAACACCGCCCGAGCCACCCGCAGACCGATCGGCGACCCGCAAATTACGCCATCCAACTGAGCGAAATTCACGCAAACACGTAGACAAACTGATATTTCATATAAACAACGACGGGAATCATATAAAATACCGGATTTTCATACAAACATGACGGATTTCATTACATTCAAATGAACTACGTGGTGCTAGTTCTGGACAACACAGGTATATAATACCCGGCCTAAATGAACACCGCCAATCGATTTGTGTTCCTCATGTCTGGCAGCACGATCACCAGACTGCCGGGAGCCCCGGAGGTATATGCTTCAGCGCAAAGGACGGCTCGCTTCCCCACTGCCCAACTGATATCATTGGCTGGTGCCGAAGATGATGGTGGCCGGCACCGGTTCGAGTTCATCACCGGCCACTACTTCGCCATGGCCGCCACCGGCTCGAGTTCATCCTAACATTCCCCTCTTCTGTGGAGCCCATGCGGGGTCGACGAAGGTCCTCGCAACAAAAGGATCCGGCAAGACACCTGCTGTGTACGCCAGCGTCGCCTCTGCGGTGGCCTTCATGGGACCCAAGCGGCGGCGGCCTCCCATGTTCTACTTCTCCTTGATGATGGCGGCGGACGCGGAGACGCTGGCCACTTGCATGGCGCGGCCGCCGGCATGGGAGTCTCGGCAACCGAAACAGGAGACGCGGTACGAGGCGGCGGCGTGGACGGCAGCAACGACGCCCGTGCGCCGCTCCTTGTCGAGCTGGCCTTTAGCGGCGAGTTGCTGAAGCGCGCGCCGGCTTGGGGCGGCAACTGGCTCCGTCGGGCGAGGGGAGGGAGGTGGATTAGTGAGCTTCATAGCTCGTATCCGGCGGGCTACCCAGCCGGCTTTGATGCGGAATAACTACTCTTCGTAAGCCATTGTAAGAGTGGACAAAATGGTGGAGGAGATAGGGGAGCAGTGGAGGTGTGCGATTCTTGGCCGGCGTTTGGCCTCATTTAAATAGGAGATTAAATAGACGGAGGACGGGAGGAGCTCGGCCGGCGTTGCGTTTAACGCCGGCACGGTCATGAACGGATGTGTGTCCAGAGTGGGTTTCTCGGCTTCCACACGGGCGGGTTTCATGGAGGCGTTTGAATGCGGCACAGAGGCGTGTTCAGCCGGGTGTGCAGCGAGTGGCGCCCTCGACTCTGACCTAGGACACCGCGCCGTTCTTCCACTGACGTGTGGGCTCTTTGGGTGCATGGCCTGCATGTCAGTGACCCAACGCAGGCAGGGCACATCAGAGGAACCTTTGGTGGGCCAGGGCGGTCAGAAGCGGGCATTTCATAAACCGATGATTGTTCATTGAGTGTGACGTCATCTTTTTCATGTAGATAAGCCTACTATGTTGATAGCCCGTCCGATACATTGTGATTCATAAAGACCGCTACAAACATCAATGTTCTGCTTATCACAGATAAGATTGATTAATACCCATAACAATCCATGTCCTTAACAAAGGGTGCATGCACGTATAGGTTGAGCGTGTGTCTTGCGTCGTGTTCTGTGTGCATGCAGGCATGCGAGTGTTGCCTGCGTGCAACGGTACGTTTTAGTGTTGCATGCATGGGTGCGTACATGCGTGTGTTTGTGAGTGCATGTGTACATGTCAGTGTTGCACGCCAGCATGCGTGCGTGTGTACGTGTCAGTGTTGCACGCCTGCATGCGTGCGTGTCTTGCGTGCGTGCATGTGTACGTTATGTGTACATGTTAGTGTTGCACGCCTGCATGCGTGCGTGTCTTGCGTGCGTGCATGTGTACGTGCGGGGTGAGGCTACACGTCAGTCGACTGACTTTTTCATCTCTGGCCATTAGATTTTCCAGCCGCTGGATACGAAATCAAGGGCCTCCAGTTTATCATCAAACTCCACCCCCCTGAGCCGCCAGCCCCCGCCGCGCGTGGCCGGCCCACGCCGCCACGCCGGCCCGCGCCGCCATGCCGGCCCGCCCTCCCCGAAACCACTCCCCACCGCCGGTCTGCCGCCGCACCGGCCATCCCTCTAGCAGCC
>NC_041385.1:40192883-40194363 GCF_002162155.2 Triticum dicoccoides | reverse complement strand
CCCCGTGCCGAGCTTTTTCTCCGGCGATCCCCACCCCACCGCCCAATGAACGCCCTCCAACCGCCAGTGACTGCCAACCAGAGGTCTCACGACTTCGAATACCCACCGACCACTAATTTATTACCATTTCTGTCCTTCATATACGCGCTGACGGGTGGGCCCTATGGTAATGTGCGCTGCTGAATGTGGACCGTTTGACTGGTCAATTGATCGTGTTATCAACAAATTACGTAGCTGTATGGTGAGCCAGTGACCGTATGATCACCCTAAAATGTACTCCTATTTTATTAACACGGTACAGACTCAAACTACCATTTCTTTCTTACATATACGGGCTGACAGGTGGGCCCCACGGTTACGCGCCTCGATGGTGCAACACTAGTTGCACCGCGTGGAACGTTTGACTGGTCAATTGATTGTGTCATCAACAAAATACGGAGTTGTACGGGTGAGCCAGTGACCGTATAATCATGACATGTATTTGTTTAACACGGTATAGACGCAAGGGCTCATATATACGTGCAAACACTCACCGCTATAAGCGCACACACGCGAACCCTACCCCTATGAGCACCTTTGAGAGAGTGGGCCAGCATATATAATCTTGAGATTTTAGGAAGTCACCATAGGTGCCTCATAGTCGAGTGGAACGTCTCCTCCCACTGAACGTGCATCGCCGGAAAATACTGAAATTAACACAAGATAAATGCGAGCACCGGGACTTTAACCTTGGTGGGCTCGAGAAACGACTGTCCTCCTAACCATCCAACCACATGTTGGTTAGCACGGCAAAATGTATGTGGTGACCGTGATGAGCTTATTTTGAAGTCCAGTGACCATATCGTGCTTTCTCTTCAAATACAATGACCGTAAGTGTCGTCAACAAAATACAGAGCACGCATCAAATGCAAAGTCCGTCAGTGTCATTAACAAAATATGGAGACGTATCGTGAGCTAGATACCGTTGTACTATTGTATATGCTTATTTTCTTAGTGGCCGATTGCGTGTGTGGTGTGGTGGGCACATCATTTCTAGTTGTGGTGGGTCAACATGAAGAATCATGGGTCGGTTCCATCCTGCACCACATATAGGTTGGACCGAGACGTGTTATATGAAGACCCATGTGGAGGACTCGGCATACAACACAAAGCTACCAGAGTCGCGAAGGACTCTATCCCCACTGGTGATAAGCCGACTATATATGATTTGTAACCCTAGGCCCTTAGTATGTTATACAAGCTTGGGGGCTAGTTCATCGATAGTATAGACACATGCACAATGCCTGGTATTCATGTGTACTTTGTACACACCCCTATCACTAATATACAGTACCAGGAGTAGGCTCTTTCTTCAACTGCAAGGGTCCGATCCGAACTAGGGTAAAACTTTGCCTCGTATTACCATCCAGCCTAACAGCCAGGGATATCCTTCCGAATGATACGATGAAATCATATCTACCAACTACTAAGAGAGAGGTGT
>NC_041385.1:40185890-40192654 GCF_002162155.2 Triticum dicoccoides | reverse complement strand
GGGCGAGAGAGGCCTAAAGATAATGTGCGCGCGGGAGACACGTAGGCACATATATGTGCGTATAGAGGGCTAGTAGAGACCATGCGTGTGTATATATGCATGTGAGAGAAATAGTGTTTTCCAACTGAGATTAGTGAAAAGAGTGGTACATAGTAGTCAGAAAGAAAGAGAGAGAAACAAAGAGAGCATGTGCGTGAGACACCTCGACACCCTGGGAGAGATTGTGAGCATGTGTGAAAGAGAAATGCCGATGCATATAAAGTGTGTGCACTTATGCGTTAGATAGAGAGATATATAACACGTTTGTGAGAACGGGGCGAGGCATAGTGCATCTACGTGTAAAAGGCGGTTCTACGCATTAAATTAAAATATAAATGGCATTATTATTTTTGGATGAGATCATGAATTTTGCAAATTGCGTATGGAACAAAATCGGTCTATCAGACACCCATACTCTATTGAATTCTAGCATGTGCATGTGTTTATTTCATATTATCGATCCATAGAGTGAGAGAGGTTTGAAATACAGGCAATGGATGCTTTTGCAATTCATATATAAACATTAATTAGTGCACTCCATGTTGTTAGTGTGAAGCACTTTATACATTTGTCACTTGCATGGATACATTCCAAATTGCTAGCTACGAAATAGAATACATGTCGAATTCAACATAAAGGGGGTTTCAAAGATTTGAATTCATAGGAAGTGCATTCATCTATTTGAACCCGAGATAATGGCATTTGTAAATCAGATGTAAAAGGGGGCATCAATCTTTGTTGTGAGTTTGAACATGCTATATATATTCATACACATATCTAACTTTTTATTTTTTGCAACCAAGGAGATTATATCTGGAACCATGCATGAACTGAGGTAAGTTGCATATTTTTGAATATATACTCGTGTACAATTTATATTCAAATGTACCCCCTCCATTCCAAAATAATCGTAGCTTTAGGATTTTCAAGAGTAAAGATTTGTGAAGTTTGACAAATCCTGAAAGTTCAATTCAAGAGAACCAAAAACGTTAATGCTTCTGCTCCCAAATATTGAACGAAGCGCCAAATAGGCCTATGGTCACCCGAAACCGTGCGAGACTAATGTTTGGTGGTAGGAAATTACTGTCCTGACTCTGGCCCGTGTAGCCTATCGGCTCGATGTCCAAAGGTCTAAACCGGGGTAGGTTTCTAACTTCACCAAGACGCCAGTCTCAACCGCCTCTGAGAAGCATTCATACGTCGTGGGCGCCTAAACGCCCATGCGCTCGGCCGAAATCTATCCCGCCCACATTTGGGACACCTGACATGACTGTCCTACCCCCAACCCGCAATATGTCCGAAATTTTAGATGGGGCAAAGTTTGTAACTTTCCCCAAATTTCAAACAAGCGCCTCTCAAATCGAAACATTGTTCCCCCTTAGTTCCCCGCCTCCCTCCGTTTCCCCATTCATACTCTGTGGGCGCGAAAACGCCCTCTCCACGAGCCGCGAAACCCCAGCATCCTCCGTCCTCCACCCCATAGTGGCCAATCCACCGCCGCCCTCCTCCATCACTGTCACAGCCCTAGAATATTGTTTGTAAATAGTTGCATCTTCATCCAGGCATCATATTTAAATTTCTAAAACATGAGTTGAGGATTGTTGGAAGCCTCAAAACCCTAAATAAAAGAAGGGCAGAAACCCTAAAAATCTCATTCATTGTTCCAAAATGCTCTTCTTAAATGTTTGATAATTTTTGGCAAGGGTTCTGGTCCCAACCAAAATATTGAACATTTTTAAGGATTTATTTTTGGGACTTTGAATTTAATTCATTAGCTATTTGAATTTGAATTATATTCATATAATTAGAATATAATTTCAAATATCCCTGAATTATTTTATGAGCTTTTGGAAAAGTCCATCTAGCAAAATAAAAATATTCAGAGGAGCTTTGGCATTGTTTGAATTATTATTTTTAATTCAAAACAGTGGCAAAAGAATTAAATAAAAGAAAAACAGAACTGAAGTAGAAATAATAGAAAGGGAGAGAAGGCCACCTGGGCCACCTACCTGGCGCCACTTACCTGGCCCAGCTTCCCCAACGGCCCAGCCCACCGCCGCCCCCCCTCCTCTGTCGTCTTCCTCCCTGCCAGGAGGACGGACACCGCGACGCCGCCGCGCGCGCCACCTCCACCCTGCTCGGCCACCTCCTGCTTCCTCCTCGATGCCCCGGTGACGCCACGCGCCTCCCCGACTCCCCTCTCACTTCCCCTCTCCCTCTGGACCGCTCCCCCTCCTCTGGCTCTCTCTTTCCCTCTCTTCCCTGTGATCCCCGAGCGCAGCCGTCGCCGCCGTTCGCCATAGCCGCAGCCACCAGCCCTCCCTCGCCCCTCCGCCAGTTCCAGAAGCTCCGCCGCTGACCTCTACACCGTCCCCGCCAAGCCACACGAGCGGACGCGCCCTGCAGCGGCTTCCCCGACCTCTTCTTCAAGCTTCGGCCGCCGAGATCGCCGGCGACCGTGTGCCCTCCCTGACGCCTCCCTGAGCTCCCCGAAGCCACCGTCGCAACCCCCGTGAGCTCCTCTCCGTTTCCCCTCTGACCCCCTGCTCGTTCTCGTGTCGTAGCTGCCGTCCCCGCAAGCACCAAGCTCCGGCCATCGCCATGGCCGGCGAACCTCGCGCCCCGGGGCTCTTCCGCTCGCTCCAGTAGCTCCCGCGTGCTCTCCAGGTCCCCAGGGTCCCGATGCGCTCCTCTGCTCTCTGGCTAACGCGCTGCAGCCACCGCGTCGTGCTGGCCCGAGCTCCGGTCGCCGCCTCTCTCGCCGTAGTTGCCGCTACCGGCCACCCCAGCCGCGGCCACAGCCACCGCTGGACGCGCCGCGTCGCGGACGTTCTAATGAGCCAAACCGCGCGCCAAACCATCGCCCCTAGCTCAAATCCGAGCCGCGCCGCCGTGCGGAATGGTCGCCGCCGGCGATACTCCGGCGACTGCCGACGGGGCACGCTTAATTAGTGTTAATGGCCCCACTAATTAAACCCACAGCCACTGACAGTGGGCCCCACCCCTGGTCAAACCCCAGTCAGCGCTGGGTTTGACCGGGATTAGCTCCTGTGTCACTGACGTGTGGCCCCCACACGTCAGGTTTGACCTGGGGCGCCCAGTTGACCCTGCTGACGTCACTGTGACGTGGTGCTGACGCCATAAATCATTTTCTGGAATTATTTTAATTCTAAATATTCAGGAAATTCCAGAAAATTGTAAAAACTTCTAAAAATCATAGAAATTCAACCGTAACTCCAAATTAAATAAATTATATATGAAAAATTATCAGAAAAATTCAAGGAATCCATCTGTACCATTTTCATGCATGTTAGAACAACTTATAGCTGCTGTTTAGCACAAATCAATTTAATGGCATTTGAATAATCACATATGGAGTTTGAATTTGAATCTTGTATTCAAACCAACTTCATTTAATCTGTTGCTAGTTGCATTAGCTCAAAACACATTCATATTGCCATGTCATGAGCATGCATCATATTGTGCATTGCATTGATTGTATTTCTTCTTTGTTGCCGGTATCTGTTCCCTCCCGGTAGACGATGTTCCGACGTTGTGATCGTTGACACTGATGAAGACTCAATGTTATCTTCAGAAGTGCCAGGCAAGCAAAACCCCCTTGTTCATTTCGATACAATCCCACTCTCTCGCTCCTGCTCTCTTTTACTGCATTAGGACAACATCGATTCATCTGTTACTTGCTGCGGTAGCTGAACCCCTTTATCCTCTGCATGACCTGTCATTCCACAGTAAATAGATGAAACCCACTAGCATGAGTAGGAGTTGTTTGAGCCCTGTTGTGCCTACTCATTCATGCTTATTGTCATGCCTGCTACTGCTTAGAGTTGTGTCAGGTCTGATTCATCCGGGATGAATCAAAGGTGTGTGAACATGTCCTACGGTGTGTGAGCTAAGCGTGTGAACACGATTTGGTAAAGGTAGCGGTGAGAGGCCATGTAGGAGTACATGGTGGGTTGTCTCATTGCAGCCGTCCTCAAGAACTGAGTTCTGTGTTTGTGATCCATGATTCAGCTACTACCACGCATTGGGCCCGAAACCAATGGACCCTCTCGGCTTCTTGATCACCCTTGTCCTCTGTCCAGGAGTTGCAAGTAGTTTCTGGTGTTTGTAGTATGCTGGAGGCCGTGGGTAGCGCTGACCGGAGGGGTGGGCTGTGATGCGGTAGGCACGTGGCCAGGTATACCGGGCGCCCGTTTGGTGTCACGGAACCCTGTTCACATCGTTTGGGGCTGTGAGCGAAACTCCGGCCGGATCTCCTCATGGATGGAACCCGAATAGGCGATAAACCTGGACTAGAGACTCGAGTGTTTAGGTAGGCCGTGGCCGACACCCACGTTGGGCTTCCGCTTGAAGGTTGCCGAGTACATGTCGTGTAAACGGCGGTAAGTGGTGAGAGCGTGTGTGAAGAAGTACACCCCTGCAGGGTTATCATCATCTATTCGAATAGCCGTGTCCGCGGAAAAGGACTTCTGGGTTGCTTATATCAGTTCATAGACAAGTGAAAGTGGATACTCTAAAATACGCAAGATAAGCGTGAGTGCTATGGATGGCGTTCTCGTAGGGAGACGGGAGCGGATCCATAGTGGTGTATTGATATGGTGAATATGTGGACTCGTGTGCGCCACCTCAAAAGAGTTACTTGCAGTCATAGTTCAGGATAGCCACCGAGTCAAAGCTGGCTTGCTGCAGTTAAACCCCACCATCCCCTTTGTTGATAATGATGCATATGTAGATAGTTCTGATGTAAGTCTTGCTGGGTACATTTGTACTCACGTTTGCCTATTTATGTTTTTGCAGAGAGACTTCGGTCTCGCTAGTAGTTCCGCGTGGACTTCGACGTTTAGCTTGTTACCTCAGCTACGATCTTGTGCCCTCGGCAGGATCTAGTAGATAGTCAGGCTTCTCAGCCTTTTTCATTTATAGATGTCTGTACTCAGACATGATAGCTTCCGCTTGTGCTTTGATTTGTATGCTCCGATTATTGGGTCATGAGACCCCTGTTTGTAATATCTCGCTCCTCGGAGCCTAATGAATAAATACTTGAGTCGTAGAGTCATGTTGTGATGCCATGTTGTATTTGCACATATCGAGCATATTGTGTGTATGTTATTGAAATGCTTGATATGTGTGGGATCTGGCTATCTAGTTGTTTATCCTTAGTAGCCTCTCTTACCGGGAAATGTCTCCTAGTGTTTCCACTGAGCCATGGTAGCTTGCTACTGCTTCGGAACACTTAGGCTGGCCGGCATGTGTCCTTCTTCATTCCTGTGTCTGTCCCTTCGGGGAAATGTCACGCGATGAATACCGGAGTCCTGTTAGCCCGCTACAGCCCGGTTCACCGGAGTCCTGCTAGCCCAGTGCTACAGCCTGGATTCACTCGTTGATGACCGACACGTTCGATGCTGGGTCATGGATGCCTGTCCCTGTAAGTCTGTGCCACTTTGGATTTACGACTAGCCATGTCAGCCCGGGCTCCTTATCATATGGATGCTAGCGACACTGTCATATACGTGTGCCAAAAGGCGCAAACGGTTCCGGGCTAAGGTAAGGCGACACCCGTGGGAATACCGTGCGTGAGGCCGCAAAGTGATATGAGGTGTTACATGCTAGATCGATGTGGCATCGAGTCGGGGTCCTGACAGCGTTGGTATCAGAGCTTGACTGCCTGTAGGATTATCAAGCCAAACTGGTCGAAGTTGAGTCTAGAAATTCTTAGTAATATGTAGGGGAATTGATTGTGGGATGGAACGTAAGGCTCCTTTTACTCCTTATACCTCATGCCCTTCTGATCTGAGTCATCTTATCTTTCCTACGGGGTTAAGGAACTAGGTCTTCTCATCTATCTATCAGGATCACGTGTTACTAATCCGTAGACTTATAGATTGTTGGACTTAAGCCTCGTTTCAGTTCCGATTACTTCCATATGCTAATTGTTGATCTCGAAACCTTGATATTGTGCTTCTGAGTGGTTATGCCACCATTTTGTGAATGTCTCAAATCTTTTCTGAGCATTTACAGCCGTTAGGCTGTCCGAGTCATCCCAGGTTTCTAAAGAGTCTGATGCATTTGCAAAATCCTTTTCCTCTGGTTTCAATGTCTTTTATGCCAGCTCAATCACACTAATTGTTGAGTTGAGGTATTCTACTGCCTCGACCTTTATGTTGGAATAATTATTATGACCCTAGGTGTCTCAGGGGATCATCTAGTAGTCTAGCCATGTTTTGTGTTCCCAGTGTGATGATTCTGGCTGTCATTATCGAAAGCATTCCGCGATGCCATTTAGTTAGTAGGTATTCTATTCCTGGGTTCTTGAACCCGAGATCCACCCTACTTACTTCATGTTGATAGTAATTGCTAGCTCCCTTAGGTTATTAGTAACCTTTGCGATAGTCCTTGAAGTCCGTGGTATCTTCTTCTTCCAAATACCATGAACTACTTATGGCAGAAGTTCCTCATTGAACTGAACGATCACAACCAGAGTGCTCTTGATGAGTTCTCCATTATATATTGTGGCTCTGCCAGTCCTACCTTTCTACATGGGTTATCAGGAAGAAATATGTTGAACTTCGTTCGACATGCTAAACCATGCATCCACAACTCAGGAAATCATATGTTCTTTTGAGTTGTCCCTCTGTAGTTGTATTTGACCCTTGTCCAGCAGTTGATAGTCAAGTTGATGTCGTGCATTCGTGTTCATCGATGCT
>NC_041385.1:40182202-40182896 GCF_002162155.2 Triticum dicoccoides | reverse complement strand
TGAGCTTTTGGAAAAGTCCATCTAGCAAAATAAAAATATTCAGAGGAGCTTTGGCATTGTTTGAATTATTATTTTTAATTCAAAACAGTGGCAAAAGAATTAAATAAAAGAAAAACAGAACTGAAATAGAAATAATAGAAAGGGAGAGAAGGCCACCTGGGCCACCTACCTGGCGCCACTTACCTGGCCCAGCTTCCCCAACGGCCCAGCCCACCGCCGCCCCCCTCCTCTGTCGTCTTCCTCCCTGCCAGGAGGACGGACACCGCGACGCCGCCGCGCGCGCCACCTCCACCCTGCTCGGCCACCCCCTGCTTCCTCCTCGATGCCCCGGTGACGCCACGCGCCTCCCCGACTCCCCTCTCACTTCCCCTCTCCCTCTGGACCGCTCCCCCTCCTCTGGCTCTCTCTTTCCCTCTCTTCCCTGTGATCCCCGAGCGCAGCCGTCGCCGGCGTTCGCCATAGCCGCAGCCACCAGCCCTCCCTCGCCCCTCCGCCAGTTCCAGAAGCTCCGCCGCTGACCTCTACACCGTCCCCGCCAAGCCACACGAGCGGACGCGCCCTGCAGCGGCTTCCCCGACCGCTTCTTCAAGCTTCGTCCGCCGAGATCGCCGGCGACCGTGTGCCCTCCCTGACGCCTCCCTGAGCTCCCCGAAGCCACCGTCGCAACCCCCGTGAGCTCCTCTCCGTTTCCCCT
>NC_041385.1:40130767-40181525 GCF_002162155.2 Triticum dicoccoides | reverse complement strand
CGTCGTGCTGGCCCGAGCTCCGGTCGCCGCCTCTCTCGCCGTAGTTGCCGCTACCGGCCACCCCAGCCGCGGCCACAGCCACCGCTGGACGCGCCGCGTCGCGGACGTTCTAATGAGCCAAACCGCGCGCCAAACCATCGCCCCTAGCTCAAATCCGAGCCGCGCCGCCGTGCGGAATGGTCGCCGCCGGCGATACTCCGGCGACTGCCGACGGGGCACGCTTAATTAGTGTTAATGGCCCCACTAATTAAACCCACAGCCACTGACAGTGGGCCCCACCCCTGGTCAAACCCCAGTCAGCGCTGGGTTTGACCGGGATTAGCTCCTGTGTCACTGACGTGTGGCCCCCACACGTCAGGTTTGACCTGGGGCGCCCAGTTGACCCTGCTGACGTCACTGTGACGTGGTGCTGACGCCATAAATCATTTTCTGGAATTATTTTAATTCTAAATATTCAGGAAATTCCAGAAAATTGTAAAAACTTCTAAAAATCATAGAAATTCAACCGTAACTCCAAATTAAATAAATTATATATGAAAAATTATCAGAAAAATTCAAGGAATCCATCTGTACCATTTTCATGCATGTTAGAACAACTTATAGCTGCTGTTTAGCACAAATCAATTTAATGGCATTTGAATAATCACATATGGAGTTTGAATTTGAATCTTGTATTCAAACCAACTTCATTTAATCTGTTGCTAGTTGCATTAGCTCAAAACACATTCATATTGCCATGTCATGAGCATGCATCATATTGTGCATTGCATTGATTGTATTTCTTCTTTGTTGCCGGTATCTGTTCCCTCCCGGTAGACGATGTTCCGACGTTGTGATCGTTGACACTGATGAAGACTCAATGTTATCTTCAGAAGTGCCAGGCAAGCAAAACCCCCTTGTTCATTTCGATACAATCCCACTCTCTCGCTCCTGCTCTCTTTTACTGCATTAGGACAACATCGATTCATCTGTTACTTGCTGCGGTAGCTGAACCCCTTTATCCTCTGCATGACCTGTCATTCCACAGTAAATAGATGAAACCCACTAGCATGAGTAGGAGTTGTTTGAGCCCTGTTGTGCCTACTCATTCATGCTTATTGTCATGCCTGCTACTGCTTAGAGTTGTGTCAGGTCTGATTCATCCGGGATGAATCAAAGGTGTGTGAACATGTCCTACAGTGTGTGAGCTAAGCGTGTGAACACGATTTGGTAAAGGTAGCGGTGAGAGGCCATGTAGGAGTACATGGTGGGTTGTCTCATTGCAGCCGTCCTCAAGAACTGAGTTCTGTGTTTGTGATCCATGATTCAGCTACTACCACGCATTGGGCCCGAAACCAATGGACCCTCTCGGCTTCTTGATCACCCTTGTCCTCTGTCCAGGAGTTGCAAGTAGTTTCTGGTGTTTGTAGTATGCTGGAGGCCGTGGGTAGCGCTGACCGGAGGGGTGGGCTGTGATGCGGTAGGCACGTGGCCGGGTATACCGGGCGCCCGTTTGGTGTCACGGAACCCTGTTCACATCGTTTGGGGCTGTGAGCGAAACTCCGGCCGGATCTCCTCATGGATGGAACCCGAATAGGCGATAAACCTGGACTAGAGACTCGAGTGTTTAGGTAGGCCGTGGCCGACACCCACGTTGGGCTTCCGCTTGAAGGTTGCCGAGTACATGTCGTGTAAACGGCGGTAAGTGGTGAGAGCGTGTGTGAAGAAGTACACCCCTGCAGGGTTATCATCATCTACTCGAATAGCCGTGTCCGCGGAAAAGGACTTCTGGGTTGCTTATATCAGTTCATAGACAAGTGAAAGTGGATACTCTAAAATACGCAAGATAAGCGTGAGTGCTATGGATGGCGTTCTCGTAGGGAGACGGGAGCGGATCCATAGTGGTGTATTGATATGGTGAATATGTGGACTCGTGTGCGCCACCTCAAAAGAGTTACTTGCAGTCATAGTTCAGGATAGCCACCGAGTCAAAGCTGGCTTGCTGCAGTTAAACCCCACCATCCCCTTTGTTGATAATGATGCATATGTAGATAGTTCTGATGTAAGTCTTGCTGGGTACATTTGTACTCACGTTTGCCTATTTATGTTTTTGCAGAGAGACTTCGGTCTCGCTAGTAGTTCCGCGTGGACTTCGACGTTTAGCTTGTTACCTCAGCTACGATCTTGTGCCCTCGGCAGGATCTAGTAGATAGTCAGGCTTCTCAGCCTTTTTCATTTATAGATGTCTGTACTCAGACATGATAGCTTCCGCTTGTGCTTTGATTTGTATGCTCTGATTATTGGGTCATGAGACCCCTGTTTGTAATATCTCGCTCCTCGGAGCCTAATGAATAAATACTTGAGTCGTAGAGTCATGTTGTGATGCCATGTTGTATTTGCACATATCGAGCATATTGTGTGTATGTTATTGAAATGCTTGATATGTGTGGGATCTGGCTATCTAGTTGTTTATCCTTAGTAGCCTCTCTTACCGGGAAATGTCTCCTAGTGTTTCCACTGAGCCATGGTAGCTTGCTACTGCTCCGGAACACTTAGGCTGGCCGGCATGTGTCCTTCTTCATTCCTGTGTCTGTCCCTTCGGGGAAATGTCACGCGATGAATACCGGAGTCCTGTTAGCCCGCTACAGCCCGGTTCACCGGAGTCCTGCTAGCCCAGTGCTACAGCCTGGATTCACTCGTTGATGACCGACACGTTCGATGCTGGGTCATGGATGCCTGTCCCTGTAAGTCTGTGCCACTTTGGATTTACGACTAGCCATGTCAGCCCGGGCTCCTTATCATATGGATGCTAGCGACACTGTCATATACGTGTGCCAAAAGGCGCAAACGGTTCCGGGCTAAGGTAAGGCGACACCCGTGGGAATACCGTGCGTGAGGCCGCAAAGTGATATGAGGTGTTACATGCTAGATCGATGTGGCATCGAGTCGGGGTCCTGACAGCGTTGGTATCAGAGCTTGACTGCCTGTAGGATTATCAAGCCAAACTGGTCGAAGTTGAGTCTAGAAATTCTTAGTAATATGTAGGGGAATTGATTGTGGGATGGAACGTAAGGCTCCTTTTACTCCTTATACCTCATGCCCTTCTGATCTGAGTCATCTTATCTTTCCTACGGGGTTAAGGAACTAGGTCTTCTCATCTATCTATCAGGATCACGTGTTACTAATCCGTAGACTTATAGATTGTTGGACTTAAGCCTCGTTTCAGTTCCGATTACTTCCATATGCTAATTGTTGATCTCGAAACCTTGATATTGTGCTTCTGAGTGGTTATGCCACCATTTTGTGAATGTCTCAAATCTTTTCTGAGCATTTACAGCCGTTAGGCTGTCCGAGTCATCCCAGGTTTCTAAAGAGTCTGATGCATTTGCAAAATCCTTTTCCTCTGGTTTCAATGTCTTTTATGCCAGCTCAATCACACTAATTGTTGAGTTGAGGTATTCTACTGCCTCGACCTTTATGTTGGAATAATTATTATGACCCTAGGTGTCTCAGGGGATCATCTAGTAGTCTAGCCATGTTTTGTGTTCCCAGTGTGATGATTCTGGCTGTCATTATCGAAAGCATTCCGCGATGCCATTTAGTTAGTAGGTATTCTATTCCTGGGTTCTTGAACCCGAGATCCACCCTACTTACTTCATGTTGATAGTAATTGCTAGCTCCCTTAGGTTATTAGTAACCTTTGCGATAGTCCTTGAAGTCCGTGGTATCTTCTTCTTCCAAATACCATGAACTACTTATGGCAGAAGTTCCTCATTGAACTGAACGATCACAACCAGAGTGCTCTTGATGAGTTCTCCATTATATATTGTGGCTCTGCCAGTCCTACCTTTCTACATGGGTTATCAGGAAGAAATATGTTGAACTTCGTTCGACATGCTAAACCATGCATCCACAACTCAGGAAATCATATGTTCTTTTGAGTTGTCCCTCTGTAGTTGTATTTGACCCTTGTCCAGCAGTTGATAGTCAAGTTGATGTCGTGCATTCGTGTTCATCGATGCTAGTTATTCTTGTGGTCCGTCAAGCCGTTCTAGTTCGGAATGACTAGGAGAAACAAACTCCAGTACCTCTTCCATATCCCGGATTGAGTCAAAGAAGTTGTATGCCGCAGATCAAATGCCAATCCAGCTTTTGGTTCTGTTCTACCTTGGAGTATTACCCCCTTTATGTCAGAATTGTCATGAGAACTGCACCAACTCTCATGAATTTTGACGTAGTGATACTTCTCACCATCATTAGTCATTCCTCGGCCCTCGTGTTGATGCAACCGGAATACCGACAAATGAATTGTGATGTGTGAAATCAATACTCCCAGCAACCTCGTTGCTTGGTAGTTAAAGGATAATAATTTCATTCTTAGCGTGTTGGTTTTTTGAATCATCCTTCTAAGACTGATCGTGCTACCTAGTCCTTATTTCGGTGCACCCTTCGATTGATGAGTTAGGATCTTGTCAAGTCCTCACTCATTTGATCATATCGTCTTGCCCTCGAAAGCGAGATTGTTCTCGAGCTTAGTAACATACCGGTGGTTCATGATTTTCCGAATATCTTCTCGGAAGTATTACCAGGTTGTTCCCTGACTGTTATGTTGAGCTCGTGATCAAGTTGGTTTCTTGTGAACCACCTTCTCTCCAAGAATCGGTGTTAGATATCCCTGAGCTAGTTGGTTAAGCTAGACAACAACTTGGAGAGTTGGAAGATAAAAGCTTGCCTGACTTAGTTCGTTCCAAAGGGATATTCTTGTGTAGTGTGTGTTGAAGAAAGATGATATCTTCATCGATTGGTCCCTGTGATCAGTTGCTGGACCTATTGTCTTATCAATCCTTTGATTTGAGTGTGGGCTATCGTCAAATCAAATCAGTACCAACGATGCTCGTAATGTTGTCTTATTCGTGGTTGATCCCTCGAGCATACACCATTACATCTTTGGTCTGACCAATGCTATCACCGTGTTCACTTAACTATGGAATTCCTTTTAAAAGGAAACCTAGATGAATTGTTGTTGAGCCCATTGACAACATCCTTATCTCCTCCATGATTTTGTTGAACATTAAGCTAGTGTTGGAAACTTTTGAAAGCATTTGTTCATGCTAGCTCATGAAGCATATGTTTGGATGAAGGTAGTGATTTCCTTTAATTCATGTGCATCTGATGCAAGTTGCCGCCGTGGATTCGAGAAAGTCAATGTTGCTTTCTTTGGAATCATTCCAAATCAGTCATGCACACGTGCGAAGAATGCTGTGGTTTGAAGACTTGCAACCTTCAATCTATATGTATCCCTAGCACACCAAGCCACTGATTGATTTGTTCAAGGAGAAGGAGTTCCTTCATAAGAGCTAATCCGGACTTATGTAAGGACTTCGATACCCTCGTTGATGGTTCCCCCTCCTGAACTCGGTAGTGTTTTATTATAAGACTACTATGTGGTCATGCCTGTCTGGGACAGCGTGTTCACATGTGTGTAGCAGAACCAGCTCATGTTTTGGAGCTTACTATCGTAGTTCATTCCCCGAGAATCTCGCAACGTCATCTCGTCGATTTGTGTTGCAAACTTTCGTTTTTCTTCCTAGACTCGATGAGTCCGGAATATCCTGACACCAACCAGATCTGAATCTCAGGCAGATATGATGATTTGGAACATTTTCCAAGAACTATAATATCGATCCCTTGGAAACTGGTAAAGTGGATGTCGTGGCCAACACACCCAGCCGGAAGACCTGTTATTATAATACCTTGATTGAGGAAGTTGGCCACCTCCCCATAGGGATTTCGTAGGATTTACTCCCTAGTTACCCCTATGGATTTCTGTGTTCCGAAGTCCGACCTTTTACTTGATGTTCTAGTTATCAAACCATATCTATGAATGGGATACACTAGCACATCAAGGAGAACATTAGAAGCGGAGTGCTAAATGTCTCTCGGTCGATCATCCAGATTTTATTTCCTTGGCCCCGCCAAGGGTGAAATCTGAGAAGGTGTTATCTTCCTTTACATCTGTATCGTCCATCGTTGTTCATCATGGTGGTATATTGTGTTGCCAGGATCCTTGACACGGATGTTGGTAAAACCTTGATGAATATGGAAATGCTCAAGTTCTTGAGAGCATGCACAAGCGCTAGGTGTTATCATCGGCACTAACTGGGTTTGCTCTCAGCTTCCTCGGTTATACTATAACTTCTCAAACAGTGAATTAACTCTCTAATGTTGGGCTCTTCCCCAGTTACCAGAATCATTCCCAACATTTGCATTTTGTTCCCAGCTTCCACCGCCAATGTGCCATTCTACCATGGGTCTCTTCCATTTCCGGTGATAAGCAAAATCATCCATTACGTTGTCTTTAACAAGGTAATCCACATCATCCAAGTCTGAGTATGCCATTCTACCGACCCCCGCCAATCGATTGCTGTGATTTGCCTTAGGCTGATATAGAGAGTCTCAATGATCTCTATATCAAAGGTAATTCTTTTTGCCACTTAAGGGGAGATATCTACGAGTCACGGTTCCGAAGGTGTCTCGTTGTGGTATCATGGCAACTCAACTCCTCGCTACGTTGACAACCGTTCACCACCTTCTTAGGTGTGGAATCGTTGTCTACCTAGTGAACCTTCGTCATCCGTTTCTTTCCACCCCTCTTGATGTGTATCTCGTGTCTCAATCCGAGAGATGGTCCTATGTCTCATTCCGTGAGTTAATCCTGAGTTGTTCGACCTTCGAGAAGAACCATTCTTTTAGGATCTTTCCTTTCCTCTCGTTGTCATGTTAGTTGGAGTTCTCAGAGCAAGACTTCGAGACAAAGATGGTGATCAAATCAACGCTTTGATAAAGTGCACCCTGGATCGTGAAGATTGTGCTAGTTTGCGTTTCCCCTTCACCCTACCCTACGCTTGAATCTCGGGACTAGATTTTTGTTTAGTGGGGGTGAGTTGTCACAGCCCTAGAATATTGTTTGTAAATAGTTGCATCTTCATCCAGGCATCATATTTAAATTTCTGAAACATGAGTTGAGGATTGTTGGAAGCCTCAAAACCCTAAATAAAAGAAGGGCAGAAACCCTAAAAATCTCATTCATTGTTCCAAAATGCGCTTCTTAAATGTTTGATAATTTTTGGCAAGGGTTCTGGTCCCAACCAAAATATTGAACATTTTTAAGGATTTATTTTTGGGACTTTGAATTTAATTCATTAGCTATTTGAATTTGAATTATATTCATATAATTAGAATATAATTTCAAATATCCCTGAATTATTTTATGAGCTTTTGGAAAAGTCCATCTAGCAAAATAAAAATATTCAGAGGAGCTTTGGCATTGTTTGAATTATTATTTTTAATTCAAAACAGTGGCAAAAGAATTAAATAAAAGAAAAACAGAACTGAAATAGAAATAATAGAAAGGGAGAGAAGGCCACCTGGGCCACCTACCTGGCGCCACTTACCTGGCCCAGCTTCCCCAACGGCCCAGCCCACCGCCGCCCCCCTCCTCTGTCGTCTTCCTCCCTGCCAGGAGGACGGACACCGCGACGCCGCCGCGCGCGCCACCTCCACCCTGCTCGGCCACCCCCTGCTTCCTCCTCGATGCCCCGGTGACGCCACGCGCCTCCCCGACTCCCCTCTCACTTCCCCTCTCCCTCTGGACCGCTCCCCCTCCTCTGGCTCTCTCTTTCCCTCTCTTCCCTGTGATCCCCGAGCGCAGCCGTCGCCGGCGTTCGCCATAGCCGCAGCCACCAGCCCTCCCTCGCCCCTCCGCCAGTTCCAGAAGCTCCGCCGCTGACCTCTACACCGTCCCCGCCAAGCCACACGAGCGGACGCGCCCTGCAGCGGCTTCCCCGACCGCTTCTTCAAGCTTCGTCCGCCGAGATCGCCGGCGACCGTGTGCCCTCCCTGACGCCTCCCTGAGCTCCCCGAAGCCACCGTCGCAACCCCCGTGAGCTCCTCTCCGTTTCCCCTTTGACCCTTGGCTCGTTCTCGTGTCGTAGCTGCCGTCCCCGCAAGCACCGAGCTCCGGCCATCGCCATGGCCGGCGAACCTCGCGCCCCGGGGCTCTTCCGCTCGCTTCAGTAGCTCCCGCGTGCTCTCCAGGTCCCCAGGGTCCCGATGCGCTCCTCTGCTCTCTGGCTAACACGCTGCAGCCACCGCGTCGTGCTGGCCCGAGCTCCGGTCGCCGCCTCTCTCGCCGTAGTTGCCGCTACCGGCCACCCCAGCCGCGGCCACAGCCACCGCTGGACGCGCCGCGTCGCGGACGTTCTAATGAGCCAAACCGCGCGCCAAACCATCGCCCCTAGCTCAAATCCGAGCCGCGCCGCCGTGCGGAATGGTCGCCGCCGGCGATACTCCGGCGACTGCCGACGGGGCACGCTTAATTAGTGTTAATGGCCCCACTAATTAAACCCACAGCCACTGACAGTGGGCCCCACCCCTGGTCAAACCCCAGTCAGCGCTGGGTTTGACCGGGATTAGCTCCTGTGTCACTGACGTGTGGCCCCCACACGTCAGGTTTGACCTGGGGCGCCCAGTTGACCCTGCTGACGTCACTGTGACGTGGTGCTGACGCCATAAATCATTTTCTGGAATTATTTTAATTCTAAATATTCAGGAAATTCCAGAAAATTGTAAAAACTTCTAAAAATCATAGAAATTCAACCGTAACTCCAAATTAAATAAATTATATATGAAAAATTATCAGAAAAATTCAAGGAATCCATCTGTACCATTTTCATGCATGTTAGAACAACTTATAGCTGCTGTTTAGCACAAATCAATTTAATGGCATTTGAATAATCACATATGGAGTTTGAATTTGAATCTTGTATTCAAACCAACTTCATTTAATCTGTTGCTAGTTGCATTAGCTCAAAACACATTCATATTGCCATGTCATGAGCATGCATCATATTGTGCATTGCATTGATTGTATTTCTTCTTTGTTGCCGGTATCTGTTCCCTCCCGGTAGACGATGTTCCGACGTTGTGATCGTTGACACTGATGAAGACTCAATGTTATCTTCAGAAGTGCCAGGCAAGCAAAACCCCCTTGTTCATTTCGATACAATCCCACTCTCTCGCTCCTGCTCTCTTTTACTGCATTAGGACAACATCGATTCATCTGTTACTTGCTGCGGTAGCTGAACCCCTTTATCCTCTGCATGACCTGTCATTCCACAGTAAATAGATGAAACCCACTAGCATGAGTAGGAGTTGTTTGAGCCCTGTTGTGCCTACTCATTCATGCTTATTGTCATGCCTGCTACTGCTTAGAGTTGTGTCAGGTCTGATTCATCCGGGATGAATCAAAGGTGTGTGAACATGTCCTACGGTGTGTGAGCTAAGCGTGTGAACATGATTTGGTAAAGGTAGCGGTGAGAGGCCATGTAGGAGTACATGGTGGGTTGTCTCATTGCAGCCGTCCTCAAGAACTGAGTTCTGTGTTTGTGATCCATGATTCAGCTACTACCACGCATTGGGCCCGAAACCAATGGACCCTCTCGGCTTCTTGATCACCCTTGTCCTCTGTCCAGGAGTTGCAAGTAGTTTCTGGTGTTTGTAGTATGCTGGAGGCCGTGGGCAGCGCTGACCGGAGGGGTGGGCTGTGATGCGGTAGGCACGTGGCCGGGTATACCGGGCGCCCGTTTGGTGTCACGGAACCCTGTTCACATCGTTTGGGGCTGTGAGCGAAACTCCGGCCGGATCTCCTCATGGATGGAACCCGAATAGGCGATAAACCTGGACTAGAGACTTGAGTGTTTAGGTAGGCCGTGGCCGACACCCACGTTGGGCTTCCGCTTGAAGGTTGCCGAGTACATGTCGTGTAAACGGCGGTAAGTGGTGAGAGCGTGTGTGAAGAAGTACACCCCTGCAGGGTTATCATCATCTATTCGAATAGCCGTGTCCGCGGAAAAGGACTTCTGGGTTGCTTATATCAGTTCATAGACAAGTGAAAGTGGATACTCTAAAATACGCAAGATAAGCGTGAGTGCTATGGATGGCGTTCTCGTAGGGAGACGGGAGCGGATCCATAGTGGTGTATTGATATGGTGAATATGTGGACTCGTGTGCGCCACCTCAAAAGAGTTACTTGCAGTCATAGTTCAGGATAGCCACCGAGTCAAAGCTGGCTTGCTGCAGTTAAACCGCACCATCCCCTTTGTTGATAATGATGCATATGTAGATAGTTCTGATGTAAGTCTTGCTGGGTACATTTGTACTCACGTTTGCCTATTTATGTTTTTGCAGAGAGACTTCGGTCTCGCTAGTAGTTCCGCGTGGACTTCGACGTTTAGCTTGTTACCTCAGCTACGATCTTGTGCCCTCGGCAGGATCTGGTAGATAGTCAGGCATCTCAGCCTTTTTCATTTATAGATGTCTGTACTCAGACATGATAGCTTCCGCTTGTGCTTTGATTTGTATGCTCTGATTGTTGGGTCATGAGACCCCTGTTTGTAATATCTCGCTCCTCGGAGCCTAATGAATAAATACTTGAGTCGTAGAGTCATGTTGTGATGCCATGTTGTATTTGCACATATCGAGCATATTGTGTGTATGTTATTGAAATGCTTGATATGTGTGGGATCTGGCTATCTAGTTGTTTATCCTTAGTAGCCTCTCTTACCGGGAAATGTCTCCTAGTGTTTCCACTGAGCCATGGTAGCTTGCTACTGCTCCGGAACACTTAGGCTGGCCGGCATGTGTCCTTCTTCGTTCCTGTGTCTGTCCCTTCGGGGAAATGTCACGCGATGAATACCGGAGTCCTGTTAGCCCGCTACAGCCCGGTTCACCGGAGTCCTGCTAGCCCAGTGCTACAGCCTGGATTCACTCGTTGATGACCGACACGTTCGATGCTGGGTCATGGATGCCTGTCCCTGTAAGTCTGTGCCACTTTGGATTTACGACTAGCCATGTCAGCCCGGGCTCCTTATCATATGGATGCTAGCAACACTGTCATATACGTGTGCCAAAAGGCGCAAACGGTTCCGGGCTAAGGTAAGGCGACACCCGTGGGAATACCGTGCGTGAGGCCGCAAAGTGATATGAGGTGTTACATGCTAGATCGATGTGGCATCGAGTCGGGGTCCTGACAATCATGCTGGAGCCGGTACCCCAACGTCATTGCCCAATGCAACCGCAACCGCAACGCCCTCAAGGACTTAGCATCTGAAGTTGAGGCAGAGCTGCCTCCACGACGCCGACGCCGATGTGCGCCATACCAGAACCACTCCGACCATGCCATCCCGCGCCTCACTGCCGCGGCTCCACTATCGCAACCGTCCACCGCACCGGAGCTGTTCCCGCTACGCCATTGTTCGCCGCCTCGGATCTGCTTCCCCGCCGCCGACAGAAGGTCAACGCACCACACTCAACAACTTGGCCATGGGTTCGTCCAAGGCTGCACCGTCCTCCACAACTTCTGGTTTCCGGTGAACAACAAGAAGATCGTCAAAAAAACAGAAGGAGGACACAACACTGCTAGCAGAAAGAGGTACTCCTCTCCCCTTATTTGTGCAAATCTTGCGTCTCCGCTCACACCGTATTCATCCCACGAAAGAAACTAGTTGAGCGCTTCTTACTGCATCTTCTTCGTGATACTAGATGCACAAGGTTTCCTCCCTTTTACTATTTCACCTTTGCTAGAGGTCAGTAGCCCGCCTGGATTTCAACTCAGGGTCAGTCCAACCGGAATTAAAAGAAGCAGCACCCGCTTAGGCGCGCGGAGCACCTAGTCCGCCTGTTCCCCGGGGAAGCGGCGCATCGGTGTCTATCATAGGGGTGTGGGGCTCAGGAGCTGCTTGCGCCCAATCTGGAGGTCGGCGGGGCTTGAATGGATGGCCGGGGGGTGGTGCCAAGCACGGCGATGCAGTGAGGTCGAGGAGAGGGCGCAGGCAGGGGAGGAATACTGGGCCGATGGTCGCTGGCGTTTCGAGGAAGATCCTCAACACTGACTGGCTGGAGGTAGATGAAGGCGATCTGCCCGTTCTTTGTACATCGGACGGTGCAGAAAAAATGGACTGACCTATTTGCTTTCAGTCGACTATTATTTTCATAGAATGTTGTAGTAATTTAGTGTGCCATGCATGTTGTAGAGCTATCATATGTCTCCCGTCATTTATTTCTCACCGACCTGCTATCTACTACCTTTACACTATACTAATTGTGCACACACTTCGCCCATACTCACACTATTGTTTTTTTATGCATGGATATTTCAGACTCTGATGCAGTGTTGATGAATGCAAAAAAGAAAAGACAGAAGTTGCTCCAGTGTAATTCGAAGATAAGCACTAAGCGTTTCGGCGCTCTAATGGGTGCAGTGTCAGCAGTTGGAGACAGTAAACGTAGCTCTGCAGTTGATGATCTCAATTGCCACACACAACCATCCCTGGTGCTTCCTTTAACTTCGCTCTGTCAAATTTGGTTGCATGTTGCATATGGTGTCTAGCTTGTATTGCTTCCAATTTGGTTAAATTGCATCTACTTACTTTACACACTATTCCTTTCATAATGACATGCCTTCCTGTTTTTGATACATACTACATATGTCTATCAACCATGTTCGTACATCAAACTAATGCTCTTTTCTATCCTCGTCAATCACTTATGATGAGACAGTCACCCGGGTGGGTTACCGTGAGACGCCCTACTCGTTTAAAGAGTGCAGTGTCATCCTCCCCACATGATTCTCAAGAAACAACAAGGCTAAATGAAGATAGTCAATGTAGCTCTCTAGTTGATCACTGCAATTCCCCCACACCACCATCACAGGTGCTTGCTCTTACTTGGTAGTATGATATGTGGTTGCATGTTGCATATGGTGTCTACCTTGTAATGCTTCTAATTAGGGTAAATTGCATCTGCTTAGTTAACACATTATACCTGTGAATATGACATGCCTTCCTGTTTTTGGTACATACTATGTCTTTCTATTAACCATGTTATTACATCAAACTACGTTTCTTGTGTATCCCTCATCAATGCTCCTAATTTGGTAAATTGCATCTCCTTAGCTTACACATTATACATGTGAATATGACACGCCTTCCTGTTTTTGGTACATACTACATCTGCCTATCACACCATGTTCTTACATCAAACTACTATTCTTGTGTATCCTGCATCTATCGCTTATGATGAGACAGTCACGCACGTGGGTTAATATGAGACGCAATACTCTTATAAAGAATTCAATTTCATCCTCTCCACATGATTCTCAAGAAACAGCAAGCCTAAATGAAGATATTGAACGTAGCTCTGTACCTGAAGACCACACTTCTCCTACACCACCATCACAGGTGCTTGCTCTAACTTCGCCGTGTGATATGTGGTTGCATGTTGCATACGGTGTCTAGCTTGCAATGCTTCTAATTAGGGTAAATTGCATCTGCTTAGTTTACACACTATACCTGTGAATATGACATGCCTTCCTATTTTTGATACACACTGCATCTATGTGTTAACCTTGTTCTTACATGAAACTACCTCTCTTGTGTATCCTGCATCAATCACTTACATTGAGTCACCTTTATTCATTGCATATTGCATATTATTTCTAGCCTGTTGCCATGTATTGCTTCTAATTTGGTCAAATACATTTGTTAGGGCACCCTTTTAATTTGGCAGAGTGATATTGGTTTCATCTTTCATATGGTTTCTAGCTTGCATCGATTCTAATAAGTTCAAGCACCTTGTGCTTAGTTTACACTTTATACATCATACATGTCAATATGTCACGCCGTCCTATTTTTCATACATATTCCATCCTCCTATCATGCGACTGCCTTACATGAAAGTAGTGTTCGTCAGTATCATGCATCAATGAGTTCTGAAGAGCAATTTTTATTCCTTTTTCTTGTGGGTTTGACTTGACAAGGCAAAATCAAGAAAGAGGAAGGAAAAGAGTAAGGAAGGCGATGATGGTGGTCCTCTGCAGCAACATAAATGGAGCATCTGTACCGATTCTCCTTGTACTGATAGTGCATTACAAGGTCCAAGTCTCTGCTCCCCTACTCCACCATCCAAGGTGCTTGCTCTAACTTGGCAGTGTGATATCTGGTTGCATGTTTCATATGGTGTCTAGCTTGTATTGCTCCTAATTAGTGTAAACTGCATCTGCTTAGCTTACACATGATACATGTGAATATGACACGCTTTCCTATTTTTGGTACATACTATATCTTTCTACCACACCATGTACTTACATGAAACTACTCTTCTTGTGTATCCTGCATCAGTCACTTATGATGGGACACCTTTAAGTTGGCAGTGTGATATTGGTTTGCATCTTGAATATGATTTCTAGCATGTATTGCTTCTAGTTTGATGAACGCCACCTATGACGAGACAGTTTTAACTTGGCAGAGTGATATTGATTGCACCTTCCATATGGTGTCTTGCAGTGTTTCTAATTTGTTGAAGTGCCTTCTGCTTAGTTACCACATCATAGGTGTGAATATGTCAAGCTGTCCATTTTTTCGTACATATTCCATCCTCGTATCATGACTTTGCCTTTCATCAGAGTAGTGTTCATCAGTATCATGCATGAATGAGTTCTGAAGAGCGAATGATATTCCTTTTTCTTTTCGGTATGACCTCACAATGCAAAATCAATAAAGCTGAAGGAAATTGGCAAGGCATTGGATGATGGTGGTCCTTCCGAGCAACTGAAATGGAGGTTCTCTACAGATTCTACTCCGCCATCCTCCCAACAAGATTCACAAGACAACGCAAGGCTAGTCAGTCAATGTAGCTGTGTAGATGATGAGCACATCTCCCCTACTCCACCATCACAGGTGCTTGCTCTAACTTGGCACTATTATATGTGGTTGCATGTTGCGTATGATCTCTAGCTTGTATTGCTTCTAACTTGAATTGCATCAGCTTAATTTACACATAATGCCTCTGAATATGACACGTGTTCCTGTTTCTAGAACATATATGTGTACCTGATGAGCACATCTCCCCTACTTCACCATCACAGGTGCTTGCTCTTACTTGGAACTCTTATATGTGGTTGCGTTTTCCGTATGATGTCTAGTTTGTATTGCTTCTGATTATGTTGAATTGCATCTGCGTAGCTTACAACTTATACCTGCAACGATCACTTACCCATAAGACACATTTAACTTGGGACTGTGATGTAGGTTGCATCTTGCATTGTCTTCTAGCTTGTACTGCTTCTAATTTCTTGAAATGGCACTTACGACGAGACACTTTTTACCTGATAGAGTGATATTGGTTGCGTGTTCATATGGTGCCTAGCTTTCATTTCTTCTAATTTTGTTGAAATGCCTTCCGCTTACTGTTTTTTCATACATATTCCATCCTCCTATCGTACGTGTGAATATGAAACGCTGTCTTTTTTTGTATATATTCCATCCTCCTATCCTGCGCTTGCTTTACATCAAAGTAGTGTTCGTCTGTATCATGCATCAACCAGTTATGCAGAGCTAATTTTATTCATCTTCTTGTGGTTTTGACTTCATAAGGCAATATCAGAAAATAGGAAGGAAAAGAATAAGTCAGGGGATGTTGGTGGTCCTCCGCACCGACGCAAACAGAGACTCTCTAGATTTACCACTGCTACTGCTAATGAAGTTGAAGTCCCAAGTCTACATGATGAGTTGATCTCCCGTACTCCACCATCACAGGTGCTTGCTCTAAGTTGATAGTGTGATAATTGGTTTCATGTTGCCTATGCTGTCTAGCCTCTATTTCTTCTATTTTGATTGAATCGCACCTGCCGAGTTTATACGTTATACATGTGCATATGACATGGCTTTCTGTGTCTAGAATACACTTCATCTATCTATCATACCATGTTCTTACATCAAAGTACTGCTGTTGTGTATCCCGCATCAGTCACTCATGATTGGACGCTTTTAACATGGCAGTTTGATAGTGGTTGCATCTTGCATTGATTTCTACGTTGTACTGCTTCTAATTTTTCGAATTGCCACTTATGACAAGACACTTTTAACTTGGCAGAGTAATATTGGTTGCATCTTTCATATGGTGTCTAGCTTGCATTACTTCTATTTTCTTGAAAATCCTTCTGCTTAGTTTGCACATCGTAACTGTGAATATGTCATGCCGTCCTATTTTTCTTACATATTCCATCCTCATACAGTTGTCTTACATCAAAGTATTGCTTGTCTGTATCATGCATCAATGAGTTCTGAAGAGTGATTTTATTCTTTTGTGTTGTGGGTACAGCTTGACATGGAAAAGTCAAAAAAGAGCAAGGAAAATAATAGTAGGGAGTGCTGTTACTCGTCGGGTGAAATGGAAAAGGATCTATCATCGAGATTCTGCTGGTACTTATAGTGCAGTAGAAGGTCCAAGTCCACCAGCTAAATCTACAAACACAGTATCACCTACTCCACCAGCTGCAGCATCCGCTTCAATGGTACCAGCATCTCAACCAGTTACTCGTTCGTTTGCTCCGGAACTGGCCAGTTCCCAAGCTGCCTTCACACCTAACACTACTTCTGAAGCACTGCTGACACAACATGACTTGGAAAGATCAGATGAACCTCATGAGCATCAACACCAAGACGGTACCTGACCGAGTCAAGTTGCAGTTGCATGCTCCTCTATATGTACTCTCATAGTTTGATGTACACTAACACTTTCCATATTCGTTGTTGAACTAGCACCACGACGCAAGCGGAAACAAACATCAGGGATGATGCTTGACATATTAACAAAATCTAAAGGAGGAAGAATGGAGATCCATTTTGAGGCAGGTTTAAAAAGGCCATGTGATGCTACAGAGTCAGCCAAGTTAGTATCAGAGGCAGCCGTTCCCGTTAGGTGTCATGCACGTATCCTCCCAACGTGGATCCAGTACAGGAATGAGAAAGACAATACCCAGTTTAACACATTCCTTGACCATTTATCCGTAAGTAATGTTATTCATCGCAATTAGTAATATTGTCTTGCTCTGTCCCATACTTTCTAGCTTCCTCCTAAATAAGACTCACATTCTTTTTTCAACAAATGAGGTTCAAGTTGGATCCAAAATATGATGCAACTAAACAAGCATGCACTCATGTTTTTCAGTCTGCTCTGCAACAGTATCGGTACCACCTTAGAAAATCTCACTTTGAAGGCAAGGCTAACAATGAAATCGCCCAAACATCTCTAGCGGAATATATTACAGATGAAGACTGGACAGCCCTCGTTAAACACTGGTCTGATCCAAAGTATCAGGTAGGCTATATGTATTTGATCAGACCACATATTGAACTTGTATTTATGTATGTGCCTTACAAGTGTATCTTGTTCTAGGCTAACTGTTTGAAGAACAAAACCAACCGTTTTAAAGTGAAATTCCAACAGACAACAAGATCTCATAGCTGTATTGCACACTGCAAGGCTCTTGTAAATAGCTGCTACTTCCTTTTCTTTTGTGTGCCATATTATCGTATATATATTGACTTGTTCCAAATACAGAGGAAAGCCCGTGCGGACCAAAAAGAACCTAAACCGAATGCAGTGCAAATCTTCAAGGATTGCCACACCAGCAAGATGAAGGGCATGAACACACCAGTTCAAGCCGCTGTTGTAAGTCCTTACTCCTCCCGCCTTGAACTGATTGGTACTGCGATGTATTCATTTAACTACTTGGTTTGCAACCAATGTCAGTTACTCTGTTAACTTTTAAACATAGTTGTCTTAATGTATCATTTCACCTTACATGGTTTAAAAGAGATGAAGGATATTCTTTTGGTCTTGATCTGTAATCTAGTTGTTATATTCACGTGTGCACACAATGATAAAATAGCCCGTTTGTTTTATATCTGTTTGCCCATGATATGAATGATGTCATACTATGTTCATCCTACTTTAAACCATGTCTCTTTATCCTTAGATGTCAACAAATGTGAGGAAATAGACAATACAGTAGGCATGCTACATGGACATATGTTCCGAAAGGGATTTTATTATGTAGTTGGCACTACAATACATGCTAATGTATTACAGTAGTTCACCGAAATAAGTTATGTATAAATGTTTAACCTACTTTGTTTGTTTTTGTCTCATTAGTAAATTATCTGGTACACTAATCTACAAGTTCAAACTTCCAGGAAGCTATGGAACAAATGATTGAACAGCCACAACCATCTGAAGGTGACGAGGCTACGAGAGGCACAATGTCACCTCTTGCTGCAGTGCGACAGTATCTCTCCACTAACAGTGCAAAAAGCACCTTCCTGCGTAATTCTGGGCTGGTTGTCAAGGTAACCTCGTCCAAATCGCCTTCTGAACAAAATCTTCCTTCTAGACAGAGTGATATATCTGTGCTCCAGACACAAGTCCAATCCCTAATGGACGTTGTTTCGGAAACAAGAATAGTGTTTGAGAAATGTCGTCAATATATGAATGGTTTTGAAACCAGACTATCAGACATTCGATTCGTTGTTCAAGAGCAATGGCGGAAAAAAGGTGGAGATCGTGCTGCTCATCAGATTCTACAGCCTGAAACATTAGCACTCAGGTCAAATGATCTGTGGTTCTATACATCTGATGGTGCTTTTATCTGGAAGGACTGTAAACTTTATGCCAACATGCCTTTTGTTGTATGGTTGGCATTTATTTTGTTGTGATACAACATTTATGATGCTACCACAGGCTGCAGTAATTACGACGCTATTTTTGTATAGTGTAGGTTTATCTTAGTAATGTATTCGGCCAAAAGCTTCATAGGAGCCCAACATACCAACATTCGTCGGGCCCATTCCAGTTGGGCTAAAAACGATTACGGGCCAAAATTGGCATGTAGCCCACTAAAAATATCTGGGCCTAAATCAGCATAAGCTTTCATATTTTTCTGGTAAGCCTGTGCCCATAGTGGGGCTTTAACATGCCTAAACATAATTTGGGCCCTCAATAAAATTAGGCCGTTTACAGGCGTAAATATCTCGAGCCCATAAAAAACATGGGCCTTTAATAGACCGAAAGTGAGATTGGGACCTGATTGTGCCAAATAACCCAATGGACTTAGCAGGCCGAAGTGGTGGCCCATTTACGATGCGGATCTTTGACAGGCCGAAATTTGGACGGGCCGTAAATGCGCCGACCTAATAATGGGCCTTTAACGGGCCGGAACTTTGGTCAGGCTAGATTATCGCCATTTTTATATGGGCCGTTAATGGGCCCGATATGACATTGGGCCACATATGGCCCATGGTCTACGTCCGGCGTTAACATGCCAAAAATGACAATAGGCCGAAAGTGGCCTAAATCTATAGTGGGCCTCTAACAGGCTGAATGTCAGACATGGCCGAATATGACCCAAATCCTTTACGGTCGTTTATGGGCCGAAAGTTTTGATGGCCTGTAAATGGGCCCAAATGAAGCCGGACCTTTAACAGGCCAAAAATACACCGGGCCGTAATTTGGCCCAATTACTTAGCGGACAGCTAACGGGCCAGAAGTGACCAGGGGCTGCATTGATCACAAGTTTAGGACATGCCATTGACGGGCCGATTTGACAGAGAATGTTGGGCCTTTATCTGGGCCGACCCATTATGGTCTGCAGAATCTTGTGGGACTTTAGTTGGGCCGGCCAATTGTGGTCCGCAAAATCTTGTGGGCCTTTAGCTGGGCCGACCCATTATGGTATGCAAATTCATGTGGGCCTATAGCTGGGCCGGCCCATTATGGTCCGCTAAATTTTGTGGGTCTTTAGCTGGGCCGGCCCATTATGGCCCGCTAAATCTTATGGACCTTCGGTTGGGCCGGCCCATTTAAACTTTGTGGGCCACTTTTGGGCCAGTCCACGTGCCAACATATCATAGGCCATCTCGATCGTTGGATGAGTGACACCTGTGCCAACGCGGAGCTGACGCATGGATCCGCCAGCCAATGAGAATTTTACACGTGGAAAATCAGCATTGGTCGTGGCTGTTAACGGGTTTTCGGATCCAAAATCCGACCCGATAGCTGAACGACGTTCCGTTATGGAGGATGCCACGTGTCGGTCACCCTTGACGAAAGCACTTCTGTGACGCACGATTTATCGTCATGGAAGTGGACACTTCCATGATGATAATTTTGGTAATGTCATGGAACACTTCTACGACAGCACAGGTATGACTATCTTGATTCTGTCATAAATTTTTCATGGATGTACATGCATGACAGAAAACGCGACCTACTGTGACAAACACGTATCATCACAGAAGTGTATTTTTTAATAGTGATTGATCTCTTGATCTCTTAGCCGTGTGCGGTGCCTCCCTCCACCAGATTCCACCTTGACAATATCGTAGCGGTGCTTAGGCGAAGCCCTGCGTCGGTAGCATCATCAATACCGTCATCACGCCGTCGTGCTGACGAAACTTTCCCGCAAAGCTCTACTAGATCGGAGTTCATGGGACGTCATCAAGCTGAACGTGTGCTGAACTCGGAGGTGCCGTACGTTCGGTACTTGATCGGTCGGATCATGAAGACGTACGACTACATCAACTACGTTGTGCTAACGCTTCCGCTTTTGGTCTACGAGGGTACGTGGACAACACTCTCCCCTCTCATTGCTATGCATCACCATGATCTTGCGTGTGCGTAGGAATTTTTTTGAAATTACTACGTTCCCCAACAATGGAATCCGAGCCTGGTTTCATGCATAGATGTTATATGCACGAGTAGAACACAAGTGAGTTGTGGGCGATACAAGTCATACTGCTTACCAGCATGTCATACTTTGGTTCGGCGGTATTGTTGGATGAAGCGGCCCGGACCGACATTACGCGTACGCTTACACGAGATTGATTCTACCGACGTGCTTTGCACATAGATGGCTGGCGGGTGTCAGTTTCTCCAACTTTAGTTGAACCGAGTGTGGCTACGCCCGGTCCTTGAGAAGGTTAAATCAACACTAACTTGACGAACTATCGTTATGGTTTTGATGCGTAGGTAAGAATGGTTCTTGCTCAACCCGTAGCAGCCATGTAAAACTTGCAACAACAAAATAGAGGACGTCTAACTTGTTTTTGCAGGGCATGTTGTGATGTGATATGGTCAAGACATGATGCTAAATTTTATTGTATGAGATGATCATGTTTTGTAACAATGTTATCGGCAACTGGCAGGAGCCATATGGTTGTCGCTTTATTATATGCAATGCAATCGCCCTGTAATTGCTTTACTTTATCACTAAGCGGTAGCGATAGTCATAGATGCAATAGGTGGCGAAACGACAACGATGCTATGATGAAGATCAAGGTGTCGCGCCAGTGACAATGGTGATCATGACGGTGCTTCAGAGATGGTGATCACAAGCACAAGATGATGATGGCCATATCATATCACTTATATTGATTGCATGTGATGTTTATCCTTTATGCATCTTTTTTTGCTTTGATTTACGGTAGCATTATAAGATGATCTCTCACTAAATTTCAAGGTATAAGTGTTCTCCCTGAGTATGCACCATTGTGAAAGTTCTTCGTGCTGAGACACCACGTGATGATCTGGTGTGATAGGCTCTACGTTCAAATACAACGGGTGCAAAACAGTTGCACACGCGGAATACTCAGGTTAAACTTGACGAGCCTAGCATATGCAGATATGGCCTCGGAACACTGAGACCGAAAGGTCAAGCGTGAATCATATAGTAGATATGATCAACATTGTGATGTTCACCATTGAAAACTACTCCATCTCATGTGATGATCGGACATGGTTTAGTTGATTTGGATCACGTGATCACTTAGATGATTATAGGGATGTCTATCTAAGCAGGAGTTCTTAAGTAATATGATTAATTGAACTTTAATTTATCATGAACATAGTCCCGATAGTATTTTGTAAATTATGTTGTAGATCAATAGCTCACGTTGTTGCTTCGCTATGTTTTATATGTGTTCCTAGAGATAACTAAGTTGAAAGATGATAGTAGCAATGATGCGGAATTGGATCCGTGATCTGAGGTTTATCCTCATTGCTGCACAGAAGAATTATGTCCTTGATGCACCGCTAGGTGACAGACCTATTGCAGGAGCAAATGCAGACGTTATGAACGTTTGGCTAGCTCAATATGATGACTACTTGATAGTTTAGTGCACCATGCTTAACGGCTTAGAATCGGGACTTCAAAGACGTTTTGAACGTCATGGACCATATGAGATGTTCGAGGAGTTGAAGTTAATATTTCAAGAAAATACCCGAGTTGAGAGATATGAAGTCTCTAACAAGTTCTATAGCTAAAAAGATGGAGGAGAATTGCTCAACTAGTGAGCATGTGCTCAGAAAGTCTGGGTACTACAATCACTTGAATCAAGTAGGAGTTAATCTTCCAGATAAGATAGTGATTGACAGAGTTCTCTAGTTACCATCACCAAGTTACTGGAACTTCGTGATGAACTATAGTATGCAAGGGATGACGAAAACGATTCCTGAGCTTTTCATGATGATGAAATCAATGATGGTAGAAATCAAGAAAGAACATCAAGTGTTGATGATTGACAAGACCACTAGTTTCAAGAAAAGGGCAAAGGGAAAAGAAAGGGAACTTCATGTAGAATGGCAAGCAAGTTGTCACTCCCGCGAAGAAGCCCAAAGTTGGACCAAAGACTGAAACTGAGTGCTTCTACTGCAAAGGAAATGGTCATTGGAAGCGGAAATGCCCTGAATATTTGGTGGATAAGAAGGATGGCAAAGTGAACAAGGGTATATTTGATATACAGGTTATTAATGTGTACCTTACTAGTGTTTATAGTACCCCCTAGGTATTTGATACTTGTTCGGTTGCTAAAAATTAGTAACTCGAAACAGGAGTTACAGAATAAATAGAGACTAGTTGAGGGTGAAGTGACGATGTGTGTTGGAAGTGGTTTCAAGATTGATATGATCATCATCGCACACTCCCTATACTTTCGGGATTAGCGTTAAATCTAAATAAATGTTATTTGGCGTTTGTGTTGAGCATGAATATGAGTTGATCATGTTTATCGCAATACGGTTATTCATTTAAAATCAGAGAATAATTGTTGTTCTATTTACATGAATAAAACCTTCGATGGTCATACACCCAATAAAATAGTTTGTTGGATCTCGATCATAGCGATACACATATTCATAATATTGAAGCCAAAAGATGCAAAGTTAATAATGATAGTGCAACTTATTTGTGGCACTGCCATTTAGGTCATATTGGTGTAAAGCGCATGAAGAAACTCCATGCTGATGGGCTTTTGGAATCACTTGCTTATGAATCACTTGATGCTTGCGAATCATGCCTCATGGGCAAGATGACTAAGACTCCATTCTCCGGAACAATGGAGCGAGCAACTGACTTATTGGAAATAATACATACTGATGTATGCGATCCGATGAGTGTTAAGGCTCACGACAAGTATCGTTATTTTCTGACCTTCACAGATGATTTGAGCAGATATGGGTATATCTACTTAATGAAACACAAGTTTGAAACATTTGAAAAATTCAAAGAATTTCAGAGTGAAGTGGAGAATCATCGTAACAAGAAAATAAAGTTTCTACGATCTTATCGTGGAGGAGAATATTTGAGTTACGAGTTTGGCCTTCATATAAAATAATGTGGAATAGTTTCACATCTCATGCCACCTGGAAGACCATAATGTTATGGTGTGGCCGAATATCGTAACCGCACTTTATTGGATATGGTGCGATCTATGATGTATCTTACCGATTTACCACCATCATTTTGGGGTTATGCATTAGAGACAGTTGCGTTCACTTGAAATAGGGCACCATCAAAATCCGTTGAGACGACACCTTATGAACTGTGGTTTGGCAAGAAAACAAAGTTGTCGTTTCTTAAAGTTTGGGGCTGCAATGCTTATGTGAAAAAGTTTCAACCTGATAAGCTCGAACCCAAATTGGAGAAGTGCGTCTTCATAGAATACCCAAAGGAAATTGTTGGGTACACCTTCTATCACCGATCCAAAGGCAAGATATTCGTTGCTAAGAAGGTATAACACCCACGATGCGGCGACATCTCCCACGTGTCGAAGCACGCCTTAGAGGCATAACCGCATTGTGGTTTTGTCGTAAGAAGGGTCATCTTCACACAATCCCATGTAATGAACAAGAAAGGGATAAAGAGTTGGCTTACAATCGCCACTTCACACAAGTACTTACGTAAATCATACATCATTCAGAGTACACACATAGTCCGACTACGGACGAATCCAAATAAGAAGAAGATAACCCCAAATGCTAGATCCCCGATCGTCCCAACTGGGCTCACGACAACTGTTTTGGTAGTATCTATGAGTCACGAGGACTGGGCAATCTCAAAACCCGTGAGATCAAGACTATTTAAGCTTATGGGTAGGATGTGGTGATGAGGTGGAGTTGCCGCAATTGATAAGCAAAATATGGTGGCTAAAGGCGAGTACAAGAGTAAGGAGAGAAACTATGCAACGGTCGTCATCTAGATGTGATCAAGAAGTGATCTTGAAGACTACTTACGTTCAAACATAACCCAAACCGTGTTCACTTCCTGGACTCTGCCGAAAAGAGACCATCACGGCTACACACGCGGTTGATGCGTTTTAATTAAGTCAAGTATCAAGTTCTCTACAACCGGATATTAACAAATTCCCATGTGCCGCATAACCGCGGGCACAACTTTCGAAAGTTTATACCCTGCAGGGGTGTCCCAACTTAGCCCATTGCAAGCTCTCACGATCAGCGAAGGATATTCCTTCTTCCGGGAAGACCCGATCAGCCTCGGAATCCCGGTTACAAGACATTTCGACAATGGTAAAACAAGACCAGCAAGACCACTCGACTGTGCCGACAAATCCCGATAGGAGCTGCACATATCTCGTTCTTAGGGAACATCGGATGAACACTACGTACAACTAAAACCAACCCTCAAGTTTCCCCGAGGTGGCTGCAAGTGGCTCTAGTTCGGACCAACACTTAGAGAAGCACTAGCCCGGGGGGGGGGGGATAAAATAAAGATGACCCTCGGGGCTGCAGACCCCAAGGGAGGGTTATAGGTTGTTAAGCAAATGTAAAACCAAGGTTGGGCCTTGCTGGAGGAGTTTTATTCAAAGCGAACTATCTAGGGGTTCCCATAAACCCAACGGCGTAAGGAACGCAAAATCAAGGAACATAACACCGGTATGACGGAAACTAAGGCGGCAAGAGTGGAACAAAACACCAGGCATAAGGCCAAGCCTTCCACCCTTTACCAAATATATAGATGCATTAATTAAATAAGAGGTATTGTGATATCCCAAAATAATCTTATTCCAACATGGAGCAATCTTCAACTTCACCTGCAACTAACAACGCTATAAGAGGGGCTAAGCAAAAGCAGTAACTTAGCCAAACAACAGCTTGCTAGGAAAGGTGGATTAGAGGCTTGACATGCACTACAAAAAAAAGACACATCCATGACATTTTGGGCCGAATGAATTTTTTTCCTGTCATACTTATGACACTTCTATGATGATAATTATGACAAAACCCGGTATCATCATAGATGTGGTGGGCTCCTACTTCTGTGACAAAAAATCATGACAGAAAATGGGCTTTTCATCCTGGGAGGGCCGGAGACGTAGCTGCATGAAATTCTTTGGGCCGTCCATGATGGAAAAACCGTGGTAGAAGCGAGAGCGAGGAAAATTTCGGGGAGTTCCCGGTTACGGTGGGTGGTCGGGGGCCGAGCGATGCCCGTTCCTGCCGTACACGTACGCGCGTGTGTGCGAGGCGTTGGCTCTAACTGAACCCGAGCGAGGCGTTGGGCTCTAACTGAACCCGAGCGATTGCACTGCAGGCTACGTGTTACTGAACCTGAGTGATCGATCGACGGCTGTTAACTGAACCCGATCGAGCGATTCCTTCGCTACTGCCGCTAACTGAAACCGATCGATGCTGCCTTTGGATGAACAGTGAGTGTTGCGGGAGGGGTGGGGGGGGTTTGGATGAACAGTGAGCGGTGGGGGTGGATGAACATGACCCCGTGGCATTGCCTCTGGATGAACATGACCCCGATCGATCGAGCCGGTTGGGGCTGGATGAACAGGACCCCATGGAGCGCTGAATGAACAGGACGACCCCGTGGAAGGCTGGATGAACAGTAGACGATGGAGGGGTGGATGAACAGTAGCCCGTGGAGGGGTGCTTGAACAGTAGCCCATGGAGAGGGGTGGTTGAACAGTAGTCGGTGGAATAGCGCGTGGTGGAGGCTGGATGAACAGGAGCCCGTGGAGGCTGGAGGAGGTCGACGGTGGATGAACAGTAGCCCATGAGGCTGGAGGAGGTCGACGGTGGAGATGAATAGTATCTCGTGGAGTACCGTTTTGCGGTACGCCACACCCCTCCCGATGAACAGGACCCCCGTTTCGACCATAGCGCTCCAACACAAGTCCGTTTCGTCCGTTTTGCTTTACGCCACACCCCTCCCAATCAACAGGACCCCCGTTTCTACTATAGGAGGTCCGTTTCCTCCGTTTTGCGGTACGCCAGACCCCTCCCGATGAAACAGGATCCCATTTTGAATGGGGCCGGTCGAACACAAGACCGTTTCCTCCGTTCTGCAGTATGCCATGCCTCGTTTCCATCGTCTGTTCCGTTCAAGCCCTCCCGATGAACACGACGACGCATTCCATACCGACCCAGCCGGTTGGCTCCCCATGAACATGACAATGGCACTGTTTCTCCGTTCCGACCCAGCCATGTACACGAGCCCTGGCCGTACGTATGTGCGAGTAGGCATTCAAGACCCCGCCCGTATGTACACATACATGGCCGTATTTTCTTTCTTGGACACTGGCCGCTGTTGTACGTATACATGCTACGTGCGCGCCTCTACTATGACACGTGCGTGCCTCTACATCGACCAGTATATATGTACATACACGTTCGCGACCAGAATGACAATGCTACGTACGCTTCGACCAGGTGGGTCCCGACTGTCAGGCACTTCCTTGCGTGTGAAGATGTAGCAGGTGGGTCCCAGCAGTCAGGGGGGCGAATCGTTTTTTTTGCTCGGACGCACTTCCTTGCATGTGAAGGTGTAGCTGGTGGGTCCTAGCAGTCAGGGGGGAAATGTTTTTTTCGTGAAATACGGTGGCCCGTCCGGTGGGTCCCTGCTGTCAGGTGGAGGTATCATTATTTTCCGCATAATAAGGAGGCACTTCCTTGCTGCGGCCGTGGACCGAGCTGTCAGCCTCTCCACGTACAATCGACGTCCGATGGAAGTTGTTCCTTGACCATGTTGACCACGCTGCGCCGAGAGAACCAGGGCGGTGAACGATGGCGAGGCCTAGGAAGGGGACGACATGGAGCCCGTGAAGACGCGGAAGTGGAAGCCCGCGCGGAGAGGAGTACGAGGGTTCACTGGTTCGACTGCAGTGTGAGGCTGCCGTTGCCGCAGGGCCTGGCCAGCGGTGAGAATAGTATGGGGGCGGTGAGGCCTCTGCGGCAGCACAGCCGGCCATGGGAGGTAGGAGCAGGCGGCACGACCGGTGCTGCTTTGGGCGGCTGGAGCAAGAAGACCAGAGGTTGAAGAAGCACTACGGCCGTTGGATGGACATCGTACGGTCGCTGGAGCTAGAATCGTTCATATTGACTAAGTTGACAAAGCCCTCCATCCCCGTCAACTTAGTAGGCCCACAAGTCAGCCTCCCACAAAGGCGGGTCCTACCTAGCATGGGGAATATTCATTTTTTTATGCGTAATAAGGAGGCACTTCTGGTGGGTCCGAGCTGACAGCGGGGGGAACGTTTTTTTCGTGAAATACGGTGGCCCATCCGGTGGGTCCCAGCAGTCAGGGGGAAACATTTTTTTTGTGAAATAAGGTGGCCCGTCCGGTGGGTCCCTGCTGTCAGGTGGAGAAATAATTATTTTGCGCGTAATAAGGAGGCACTTCCTTGCGGCCGCCGTGGACCCAGCTGTCAGCCTCTCCATGTACAGTACTCTTCCGATGGAAGTCGGTCGTTGACCATGTTGACCATGCCGCGCCGAGAGCACCAGGGCGGTGGACGACGGTGGGGCCTAGGAAGGGGACGACGCGGAGTCGGGGAAGACGCAGCAGTGGAAGCCCACGCGGAGAGGAGTACGAGGGTTCACTGGTTCGGGTGCGGTGTGAGGCTGCCGTCGCCGCAGAATAACAGGGGGTGCGGGTGAGTGGAGGGATGGCCTGGCCAGCGATGGGAGTAGTATGGGGGCGGTGAGGCCTCCGCGGTAGCACAGCCAGCCACGGGAGGTAGGAGCAGGCAGCATGACCGGCGCTACTTTGGGCGGCTGGAGCAAGAAGACCAGAGGTTGAAGAAGCACTACGGCCGTTGGATGGACAACGTACGGTCACTGAAGCTAGAATCGTTTATACTGACTAAGTTGACAAAGCCCTTGGTACGTGCCAACTCAATAGGCCCACAGGTTAGCCTCCGAAACGGTGCGCCCCAGATGTTAGGGGGAGGAATCATTTTTTGGGCGGCCGAAGTTAAGAATATCCGAGATTGAAGAAGAAGCATGACATCCGTTGGATAGACATCCAACAGCCACTTCTACTAGAACCGTATGTCGACTATAATAAGTTGACAAAGCCTTGCATACGCGTCAACTTATTTTTTTAGGGGACACGTCAACTTAGTAGGCCCACAAGTGTGTGGCAGAGAACTTATATCCCATTTGCAATTTATAAGAATGTACAACCCTTTTTTGAATTCTAATGGAATTTACTACAGCCCATTTACAGTTTTTTAAAAGTACAACCCATTTTCTAGCTAGGACAACGATTAATAATTTCAACCAACCATTGAAGATAGAATTCCATAAAATTTCCCACATTTTGATGGGTTCCGAAATATTTTTATCCTGAAATTTCTAGCCAGATTAAATATAAATTTGTATTACGTAAAAATCCAACGAAACATTGCGCGCGCAACAATGAAAATTTAAGATTTTCAAAATCTATAAATAATATTTTATAAACTAATTTCGTGGTTGGTGCATTTTTTATAGTTACTGCCCAGTTTTTATAATTACATCCCATTTATTATTTTTTAAAGCCCATTTTCCTATTAAGCCTAATGCATCCCTCCTAGGAAAGATTTGCAGCCCAGCGGGGCGGAGAATAACAAGTTGACTTTCCTTGGGTATTCCTAAAAAAACATATAGCTGGGCTAGCCATTTTCATCTTGAAAAAATTTATATCTGGGCTAGATATCTGGACTGGGCTAGACGGGCCACAGCCTGCCCAGTTAATACCCTGCTCTCCTCTGAACAACAAGGAAATCATCGCCAAGAAAAACTCTGCAGTGCTCACGCCTCAAAAACACAAATACCGCTCGAGCTGCTTGGTCCCAGCTATCGGCCGCACCTTGTGCAATTCTCTCATTTATATTGACTACATAGGTTGACAATGGTGTGGGACCGTCATGTCAGGAAACCAGGAGGAAGCAAAAAAATATAGTTGTACATAATAAGGAGGCACTTGCGTACGTACGGCTATCGCCCTAGTGGGTCCCTAGTGTCATCCAATCAAAATAAAGTCATCTTCTGAATCCTCATGTTCGTTGACGATGTTAACAATGCTCAGCGCCACGGCGAGCGCAACAACTCGAAGGACGACGGAGAGGGCCTCGCGGGCCCAACGGATGGTCTGATACATCGCCCACTTCTCATTCAGGAAGCCAGGATCATCGGACACCTATGAGCACCTTCGAGAAACTGAGACGGCATGAAACGGTAAGGCCGCGCTTGGGAGCTTTGGTTTATTTCAAACCCATATTAACATACGAGTGTAATTTACTCGTCATCGGAACTTCGGCAGCCCGTACTCGACGCTCAAAGCTCAAGGCCCCTGTGGTCACTACTGAGGTTAGGCGCAGCACTCGATCGACGCGATTTGATGGCTTCAGAGTGCCACAAATTTCTGATGCGCGCCCTCCTGTATCCAAAGTGAAGCCCAGGGTGATACCTTCTGCTACTCCAACCTCCAGCTCTGCGATCATGGCTCAGGCCCCGCCACCTACTCCTCTCTGCACCATGCAGGAAATTGGAATTACAAGCTGCGCTGTCCCGCCTCAGGAGCTCACCGAAGCTGCCCTGCTTGCTACTGAAGATGCGGCTACCATCCACAATAGCCCGCCAGAAGGCTCCTCTTCATCTTCAGCTTAACTTTGCGGTTTTTATGCCACTTTTGTGTAGCTGGAACGTGCTATGTTGGAATGTGCGTGGGTTAAATTCAGACAAAAAGTTGTTAGCGCTGTCAAACGCGATTTCTGTTAGTGGATGTGCCATCGTTTGTTTACAGGAGACTAAAAAACCTGTTATCGATCTAGCATTTATTAAAACCTGCTGCCCTAAGCATTTCGATAAATTTGCTTATATTCCTTCTCATGGGGCTTCGGGTGGATTACTCACAGTTTGGAACAACTCCATGTTCTCGGGCTCGGTTGTTGTCCAGGAAGATTTTGCTCTAGGCATTCAGTTCACTAGCACCATTTCTGCCCAAGCATGGACACTTTTTAACATCTATGGTCCTTGTAATGGGCCTGCTCGGGACATCTATACCCAGTGGTTATATGACAAGGACATTCAGGAAAATGAGGATTGCTTATTCCTTGGGGATTTTAATTACATCAGAGGGCCAGATAATCGGAACAAGCCAGGGGGTGATGTCAATGATATGTCCACCTTCAACGACATCATTCGCAAACTAAACCTAGTTGAATTAACCATTAAGGGTAGACTATACACATGGAGTAACATGCAACACGATCCACTCCTCGAGAAACTCGACTGGTTCTTCACTTCCATTCACTGGACAAGTATTTACCCCAATACCATGGTCAAACCCCTATGTAAACCCACATCTGATCACACACCATGCGTGGTCACCATTGAGACTAAAGTCCCTCGTGCCAAGTTATTCAGGTTTGAATCATATTGGCTTATGCACCCGGGCTTTATGGACGTGGTTAAAAGTGTTTGGGATAAACCAATTGCGGTGCAGAATGCTGCTATTGTGCTCTGTCGAAAATTCAAACGGCTCCGACAGGAGCTCAAAACTTGGAGCAAAAGTATCTCAAGATAATCGGTGGCTATTGAAAACACCAACAAAACCTTGGAAGAGTTGGATGCACTAGAAAATCTAAGGTCTCTCACAGTACCCGAGAACAATTTTCGCAAGATTATTAAAAACCATCTCCTCCAGCTCTTGGAGTATCAGAATCAGTATTGGAAAGAAAGATGTACTGTCCGGTGTGTTAAGTTTGGTGACGAAAATACCAAGTTCTTTCAAGCGATGGCTACTGATAGATATCATAAAAACAATGTTTCTACCCTGCAAACTCCGGAGGGATTAGTCGTGGAAGATCATAATGGAAAGGAGGCCCTGCTTTTTCATGCATACTCGGACAGACTAGGCACTTCTAGCCCTACTCAGATGCACTTTGATCTCCCGTCTTTAATCAGGCACAATGCAAACTTGGATCACCTCACGCTTCCTTTCACGCGTGAAGAAATTGACTTGGTTGTTAAAGAGATGCCAGGCGATAGGGCACCTGGCCCGGATGGATTTAGTGGTCTTTTTCTTAAAGCTTGTTGGCCAATCATTAAAAATGATTTCTACACGCTATGTGATCAATTCCATGCAGGAACACTTAACCTCCAGAGCATTAATGACAGACTGATTACTCTTATCCCGAAGAATGGATCCCCATCCACAGTTAATGACTACAGGCCAATCACCTTACTTAATTGCTGTCTTAAGCTCATTACCAAACTCTTGGCTAACCGTCTCCAGAAAGTCATTCTGCAAATTATCCACCGTAACCAATATGGATTCATCCATGGGAGATCTATACAGGATTGTCTTGCGTGGACATTTCAATACATTCACCAATGCCAAGCCTCCAAGCGACCGATTGTTCTGCTTAAGTTGGATTTTGCTAAGGCGTTCGACACAATTGAGCACGATCCCATGATCAACATCATGAAGCATATGGGCTTTAATGATAGATGGCTTTCATGGATAAAGGCTATTTTTTCCTCGGGCCGATCCTCAGTGCTCCTAAATGGTGTTCCCGGAAGACAGTTTCATTGCAAGCGTGGGGTTAGGCAGGGCGACCCATTATCTCCGCTAATCTTTGTGTTGGCCGCTGACCTCCTTCAATCAGCCATTAACAAAGCTTATAGAGAGGGCAGAATTCAACTACCTTTTCCAGCCACGGGTCAAATGGACTACCCAATTGTCCAATATGCCGATGATACAATCTTGCTTATGCCTGCCTGCCCTCAACAAGAAATGATCATTAAAGACATCCTCACCAAATATGCATAGTCCATCGGTCTTAAAATCAATTTCGACAAGTAAACACTAATTCCCATAAACTTGGAGGATGATCTAGCTGCCCAACTTGCTGCTATCTTTGAGTGTACAATTGGATCCATGCCTTTCACCTACTTAGGGCTGCCGCTGGGCACGTCTCGACCTACACTTCAGGACTTTATGCCCCTTGTCAGCATGGTTGAAAGAAGCTTGTCGTCAACGTTGTCCCTAGTGTCCCATGCTGGCAAGCTGACTCTTCTCAACTCCACAGTTACCTCACTACTCATCTATGCCATGTGCACGCTACATTTTCCACCAAGACTCATTGAACTCTTAGACAAAATTAGGCGTCGATGCCTATGGAATAAAAAGACTGAACAAGGTGATAAGTGTAACTCTCTGGCGGCTTGGGACATGGTATGTAAACCTAAAAAGAAGGGAGGGCTGGGAGTGCTTAACCTTCGTGTACAGAATGAAGCATTGCTTCTGAAGTTCCTACACAAGTTCTATAACAAGTTGGATATACCCTGGGTGCAGCTCACATGGGACTCCTATTACACCCAAAAAATTCCTCATGCCTCGGATCCAGTCGGCTCATTCTGGTGGAAGGACGTACTCAAGCTCACCCCTAAGTTTCATGGGATTTCTCAAATCAATATTGTGTGTGGCACCACGACTTTGTTTTGGAAAGATCTGTGGTCAGGGCAAATTCTTCAAGACTCCCATCCTAGGGCCTTCTCTCACTCTCTCGATGAGGATGTTTCGGTCAAAAAGTTCCTGGGAATAACTTCGCTGGAAGAAACGTTCCACCTGCCCTTGACCCCTCAAGCCCTTGGGGAGGTTAGAGACTTGCAGAAAATTACGGCTCATCTACAACCATCCTCGTCATCCACGGATATTTGGCACTACACGTGGGGTAAAACCATCTACAAATCAACGGACTACTACAAATTCTTCTTCAAAGATGTCCAAGTGCAGCAGATATTTGGATGGATTTGGGATTCAAAATGCAAGATGAAGTTGAAAGTCTTTGCTTGGTTGCTCTTCTATGACAGGCTCAATACGAGGAACATGTTGAAACGGAGGCACTACAACATAGGAGATGACCACAATTGCCTCCTATGTGGTTTGAACATTGAGGAAACAGTGGAACACATGATCTTCACATGCACTTTCAGTAAAATTTGTTGGGCCAAACTTGGGCTTAATTGGGAACCTTTCCTTGGCCGAATACAAGTTGTTGAAGATCACAGAAACTCTCATCCCACCCCACTGTTCCTTGAGAAATTCATTGTGGCAGCCTGGAGTATTTGGAAGGAGAGGAATAACAAGCATTTTCGAGCAATAACACCATCACTAACCTCCTGGCTAGACAGATTCAAGAGAGATTTTGGGCTTCTTCAACATAGAGTCAAGGAGGAGCATAGGCTCCTTGTGCTGAACCTTGTGCACTCCCTTTAGTGGTTTCTCTCTGTTTTTCTTAGTGCTACTTGCCACAAAGTTGGCAACTTGTATCTCCCCCCCCCCATCATGTAAATACCCATTGTACAACTTACTTATTATTATAACATAGTAACAAAGTAGGAGCCTTTCCTACTGTTCCTGGTAAAAAAACGCGTAAAATACATGTGTAATGAAACCGAGGGCCCGAGGTCTGTAAGTAAAACCGGTGGGTTACGCGTGTAATTTGAGAGACCAATGTATATTTTATGAGCACTGCTATATGGACGACATTACCAGACGATACATGCACGACGTGCGTATCATGCCATCCATGGGAAAGGCTGAAACAACAGCTAACGGTTGGATTAGCAATTGTCCGAGTGTCGTTCAGTGTTTTTATTGTGTGTGAAGTACTTCCGATATTTTACTAGTCGAAATTGACCAACCAAGCGCTTCGCCCGAGACCATCTGCTTTTATTTACAAGCGTCAGTTTTACAAGCGGGTTTGGTTGGAAAACGACGATCCAATCATGGCCTAATATCATGAGTTGGTCGGAAGATGATATGGTTTCACGTCTAACCTACCCGATTTGTCTATAGGCTATGAATGAAACATGAGACGATGAACTTCTTAAGCACAGAAACAACAAAGAGGGTGATCTTCTTAACAAGCAAATCACTGGCATTAGATCGACATGCAAAACAATACGAAGTATTATTCTCAGGAGGCACGGTGAACAACTCGTGATGCCGCATGCCACAACATTCCAAGCTCAACTTTGCAATCAAACACAAGGCCTGTCATTACATAGACAATATTCAGAACAAACTCTTAACACAGGAATATCTCAGCAGAGTAACTATTTACTTCTAAACTGAACACAAGAATAGGAACAAACAATCGACGTTGCTCACAGCAAGGGCGTCCCACTCAAAAATATCAAATGCATGTCTTCTGGCTAACATCAATGAGCAAATTTTGACAAGGTTTTCCAATTCCAATATATTAAACTAACGTCTTGTTGCTAACATCAATGATTAAACTTTGACAAGCTTTTCCCATTCAAAATATGTAATGCCTATAATCGTGGAGTCCTGTCGTAGCTTCTTGTACTTGTTTGGGCACATTTTGCCCAGTGCACTCCACATGTTGTAGAATTGCCAATACTCTCTGTAGACTAGTCATGTCACCAGTGTCTAATAATACTCTGTAAAGCTTCTCGGTCATTCCTTCTGCAATGTAGCACAAACAGTGACTTCTTCTTTCTGCAAAGTGGAACGACCAACTAGACCCAGTAATGCAGCAGTTTGCCTTGGACACATTGGCTCCTTTTGTGCAGTTCAACTAAAATCAAAGTCGGAATAAAACCGATCTTTAATTTTGATATCCCTGTAAGCAACAATAGGTATAAGGGAAACAATTACTGAGAAATAACGGTTGATGACTTGTACTCCTAGAAGAAAAGCATCTACTGATCTACCTTATCTTAATGGGAAACAAAGAAGGAGAGTAGCAATTCTCCATCTGTGTGATTCATTCATATTGACTGAGACATTATCTTAACAATGCCTTGTTTCAACATGTATAAAGAACGACAAAGCAGAAAAGTACCATTCCTAAAACAATGCAACTGAGTCATTTTAACAGAGACATTATCTTAACAATACCTTGGTTAAACATGTAGAAAGAACTACAAAGCAAGATAGTATTCCTAAAAAGTGTTGCAGTTTTGAACTAAGATTCAGTAGTTAATTAATTCTTAGAGTGGCATTGCTTAATTTTACCAGCGGCATTAGATTAACGAAAATCATAAACAGTTCTAGGGGAGAGTGGGCGCAACAACACCATGTGCTTCCATCTACTTATAAAGGGGGTGATGCATAGCTTGTTGTAACAAAGCAACAAGCATCATGTCTGGGTTGGTACAATTTTTGTTCACTACTTAATGGGAAAAGAGAGCAATACAATAGCTTCAATTCAACATTTATTTAAAACAGTACCAACACAAGTAGCACAATATCTCAAAACACACTTCATGATCATGTGGATGAAGGCAAGTACCAACCTGTCATGACGCTCACAAGATAATGTACGAATCTGCCAACACGAATAGGAAATCCAGTCTCAGTTTGTGCAGTTGCACTGAAATCAAGCAAAGTGTTTCGCGTAGCGAAGCAAAATGTCGCAATAGCAACAAGTTGAATAGATATCCCTGTTTAAATAGAGGCAAAAAGGAATCAATTACTGGCTAATAAAGGAGGATGAAACATGCGGCCACAAAAATGGTAATCCCGCCAATCCCTAACAAGTGTTGCAGTTTTGAAATAAGATTCAGTATTTAATTCTGCAAGTGGCATTGCTTAATATTACCAGCGGCATTAGATTAACAAAAAGCATAAACAGTTCCAGGGGAGAGTGGGCGCAACAACACCATATGCTTCCATCTACTTATAAGGGGGTGATGCAGAGTTTTTTGTAACAAAGCAACAAGCATCATGTCTGGGTTGGTACCATTTTTGTTCACTACTTAATGGGAAAAAAGAGCAATATAATAGCTTCAATTCAACATTTATTTAAAACAGTACCAATAAAAGTAGCACAACATCTCAAAACACACTGCACGATCATGTGGATGAAGGAAAGTACCAACCTGTCATGACGCTCACAAGATCGCGTACGAATCTGCCAACACAAATAGGAAATCCAATCTCGTTTTGTGCAGTTGCACTGAAATCAAGCAAAGTTTTTCGAGTAGTGAAGCAAAATGTCGCAATAGCAACAAGTTGAATAGATACCCCTGTTTTAACAGAGGCAAAAAAGGAAACAATTACTTGCCGATAAAGGAGGATGAAACAAACGGTGACAGAAAGAAGCATCTAACTTATCTTGGATGGAAAACAAATTAGGATAGTAGCATTTCTAAAACGGTTGCATTGATTCATATTAACAGAGACATTCTCTTAAAAACATTCGTTAAAAAATGTAATTTACTTTTAATAGTGGCATTGCTTCAATTTTCCGGCGGCATTCTTAGATTAACAACAGCAAAATAGCTGTATGGGACATGCCAGCACCATGTGCGTCCACACGGATAAATGGGTGATGCAGAGTATGTAGCCAAGCAACATATATGTGTTGGTCCCATATTTGTTCTCTTTGAACCTTTTTCCTATGTGAGGGCAGTAAATCTAGTCTTGCACAAACTACCCGACCCCCCAGTTTCTTTCCCTTGTCAACAAAGAGATCGGTTCCTTACAGATGTGTGTACTGGGTTACCCCCCTTTTCCCTTTTCGACCAACAAAGCGGCTGGATAGCCAGTCTACACTACTTTCCGTCCCTCCTTTCCTCATTGAACCACGTCCTAGATTCTTGCTCCAGCCAACCGCACCCTTCTCCTCTTTGAACCAAGACCTAGATTCGACTACAGATCGAAAAAGATCCACATGCAGCTAGAGCAACGACGGTTTCAAAGAAACTTATACCTTAGGGTCGTCAGGATGTGGCAAGGCGTGCGGCGGGAGGCCGGATCTGCCCACACTATGTACGACAGCGAGGAAGAAGGGGTCGGTGGCCCTCCCGCATAGTCCTGGGTGAAAGAGAACAGCGCAGCCAGCAGTGGATTGCCTCCCTCGCCGAAGGCGATAGAGTAAACACTGCACCTCCTCCCCTTCCTGGTGCGACGGTATACGAACGCCTCCTTCACCAGTTATGAGGGGGGAGAGAGAGACAAGAGGCAAACGCAATCTTATTTAGATCTGGTGAAGAGAGGGTGAGAGACTATGAATATAGCAAACTCTAGCGAATGAACGCTGAGCCTCTAGCATGTATACATATATGTAGTGCGGCGAGAGTGTGGAGAGTGCAAACCCTAGCGAACAAGCACTGAGGCTCCAGCTTATATATATACTACTGTAGTACGGACTGAGCTCTGGTGCCTTCATTGCACCTGCTTTTGGCTGTATGTTAGGTGAGCCAGCCACATTTTGGGCCCACCTATCATAAACCCAAAGGCAGGTGCACTAACTCAATGAAGCTGCATCCATATAGTACTCTCGTGTATACGACTAATATGTAGTGGAGTGGTTTTCTTATTCTCTCCATAACAATCATTTTAAATTGTGTAAGTACCAAACGAAACTCTTTGTTTAACGTATAGTGAAGAAAACTACTACTACTTCTGATGAACTAATGATCGACGCACACGCGTCCTGGTCGCACTTCCTGTCCTTCACGTGCGGTACACTACTCTCCCTTAAGTGAACAACCACACATGCGCCAAATTATCAGAAACGTGTGAGAGTGTGTACAAATAAAGAATTTTCATTTCAATTATCAGAAAGGTTTGAGAGTATTAAAAAGTTTGACTCAGTCAAATCTAATATGCGGAGTAAATAAAAATGGAGGGCTACTACGTCCATCCGGGTTTTTAGTCCACACCATTTTTTAAATCAAAGTTAATAGCTGGACAAATAAAATTACAGGGGAGCTGGAGACAAAGTTGTGAGAAGGCTTAGAAATCAATACAAAACTTATGCTCTTAGTACCAACGTCGATCCTTCTTCAAGGAAACATTTGGTTCATAGCCAATTGTGTGATAAAATTGCACCAACGTGAAAGACGACTGCGTCTCCAACGCAACCAAGGTGAACTGACGAAGGATAAAATGTTTGTGCGTAACAAGCAAAGAGGACTGATGGAAGACAACTTGTTTTTCATTGAAAATCAATCAGGTTCACCAGCCGACGCAACCATAAGGCGCAACCATGAGCACCGATAGGTCATCGTGGTGATGCATCATCCATTTGGCACCAAGTTTGGGTGAGGCACCTATGAAGTTTGACAAATCCTCACTGTGGTATGTTTCTTCACAGTAATCTAGCTCGAGGAAGGAAGAACCACGTGGCAGAGGACAGTGAGGCGGAACAACAATGGCCATCCAATTTTGTGCAGTTCCACTAAAATTGAGGAAGACATGCCCGGGTATGGAGATACGCATCGCTGTTTCCAAAATTATAAAAAAGGGATATAGTGTTGTTACTTTGTTTTACAAGATTAGCAACGACATCTCAATTGTAAATAAGAATTAATGAAAAATACACCAACAAACAGAAGCATCATAATTATCTTGATGGGAACTAAACCAGGATACCCGAGAAAAAAAGCATTTCTTCATTTAACCAGTGATAGTACTACCACCATACGGACAATGACCGCACAACCACCATGTACTTTTTCTCGAAACAGCATGTATACCTCCACCGAGGCATAAATCAGGACAACTTTTCGAGTGGCATTTCCTCTATAATAGTACTAGTAGGTGATGTTGGACCAGCCGATGAACCCTAGCTACTATACATGGGGAGCTGGGGAGTAGTCGCATAGAAGAAAACCTGCACGCAGCGACCTGGGGAGCTGGACCAGTACAAGAAGTTATACCTCAGGTGGGCGAGATGTCGTTTAGGCGGGCGGGCGGGATCTTCCCACACGACGGCAGCGAACAAGGGCGCAGAGGATCTTCGTCCGCGCCAGCGCCGGCTCCAAGAGGACGGTGCGCATCGACTTCCTTCATCGTCGACGGCGACAACGTCAACGCTGCACCTCCTAACCTCCCGCAGCGGACGGGATTCGGCCGGATTTGTGACCACCGATGAGGAGAGAGATAGAGTGGACACTGATCTTGGTTTGATTTGGAGAGGGTGAGAGAGCGAGACGCGAGAAACTCTATCAAACAAGAGGCTATAATGGAGTAAAAAAATCTCGCCATAGTAGTGGTTTTAAATAGAATACGCGCGTTCCCGGAAAAAAGAAACGAAAATTGGCGGACAATTTTTTAACGTACCAAGAAAGAAAACTCGATCAAAAACACGCCCCCGCTTCCATGTCGCGAGAGTCATCATGCATACACACATAGACATAGACATGCATATCCGTGTTTACGTAAAATTCCATTTCCATCTCCATCTCCAATCATATTTGTCCAACTGGCACATTATTTACGTTGTTAATTATATACGCAGCAATATTAACATACAACATCTCTTGTTTGCGGACGTCCGGACGGCTGCCACGGCCGGTCCTGACCAACCCGAACCCTCTTCATCACACGCGCGTGCTTCCCGCCCGAAACGGTCAGTGCCACATTCATGCCCGGCCAGAGCGGACGCGACCTCTCACTGGCGCCGGCATTGCAGCGGCGCGCTGGCCGAGAGAGCGTCGCCCGCGCCGCTTCCGGGTGCACGCGATTGCTCCGTGTTCAAAGGTCGCAATAGCCGGCTACAACATGCATGTAAAAAGTTCTTGGGAGTCCGTGCTATAGCTAGCTGTCCTCCCCAAACTCGTCAATCTCTTCGAGTAGTGCTTGTACTCCATGGCACGATCCATCGACTAGCAGGCGGGAAAGTTATCGTATACTCGGTTTGTGGTGAGTGGCATGCCGAGTGACCGTGTGGGGTCGAGCCATGGAGGAGGGTGAGACACGAACACGACAGACGTGATTTAAATGTTGGTTTTGCTCGATGGCACGATCCAACGAAACAAAACGTTGGTTTCTCTCTGTTTCCATTTTTTCTCCGGAAAAACAGAAACTTTCCACTGCATTTTCATTTCTATTCCAAGGTTGCCCCGTTACAACATTCCATCAAATACAAAGGAAAACTAACACGCATGCTGGTGCATCTCAATGATTCACATATCATAACCAATATTTACTTCACACCTAAAGACAAAAGTTGTGAGAGCGTGTACGAAAGAAAAACTACTGATGGGGTCACTACGACTTAAACCATAAACCCTAAACAGGATTTAATTTCCTAGCCAGGTAGAACCTGTCAAAGGAAAGACGGCTAGCACCCTCGGATCATATGATGCTTTTGTGCAGTTCCACTAAAATCGACCTGAGCATCCCTGATGGCAAAGATATTGAAGATGTGTGATTAGAATAATAGTACTGGCACTAGTTCATGAGACATAAACTCATCACAAGTAGAAGCCGGTAGAAGTAGAGAAAGATCGACATGGAGATGGAGCTATGGCAGTGGAGCAAGCCGGTTCCAAAAGGAAGATGGACTACCTGGGACGTCGGCCTGTAGCTAGAAGGGCGGTTGGGATGCAGCATCGGCCCATACCGGTGACCCCCGATTGGTACGCACTGACTGTGGGTTTTCTCCCTCGCCGATGTCGACCGCGTCTACGCTGAACATTGTTCCCTTCCCCAGCTGCGGGATCAGGCCCGTTGTTCTATGCTTGTGAAGAGAGCAACCTAAGCAAGCAGGCTTGTAGCTTAGGCTCCTGCTAGTGTATATATAATGGTTTTCTTTTTCTCTCCATATCAACCATTTTATATTGTGTACGTGTCATTGAAGAGTGAAATGATGGTTGCTTCTTCCGACTAACTTACTGTGTGATTTGGCTGCTCCTTAGTGTCCCCTACGCGTATTCCCCTACGTGTATGCAACAGTCACACGTACACATGGACGCAAAAACATGCGTGACGCCCTAATGCATGCATGTCCGAGCACACGATGGAACACACACGGTCACTCTCAAGTGCTCAACCTACACGTGCATGCACACACATACTCAGTCAGGGTGAGCTAGTGACCGTATAAACACCAAAAAATATATATATTGAGCACAATGAGCGTACTATGAAGGCCACTGACTGTATTTTTACAAATATACAGTGATAGACAGTTTATTTATCTCGTTTGAAATTAAGCCATATTAACCGGAGAGGAGGCAGTATGGACTAGCATTACTTTGCTGTGTCCCTTCAACTTGCCGAACAAGGAGAAGGTTGCAGGACTGGAGAATCTTGCGCCTGGTGGCTCACAGGACAATGAGAAACTTTTGACTAATGCAAGCTCTCCCTCGCTCAGGCGGTGAACGTGCAACAGTTAATTCGGTGTCAGATTGCCAGAAGCATACACTATACTACTAGTACTATTATTGTTCGACTTCCCGAATAGGCGAACAGCCAAGCGCAAAGTTTACTAGTAGTACTAGTACTACTACTATAGTCTATAGAGGTATGTACTATACTAGTACTAGGAACCGGATGGAGGAGCGTCTGCACTCTTATTATGATTTTAAAATGTGATAAAGCAATCTTCAACACATTTGGTTCTCGTCGAGGGTTCTCGCATGTGATAATGGAAGTTGATTGCATGGAATTATCGCCACAATTCTCGCTTAATTCTGGCTCATATCCTGTTACAAATAGGAGCGCTCGGTAATATTTCGTATTTTTTTGTTATTCAACATGTAAACAGGTCAGCAAAACTTGCGGCGCATCTTCGTGCGAACCGTTCTTGCTGCACTTTGAATGTGGCCGAGAGCTGGCTTGATGAAACACCTCGCTTCCTACTTCTTTTTTTGCGGGGTACCTCACTTCCTAGTGACCAGTGTCTTGGCTGATTGTCCTAAGAATGCTTATATATGAATAAAGCTCTCTCATTTACCCGCAAAAAAGATCAAGCCATATTAATGGGAAAGGAGGGAGTATAGACTAGCACTACTTTTTGGTGTGTCCCGTCAACTCGCAGAACGAGGAGAAGCTTGCAGGACAAGGTGAAGCTCGCTTATGCCTTTTGACTAATGCAACCTACCCTCAATGGACATGCATCAGTCCATTCGGTGTCAGATTGTCAGAGGCATACATTATAGTACCCAACATGCGGAGTGCCATCATTGTTCGACTTCATGAAGAGGCGAAGAGCCAAGTGCAGTAGTACGAGTAGTACTACTACTAGAACCGCATGGTGGATCGTCTGTACTCTTATTTTTTATCTCTGATAAAGTACACGTTTATTCCGGAGAAGGGCGGAAAACGGCAGCCCAACATGTAATGATAATATCGGTCAACCAGCCATGCTCGAATATATCTTGCTCTCCGTGCAAGCCCGTCTGTGTGTTCTCGCTCCTCGTCTCTCTCAAGGAATGGCGGGTTGGCTCTTTGCCGTCAATTGAGATCGGTTTGCTCACACTCCTGTCCCACATGTCAGTGATATGCCAAGAGGAGGTGCGTTGAGTGTCTGGCCATACGCATACTTGGTTTTGCACCTTCATACTACTCCTCCCTTCATCACAGTTTACAGGGCGCGCTTCATTATGATGCATTTCTCTCAATGCATTTCCACCACCAGAGAGACTTTAGACGTGTTTGGTTTAATGCTCAATTAATTAGGGCGTGGTAACCGCAATCAAGTCCACAATTTTCTCTCTATGTACTCCCTCCTTTCCGGTTTATAGGGCTTATCTCAAAATTTTAGTTTTTCCATTTTATAAAGGCTCAATTTGGTTGTTTTCCATCACATGTTCAGATTCCAAGGTGCATTAAATCATTGCATGCAAGTATTAAGAGAAAATTGACCAATGCATGTACTTTATGCGTGCATGCATTGCAACTAATGCATTGATAAACATAATTATTTTGAGGAAAACAAGAGCATTAATTAGGTGCTTTTGCAAAACTACAGAAAGTATTCCACCACTCGCCATCTACCTTGATTGGTGAGATTTTTGAATAGAGCACTATATACCGGAAAGGAGGGAGTACTACTACGGAGTGGAGTAAGTGCTTGCATGTGTGTACCCGGGGTGGAAGCACTGCATGCATGTGTGTACGTATTATTCCCTCTAGTAATAGCCACCGTGCTATAAATACCAATGCTATTTTTCAGGCTGATCGCTAGTCGCCTTGGTCCCACAGATTTTTTTTTCTTTTTTTTGAAGCGCGCTCTATAAACAGTGACATATGGAGTAGTATGAGCGGATTCAAAGAAGAGCGTATTGATGGTTGCTTCTTTCGAGCAACTTACAGTGGGAAAGGTGGGGCTTATGATTTGACTGCTCATTACTCACTATTAATGCGGCGCAACGACCGGGCTGAGTCTCCCATGCGGTTGTGCACTACCCCCTCGGTTTCTTAAATATACTCCGGAGTATTTGTCTTTCTAGAGATTTCAACGAGTGACTACTCAAATATTTTTCTTTTTAGAGATTCAAATGGACTAGTACATACGGATGTATATAGACATATTTTAGAGTGTAGATTCACTCATTTTGCTCCGTATGTAGTCACTTGTTGAAATCTCTAGAAAGACGAATAGAGTATTTAGGAACGGAGGTAGTACACATACAAAGCAAAATGAGTGAATCTACACTCTAAAATATGCCCATTTGAAATTTGTAAAAAGATAAATATTTAGGAACGAAGGAGTATAATTTTGTGCATGGCACATGGACCTGGATGCTGAAGAGGCTTCTGGCAATGCTATCAAGCTTCCATTATTTGTTTACATAATTGACGTACTATACAAATAATTTTCCAGAGACATGAAATTGTACAATGGTGTGAGCTTTCAGCTTTTGTTTCATGTGTCTTGCCATCGATGCTCTTTTGGAAACAATAAAAAACTAACTTCCTTGCTAATGCATGTCAATTATTAGCAGATCAGAGCTAATATTTACATCACAACTGAAGACAGAGTTGTGAGAAGGTGTTAAATTAAAATTGATCCATGCTTTCATTGGCAGCAACGTCCCCCCAGCTCTGTCTAAATCAACAAGGCATGCTGGGAAAAAAAGTAGCTGTGTGGAGCATGCAACATTCCGATCATTTTGTGCAGTTCCACTAAAATAGAGCTGAGCGTCCCTGTTCCAAAGATATTAAGTGTGATTACGATAATAGAGGACTGCTGATGAAACAATAAACACACAAATAGAAGCCGGTCACCTTTGCAGTCTCTCTTAAGACTAACTAGTTGGAGAAGATTAGGCTCGGAGTTGGATGAGGAGGATAGATCAAAACCAATCTCCCTTTGTGCAGTCGCACTGAAATGTAGAGACGTTGCCCGTGTGACATTTTAGTACAACTGCACAAAACACTCTTAAGAAAAATTGATTTTTGCAGTTCACCAAATGGTCGCAATAGCAACGAGGTGAAATGGATAGCCCTGTTTGCAAAAAAGAGGTAGGAAGGAAACACTTACTGGCCAATAATAGTTGATGATACATGCGAAGACAAAAAAGAAGCATATTCCTTGTCCTAAGGGAAGATAAGAACACGGTTGTGTTTGTCTAAAACGATGTGAGGACGAGATTGCAATATGGAAAGTACACCGGACGAGCTATGTTTTGGGCAAAGAACTATGGAAGATCCACATGCAAGGACATGGGAAGATGGGCAGTGGAGCAAGGCCGGAGGGGATACCTGGAGGTCGTCGGGATGTAACTAGGTGAGCGGCGGCGGGCGGAATCTGCCCATACTGCAGCAACGAGCAGGTGGCGTAGGCCCTGCCGTGCCGGAGCTTGGTCAGAGAGAATGGCGTGTACCGTAGATCGGGACGTGCTGCCTCGGCGCCGTCGAACGGAGAAACGATGCACTTCCTCCCTTTCCCCCAGCGGACGGGATGCGGCCGGATCAGTGACCAACGGTGAGAGAGAGAGAGAGGCCACCACACTCCCTTTCCCCCGGCGGACGGGATGCGGCCGGATCAGTGACCAACGGTGAGAGAGAGAGAGGCCACCGCAGACTTGTGTGAGATACTCTGAAGAGCGACAAACCAGGAAGGCAGGCTCCATTGTATATAGTGGAGCGGACTACATTTTTCTCCATTAAAATCATTTTATATTCTGTGTACACGCCATTGAGCGCTATAACTTTATTTAAAAAGAACGCGGCAACGCATCAAGTCGAACTTTGTTTCGTGCACGCGTGGTACACGACCTCCCTAGGTAAACAACCACTACAGGCATTCAAATTAGCACGTGGGCTGCCATTTCATAAAGAAATGAGCTCCACCATGTACCTGCGCGGGTGTGGCTGGGCACAAAGCTTGAGTACGTGCACGGTGCACCTATTCTCTTCTTGTATATGTACACCACCTACGTGGGGTTGTGTAAGAGAGATACAAACCTAGAGAGATATAGTGTGTGGGTTCGTGAGAGTTTTTTTGGGGGGGGGGTCAATCAAAAAATGTAACATATGCAATGTGTGTGAAATAGAGTCCTGGATATAACATATATATAGAGGGGGCGATCCACGAGTAGAGAGTGGAGTTATCGTCATCTTGAGGTGTCCATAGAATCGAAGAGAGGGATGATATGTGTGTGTGTGTGTGTGTGTGTGTGTGCACGCGTGCGCGATCGATAAAGAGTGCCACCGAATTTAAGTGTGCCCACGTCAAAGATATAGAGTGGCTGGCCTACTGGAATGTGAGAGGGGACATGTGTAGTTTGTCTCTGTGGCATGGATACCTACCTGCAGCGCTCGACTATCGGTGTGTGGTGGCGGAAGAGGGAGGACCAATTAACTATAGAGGTACAATGGTTGGTATATGTGTGGAGGAGGAGAGAGGCCTACCTCATGTATTAAGGAGATCGATCTGCCTCATGTATTAAGGGAGATCGATCGGCATCCATGCATATGTGCAGGAGAGGAATAAGGTTGGGAGGGAGACAGAGCTAGAGTGTTGGAGGGGGTGGTAGTGGAGTTGCTTCCAGCAAATGGTGGGATAGGCTTGCTAGACAAACGTAGGGCACGCCCGCAATATCAATAAGAGAGGAGATGGCTGCTTGTTGTCTGTGCACGTGCATGTGAGAGACGGGCCAGGAGGCATGCACGAATGATGAGGGGGGACGATATGGCTGTGGTAAGCAGACATAACTACATAGGAAGATCAATCACCCTTTGTTAGAGAAATGAGAGACATAACTTGTGAGGTATGTCGATCGATGGGGGAGGGGATAGTTAAAGTCGATCTAGGTATATGTTGGGAGATCGATCGATATACATGCATGTTTGTGTTAGAAGCAAATGAGGCACGAGGAGAAGGATAGAGAGAGAGGGATGCATCTAGGAGGTGGTACGAGAGGCATACTATATCAAGGGGGAAGGAGTATGCGAGTACGAGATCGATGAAAAGAGTGGTGGGAGTGAGGCATGGACGGTGACAAGAGAAGAGGGGAAGCTTGTGTTTGTGCTCGGCACACCTGGCTAGAGAGGCATATCGATCGATGTGTGCCGTAAAGAAGGAGCTGGGGGCCTACACACACCATGGGTGAACGACCTAAAGTGAAAAGACGAATTTGCACGATCGAGCTAGAGAATGCCGAGGGAGGGTGAGAGGGATGCGAGCATGTGCATGCACGAGAGAAAGTTAGTGCTAGCTACAAAGATAAGAGGATTGTGTGGGTGTAAAAGATGAATAGAGATCATACTTGATTATAAAAAGCGAATTCAGATATTTGAAGAATTTATCATAGTGTTTTAAACCGACGCATGTGTGAATATATATAACGGTGATACACATAGTGTGGTTATGAACATGTTATACTACATATAATATATTTTATCTCTACTCTTATAAAAAATGGAGTTGTTGATGATGGTGTGCCTGCCATCCTGCAATATAGGCCGTCCGATTTATATCTGGCGGATAGGAAGGAAACTATGGCAAGTTTGAAACAAGATACCCACACCCCTCTCCATATTTGCAAATTAGGCCCGTTGATCATGTTGATGTTCTGTGGAACGCATGGGCATCTTGCTAGTACTACGTATAATACATAGAATATTGATTATAATTTGGGCTAATGTGTGGCTTTTCCACCTCAGGTCTAAATACTTGTCATAATGTAGGGGGCGGGGCAGTATACTTTGTGTGATAAACACGGTGTACGTATGGAACATGGTTTAGATTATAAATATATAGTTAGTACATCAAATGTACTATTATTTGGAATCAACATCAAGTGTATTCAAAAAATAGAATTCAAGTTCATGTAGTACACACAGTTCATATCTATCTCTATAGTAATCATGTGGTGTGTTATTAAGGTAATACACGAATGATGGTTGAAGTTGGCAACAATCATGATTCTAGATTCTTATTAAAATAGAGAAACGAATTCAAATTTAGTTCAAATTGCAGCGGTAGTATAGACATTTGGAATGCACTAAAATGTTGGTATGAGTAGGTTACATGCATTATACAGCAAGCGAAAAAATTTAATCGGACATAACATGGATTCATACTCCCTCCTTCCATCTATATAGGGCGTAATGAGATTTTTAAGACCGCCTTTGACTATTGACAAGATTAATAGTACATGACATGCACAATGTGAAAATTATATCATTGAAAGAACCTTTCACAAACGAATTTATTGGTGTGCTTCGTGTAAGTTGCACGTCATATATTATTGCTCTAATATTTGGTCAAAGTTAGCATCGAAAAATGCATTAGGCCCTATATAGATGGAAGGAGGGAGTAGCTTTGAATAGCATTTGTATAGTAAAACAGGGCAAGACTCTTTCTTTGTGTGGTGTGAATAGTTTTATTTTTTTTGTTTTCTTTTTGGTTGAGGGAAGTGCGAATTGATTTGGTACGTACAAGTACAATATTACTGCATGTTAGGCTTGTCCCTAAAATTCAACCCGCGGCTTGTTATATCCCGAAAATTTAGATATCGTGCTCCCAAAAGTGGCGCCTTCACAACCCGCGCCTTGCTATCCGAAAATTACAACGCACGCGAAAACTCCCTCCAGCTGCCAAATCCCGACATGCGAAATCCCCCTTCTAACCTTGAGCCGAAAGGGCCGCTAGTTCAAATCGGTGGGGGGTACTTTTGTAACACACCCTACATTTTGGACAAGCGCGTCCCTAAGTCATGCTTCAGCCCCTCCCATCGCCCCCTTTTCGCCATTCGAAATCCCAGGCTGCCATAACCTCTCTGCTCCAGCCGTGAAACCCCACCCTCCTCCGTCCGCCACCTCACTACTGCCCAGCCGGAGCCTTTTCCCCGACGATGTCGTCCACTGCAACAACTCGACGTCCCTCGTCCACCTCCCCGGATGAGCATCCGTCGTCCATCTCGTCGTCCCGCCGGTTTAGCAGCCCTATCCTCCACCTCCAAGGAGCTGCTCCGACGACCGCCTCATCTATCGCGGCTGCTCCATCCCCACAGTGCCGCCTTAACCTGCTCCACCGGAACCGCATCATCCTCACCGACTCCTCGGACGAAGCCGAGGCCTACTCGGCGCCACCAAAGAGGTTGTACACTCATCGCATCGCACCTTCTCCTTAACTCGACCTCCCGACGCCGACAGTGCTCCATCCCGCACCCCCATGGAGCGGTTACCTTGAAGCCGGTGCCACCGCGACATCTCCATGGTGGCTCTCCCCCAGTGCGAGGCCCCTTCGGCGGCGGCATCCATACCAGCCGGATCTGCTGCTGCTGCACCGACTCTCGCTCGCTCGCTCGCGCTGCTGCTACTGCTCCGGCTCTTGCTCGATCACTCGCTCGCCCAGCTGCTACTGCTGCTCTCCCCCTCGCTCGTGCTGCTGCTCTGCTCCGATTTAGCCACACTTCATTCGACTGAATTAACTTTTGGGTCAGTCGATTTTTAGGGGTTGGGGGGGCTCACCGGAGTTAAAGAAGAACCACCAGCAGCGGGGACGGGGGCTCGCCGGAGAGGTACCCCACTATCTATCTTAGGATTCAGGGTGGGGGGGCCTAGAGGGCTGGCCGGGGCGGTGGTGGGGAGTTGTTTCGGGGCGGCGAGGCAGCGCTGGGGTCGGCGGTTCGGCCGGTGGTGGCTGGCGGCTTAGGGGGGTGCAGGTTGAAGATGAACTGCAGGCCCTCCCTAAACTACATGTCAAGTGCCTCTCTGCTACCATTGCGTTCAGTTTCGAAAGTAGCATTCAGATTCCACCGTAAATTTTAGTTTCGATAGTTAAGTTCAGAGTGAACAATTTTTACCTTATCTATTGTAGTCAGGTGGCTTTTGGTGATGTAAATTTTACATCTATATTACATCATCTATTGGAGATGCTATTAGAATCCCACTTGAGATTGACGATGTCTGTCTTGTGCTGCTTCAGCATTGACGCCTTACGGCTCACCAGAGCTGCTCCAACGACAGAATGATCCATCACAACAGAGCAGTGCCCTGGACGCGGTGTACAGATTCCTCAGGTCTTCCTCAACACCTCCGACAGCCACCTCTGCCTCAACTGCTTCAGCGACCAACCCAATGATGCTAAGGTCGACACGACTACAGCAAAGAGGTTGTACACTTGTTGCATCACTTATTACTATGCATTCACATCGATCCATTAGGGCTATTTTGGTTCAACGGAAAAACATAGCAATAGGGAATTTCCAATGGCACTCTACTATTAAATTATTCATGCATTTTGTTGAAAGGAATGAAGCAAAATATCCACCTGGACCTACTTTTCAAAATCCTATGCATGAAAACAAGACCAAGTGCATTAGTGCAAGAATAACATTCTAACTGTACACGCTTTCATATGGTTCACTTTATTTTGGCCACGTCCCTTTGCATTCCTCTGCTCTTCCAATTCCTGTAAACCAAACACCCAAGTTGACAGAAATCCTGTGTTTACAAATGCTCTGTTTACCATGTGCATTCCTATCCTATTCCGGTGTTTTTCCTATCCCTGCATTTTAAGGATCATGCAAGCCAAATGAGCCCTTACAGAATTACTTCAGTTACAGGTACATGTCGAGGGGAGCTTTGTTTGGTTTGTCCTACTCCTGCCGCGACGTCGTCCACCTCACCTGAGTTGCTCCATCGACAAAAGCATCCACCAAACTAGACATCACAACTCCTGACCGTCTTTCACTGCCTCGGATCTCCTTCCCTGCCGCCGGCACCCACCGCAACGACATCACCATCATCAACTCAGTAGATGAACCGAAGGAGTACACGGGTCCACAAGAGAGGTCACACTCTTTTGTTTTTGCTTATGTTATGCATTGCTTAAAATTACCTACTACTTTATCGTTCTGTTCACCTCTTGGACTCCAAGTCCACTAGTGCAGAACCGGCCTTTAGTGCCGGTTCGTAACGGCCTTTAGTGCCAGTTTGCCAACTGGCACTAAAGAGTGGGGACAAAAGATCCCCCCCTTTAGTACCGGTTCGTCACGACCGGTTCGTCACGAACCGGCGCTAAAGTGACACCACGTGGCATGAGGTAGGCCCGTGTGCACGTAGGACATTAGTACCGGTTGGTAA
>NC_041385.1:40125161-40130533 GCF_002162155.2 Triticum dicoccoides | reverse complement strand
CACCATTAATTATTCACACATACACATGTATATACATATACAATTTCTCCTACATGTTGCCTTTGGGATCTATGACCTGGTTCATGGGGGCGGTAGCGGGTAATAGTATTCTCCTTTGGGATCTATGACCTGGTTGAGCAAAAATCCGGTTATTTCCTCTTGAAGTGCTAGTATGCGCTCCGCTGGTTGGAGCTTATCCCGCACCTCTCTGAACTGTTAAGAAGGAGATCAATATGCATGTGTATTAGTTGTGTGACTAGATATCAATAATGGTGTGAATAGTGTTCTAACAAACGTACCCAATCCTGCCTATCAGATCTGCTCCTTTCGGACGCCATCATGCGAATGTTCTCGCAAACGTAGAATGCACACAAATCATTCCCTGACGCCTGCTTCAAGGCCTTTACGAGAATAGAATGGAATCAGATAAAGATTAATCAAGCATGATAATTAATTAATGATATTGAAACAAGAATTAAATAGATGGTAGCTAGCTAGTACTACTTAATTACTTACCTTTGGTCGATGCCAAAATAACTTTTTTGCCCATTTGCCTGGAGTCACCTTGATGAACTTTGCCCATGCCCTGCCCGCCGGCAAAGAAAGTTAATAAAGGGGTTATTAAATAGTTCATATCAGAAAATGACGAACTAATAATAGGCCGAGATATAGTTAATAATGGTTGAAATTACCTGTTGACTATCCCCTTCATGATGGTGTAGTCTTTATCTTCTTTAATTAGTGAGTCCAGTAATTCAACTCTTCCTTCTTCAACTTTAATGTCTAACAAGATCCAGTGCCAACTGCATGCGCACACGTTTGCTTGTCTTAATTAAGTGGGCATGTGTATAAAATTAATCAACTACCATAAATCATATACACTTAATTATTAACATCTACCTAGCTAGTAAGAAAAAACAGAATTTGTACTACAAGACAGTGTGACTCACATGAAGTTGTAAGGAAGTAGTATATCTTCATTGGTATTGAGGCGCTTCAAGAACTCTAGCATGCTTTCCTCTACACCTTCTTGATAAACTGGAAGATTCCATATGTACTCTTATTTGGGTCAATGAACCCAATGCCATAGCGTCCAGATTTTTTCATTTCATACATCCTGATCCTGCATATAATACCACAGAAAAGAATATAGTGAGGATAATTACATGTAATTATTGATCAAAATTATCACTACATAGCTGGCTTGAGACTTAAATTACAGAAGAAATCACTTACAGACAATAGCAAATGACGATAGACTTGTCGAGTGCGTCTTGATTGTATAACTGAAATAGTTCTGAATACTCAATGGCCAGAGCTTTCTCATGGTAGTAATGCTCACGCTTGACATTCACCATGAGGAACTCTCGATTGGAAATCTTGGTAATGTTCATGTACCATTGATGCAATTCATACATTCTTGTTGGGAGGTTCTTGACCTTGTCTGGATGGACCAAAGGTTGGCCCCGCACATATTTCCGTTTTATTTCTGATTCTCTAAGCGGAGACATGGGCTCGATTTCGAGGAGTTGTCCAACAGAGATCTTGAGCATTTCAGCCTGCATTATATGCTCCTCCGTTATTACCACATCGCCCAGCTGGGGAACGCTAGCGGTTGGCCCACAATAATATTGGGCGTGCGTACTCCTCTCATGTGTTGTTGGCACAACAAGCAGGGGGATCTCTTGCGCCGCCTGTTCTCCCAGCTGGGGAACAGTTTTCCCGCATTTTTTGTCAGCTGCTTGTTGGCTCGAGCTCGAGCTCGCTTCCTTCTGTAGCCGTGCTCGATGTAGCTTCCTGATTTGGCGCTCATTGTCTGAGTCAACAGGCTTGGGAGCTGGTGCTCTAGCCATACAAATGAAGTGGTCAATCGTTTTCTCAAGCACTTTCTCCCTTGGCGGCGGTGCCGGTTTCGGTCCAAAATGGGCGTCCACTTGGGCCTGCACTATGGCTGCGTTTTGCTCCTCGATCATGTCATAAGGCCTCTGAGGAAGAGGAGCGAGGCTTGGACCATATTTATATCGCTTGTCTCCGCATGTACTTCCTGTACTACCTTGAGTCGTACCTCTACGCACCATAGCCGCGGCGTGTCTCTTCTGCGATTGCTGAGACGGTGGAGATGACTGACGTGGCTGACGTTGTGCCGGACTTGAAGCAGGAGGACTGGCCTGACACTGTGCCGGACATGAAGGAGGAGGAGTATGCTCACGTGTTCGGGGACTTGGAGGAGGTGGTGGACTTCGAGGAGGAGTCGGCTCACACGTTCGTGGACTTGGAGGAGCGGTAGTCTGCTGACACGGTGGCGTACCTCGAGGAGGAGTCGGCTCACGCATTCGTGGACTTGGAGGAGTGGGAGTCTGCTGAATCGGTGGCAGACTTAAAGGAGGAGTCGATGGACGATGCGGTGTCGGTGGACTTGGAAAGATGATGCAATCCTTTCTCCATAGGATGATACGATGTATGGCCTCTCCCAGTGTGCGCTCGCCATCCCCTCCAGCAATGTCAAGTGCTAGCGTCGAATATGGCTCCACCACTTCATCAACCATGCCACGAGCATAGACCTCTGGAATCGGGATGCAATGGAAGGTTGCTTCGGGGGTAACTGTGAAAGCAACGCCGTCTGCCACCTTCATGGATATATTCTTCATTTTGGAGTGTAGCTCACAATTAGTGTTCTCTATGATGTCATCCACAGGGTATGTATCTAGCAGCTATGTGTCGCCCGGGGCAGAACCAACGCTGCTTCTCGGCATTGATGGGACGGTGCTATCCAATGATGGACGATCATCCGCTTGCTGCTGCCGCTGCTGAGACCCCCTTTCCTGGCTAAGTGAGTCGATCTGCTGCTGCTGGTGGTGGTGGAATTTGAGTGCCAAGTCCGCGTGCCTTGCTTCTAAGCCTTGAAGGCGTTCTGCTTCCTGCTTCCTCTGCTCCTCCTCTAGCTTCCTCTTCTTCTCCTCCTCCATCTTCTTTCTTGCACGGGACCTGTAGTCGTCGTTCCAGTCCGAAAAGCCCTCATACCAGGGAATAACACCCATGCCTCGTGTTCTTCCCGGGTGTTCAGGATTTCCCAGGGCGCGCGTAAGCTCGTCGTTCTCTCTGTTGGGCGTGAACACCCCTGCTCGAGCTTCTTCTATTGTGTCAAGTATCTTTTGTTTGGCTCCTTTTAGACTTGCCTTCTGCGAAACCAGGCCTGTCTTCGGGTCCAACGCCCCCCATGCGCATAGAACCAAGTTCTGCACCTGGGGGGCCAGCTCCTAGTAATCGGAGTGACCCCTTCATCCTCCATCTCTTGCTCAGACTTATCCCACTTAGGCATTCCCACCGTGTAGCCACCTGGACCCAGCCTATGGAACTGCGTCTTTTTTGCGACATTGGCCTTGTTTTTTATCGACCGTTCCTAAGATATTTCTGAATCCTTGAATTTCACGAAATCGTCCCAGTGTTCTCTTTGCTTCTCCAGTGTTCCCGTGAATTCTGGAGTCTTCCTTTCTAAAGCGAGGTAGTTGGCCCATACAGTTTTCTTGTGGGTGTTGAATGCAATTGCCATCTTCTTAAGAGCAGTGCTCTTGACTTTGTCCACATCTGCTTTAGTGAAATAATCCGGTAGGGTGAAATGTTCCATCAGAGAATCCCAAAGGGTTTCTTTTGCTCTGTGGTCGACCCAAGTAACACCTGGACGTTTAGTTTTTGGCTCTTTCCATTCTTGAATGGAGATCGGGAGTATATCTTTCACAAGAACTCTGCACTGACAAGTCCACTTCTTCGCAATGTTCTTAGGCGATCGGGGTTCGCCATTAGGTTTGACGGAGTCGATGTTGTACTTTACACCATCCTTCAACTTTTTGCCCAGGCCTCGCTTTGTCTTGCTGTCTGTAGAAGCAGATTTGCTCGATCCGGAGGGATGAAAGAAGGAAGATCGATTCGTTAGTATATCTTCAAATAAAATAAAACATGTGATGATCACCAGATGCCTGCTTATATAGATATATACCTTGCCGGTAGTCTTTGTTATTTGAAGATCAGCACTCTCTGTGTCATCATAAACATTGTTTGTGTCATCATAATCAGAATCATAGTTCATGACTTCATCAGCTCGGTCGTCGAGATCGAATATCTTTTCATCACCCTCTCCGGTATTGTTCAGATATTGGGAGCCGTCATCTGCTTCATTCAGATCATCTAGCCTGCCAGGGCTGCATATGATGTCGAACAATTCCTCTTCTCTGTCTCTGCCGGTATTGTCCGCCATAGCTTTTACTTAACTAATATAGAAGAAATATAGAATAATTTAGTATTCAAATTACAATGCATGGATGCAATCAATAAGGAAAAACTGAATCATATAGTACATAATGTATATGCATCGTCTCGATTAATATATAATCTCAAATACATCATCGTCTCGAATAATATATATAGTATCGAATACATCGTCTCGAATATTATATATCGAATACATCACTGGCTAGGTACCTAATAAAGATCGAGTACTACATAAGAATCTAGGGCGCTACTCGCGATTCCTGGGGCGCGCGCGGTGGACGCCCAAAGAGAAGGAACCATCACAAGATCATATCTCCGGTCATCTGACCAAAGAAACTGCCAAGTAGTGGAGAACCTGACGTCGTCCATAGCAGCCATGTAGCGATGGACGTGCTCGTCTTCCTCCTTGACATGGCGACGCACCGCCTCCGGCGGGGCCGGCTGCCTCTGCACCGAATGTGGCCCGCGCGAACGCCACCAAAGGAGATCAGGGTCGACGATGGGACCCGAGGCCGGGTTCCTGACCAAGCGGTGCGCCCCTCCAGGTAGCACCACCCAGTGCCAGCCCGGCGGAGCCCAGTCCCGGATATGGGTCCTCTGAAGCATTATGTCATCACGAACGGGTCGACGGCGAGGATGCGGGCCGGGCATATCGTCAAGAACAAATACTATATGCCCGCAAAAAGTAACATTAATCTAACATTCTATATGAAAATTCTAACAATTTGACATTAATTTAATTCATCTAACTAAAACTAATTCTAAAATTTCTAACATTTCTTATTATATAACTAACATTTATATAACATTTCTAATATTTCTATAACTAAAAAACAGGAAAAATTTATAACATTTCTATATAACTAACATTTCTCAAAATATTTCTATAACTACAAAACAGAATAATTTCTAACATTTCTATAACTAAAAAACAGAAAAAATCTATAACTAAAATTCTATAATGTGTGTGTGTGTGTGTGTGTAGTGTGTACATGTGTGTGTGTGGACATGGCGGCCGGGGTGAGCTCACCGGCAAGGCGACGACGGGGCGACGGGATGGGGCGGCGACGATGGGGCGAAGGGACAGGGCGGCGACGATGGGGAAA
>NC_041385.1:40060805-40124965 GCF_002162155.2 Triticum dicoccoides | reverse complement strand
GACGGGGCGGGGCGCGGCGACAGGGACGACGGGGACGGGGACGGCCGGGGCAGCGACGAGGGGCGGGGACGGCCGGGGCGGCGACGGCGTCCATCGGGGCAGGCGGCGCGTGTCGTCGACGGAGAGAAGAAACAGAGAGTGAAACTGAATTTTTTGCAAGTGTTGTATATATAAGATGGGCCTTTAGTACCGGTTGGAGCCACCAACCGGTACTAAAGTCTGTTTTGGCCAGGCCAAGCGGCGGGAAGCGCCAACCGTTAGTACCGGGTCGTAGCACCAACCGGTACTAAAGACCCCCTCTTTAGTACCGGTTGCAGCCACCACCCGGTACTAAAGGGGGTGCGCTGGCGCAGTGCGGTGAGGCAAGTTTAGTCCCACCTCGCTAGTCGAGGGGCTACCGCATTGGTTTAGAAGCCCCAGTGCGGTAGCTCTCTCGAGCTCCTGTCCTAAGCAGGCCTACTGGGCCTACTTGTTCGGTGCTGCCCTGTGGGCCTACTGGGCCTTTGCGGGCCCCCATCCTAGCCCAACAAAAGGTTGTGTTTGTAGTCGTATCCAGGCCGCTTTGGCCTAGTAGGCGGGCTTTTTTATTTTCTTAATTTTTTTTGCTTTATTTATTTTTGTTCTATTTACTTTTGAGTTGTTTTTTGCTGTATTTAGAGTTTCTTTGTGAATATTTTTGCTTTAGGTACAAAAAATTACAAACTTTCTGTTAGTGCCGGTAGTTTTCAAATTTGAATAGTTTAAATTTTGAATTATTTGAAATTTGTGTGAATCACTAGTTTGTGAATAACTTAACTTTGAAAAAAAATTAGTGATTCTTTTTTCTTATGTTTAATATTATTGTGTTTTATCATTATATTCAAGTTGGTAATGCTTATTTAAAAAATGAAATGCCTTTGTAACAGATGAGTTTTCGTCCGAAACCCTGATACTTTGAAAGAGATTGTCCATTTTGTACACGAAGTGCATCCAGTTTTTGCCGTAACCCTCTCTACTTTTTTGCACATGCTATGTGGGTGAAATTGTGATACCATGCCAACTTTCAACCTTTTTTGAGTTCATTTGAAATGCTTTTCAATTTCAGGGTCATTTAGCTGGAAAAAAATTAGTAAATGCATGAAAGAATTTGTTTGCACATAAAATTTCTTCGCGTTTCAAATGCCAAAACACATAACTACCCTAACTATTACAGAGATTCCCTCCTGGGTGTGAAACACAAAAGATAGTGAAGATAGTGAAGCCGATCACATCTCAGATCTTTGGGTGTGAAACTTTTTCTTCGTGTGTGTCCCTTTGCACCGTAGCCATGGAAAATCTTCATCATTTAACTAGATGCTCGGGTCAATATTCACTATGAATGGAGCAATTTCATCAAACTTTTCATAATCTTCTGACATGTCTGTCTTCTCATCCACTCCCACGATGTTTCTTTTCCCTGAAAGAACTATGTGGAGCTTTGGCTCGTCGTATGATCCATTCGCTTCCTTATCTTTTCTTTTTCTCGGCCTGGTAGACATGTCTTTCACATACAAAACATGCGCCACATCATTGCTAGGACGAATGGTTCTTCTGCATACGCAAGATTGTTGAGATCCACTGTTGTCATTCCGTACTGCGGGTCTTCCGTTACCCCGTCTGTGTCATATTGACCCATTTGCACCGAAACAAAGGGACCTTCAAACCACCTAGATAGTTAAGTTCCCATATGTCCTCTATGTAACCATAATATGTTTCCTTTCCCGTGTTGATTGTTGCATCAAAGCGGACACCACTGTTTTGGTTGGTGGTCTTCTTATCTTGGGCGATCGTGTAAAATGTATTCCCATTTATCTGGTACCCTTTGAAAGTCATTATATTGGAAGATGGTAACTGGGACAGCGAGTACATGTCATCTTCAATATCGCCATCATGCATGGCATGTTTCTGCAACCAACCGACAAAAGTCCTAGTTTGTTCACGTGTAATCCAGTCGTCAGACTTCTCCGGGTGTTTGGAGTGTAGAAAATTCTTGTGTTCCTCCATACACAGAGCCACCAAGGCGAAATTCTGTAGAACTGTGTAGTGTGCTTCAGAGAGAGAATGCCGTTCCATACATATTATTTCATCCCCTCATAGCGTGACTTTTCCATCCAGTCTGCCATTATGCCGCGATTCAGGAACATCAATCGGCTTAAGGTCAGGAATAAAGTCAATACAAAACTCAATGACCTCCTCATTTTCATGGCCCTTCACGATGCTTCCTTCTGGCCTAGCACGGTTATGAACATATTTCTTCAAGACTCCCATGAACCTCTCAAAGGGGAACATATTGTGTAGAAATACAGGACCCAAAATGTTAATCTCTTCGCAAAGGTGAACTAGGACGTGCATCATGATGTTGAAGAAGGATGGTGGGAACACCAACTCAAAACTGACAAGACATTGCACCAAATCATTCTGTAATCTTCGTATGATTTCTGGATCGATTACCTTCTGAGAGATGGCCTTGAGGAATGCACATAGCTTCAAAATGTCTAATCAAACGTTTTCTGGTAGAAGCCCCCTCAATGCAACCGGAAGCAGTTGCGTCATAATCACGTGGCCGTCATGAGACTATAGGTTCTGGAACTTTTTCTCTGCCATATTTATTATTCCCTTTATATCCGACGAGAAGCCAGACGGTACCTTCATGCTGAGCAGGCATTCAAAGAAGATTTCCTTCTCTTCTTTGGTAAGAGGTGTTGGGAAACGTTGCAGAAAATATATTTTTTTCTATGCTTCACCAAGATCAATCTAAGGAGTCATCTAGCAATGAGAGAGAGGAGTGCATCTACATACCCTTGTAGATCGTGAGCGGAAGCGTTCAAGAGAACGGGGTTGAGGGAGCCGTACTCGTCGTGATCCAAATCACCGAAGATCCTAGTGTTGGAGAACGTAGTAATTTCAAAAAATTTCCTACGTACACGCAAGATCATGGTGATGACATAGCAACGAGAGGGGAGAGTGTTGTCCACGTACCCTCGTAGACCGTAAGCGGAAGCGTTATGACAACGCGGTTGATGTAGTCGTACGTCTTCACGATCCGACCGATCCAAGCACCGAACGTACGGCACCTCCGAGTTCAGCACACGTTCAGCTCGATGATGATCCCCGGGCTCCGATCTAGCAAAGCTTCGGGGATGAGTTCCATCAGCACGACGGCGTGGTGACGATGATGATGTTCTACCGGCACAGGGCTTCACCTAAACTCCGCGACGATATGACCGAGGTGGAATATGGTGGGGGGGGGGGCACCGCACACGGCTAAGGAACGATCCGTAGATCAACTTGTGTATCTATGGGGTGCCCCCTGCCCCCGTATATAAAGGAGTGGAGGAGGGGAGGGCCGGCCCTCTCTATGGCGCACCCTAGGGGAGTCCTACTACCACCGGGAGTAGGATTCCCCCTTTCCTAGTCCAACTAGGAATCCTTCCAAGTATTAGGAGTAGGAGACAAGGAAGGGGGAGGGAGAAGGGAAGGAAGGAGGGGGCGCAGCCCCTCCCCCTAGTCCAATTCGGACTAGGCATTGGGGGGGGGGGGCGCGGCCTGCCCTAGGCAGCCCCTCTCTCTTTCCCGTATGGCCCAATAAGGCCCAATACTTCTCCCCCGTATTCCCGTAACTCCCCGGTACTCCGAAAAATACCCGAACCACTCGGAACCTTTCCGAACTCCGAATATAGTCGTCCAATATATCGATCTTTACGTCTCGACCATTTCGAGACTCCTCGTCATGTCCCCGATCTCATCCGGGACTCCGAACTCCTTCGGTACATCAAAAACTTATAAACTCATAATAAAACTGTCATCGTAACGTTAAGCGTGCGGACCCTACGGGTTCGAGAACTATGTAGACATGACCTAGAAATATTCTCGGTCAATAACCAATAGCGGAACCTGGATGCTCATATTGGCTCCTACATATTCTACGAAGATCTTTATCGGTCAAACCGCATAACAACATACTTTGTTCCCTTTGTCATTGGTATGTTACTTACCCGAGATTCGATCGTCGGTGTTCAATACCTAGTTCAATCTCGTTACTGGCAAGTCTCTTTACTCGTTACGTAATGCATCATTCCATAACTAACTCATTAGCTACATTGCTTGCAAGGCTTATAGTGATGTGCATTACCGAGAGGGCCCAGAGATACCTCTCCGACAATCGGAGTGACAAAACCTAATCTCGAAATACGCCAACCCAACATGTACCTTTGGAGACACCTGTAGTACTCCTTTATAATCACCCAGTTACGTTGTGACGTTTGGTAGCACCCAAAGTGTTCCTCCGGTAAACGGGAGTTGCATAATCTCATAGTTACAGGAACATGTATAAGTCATGAAGAAAGCAACAGCAACATACTAAACGATCAAGTGCTAGGCTAACGGAATGGGTCATGTCAATCACATAATTCTCCTAATGATGTGATCCCGTTAATCACATGACATCTCTTTTGTCCACGGCTAGGAAACTTAACCATCTTTGATTCAACGAGCTAGTCAAGTAGAGGCATACTAGTGAGACTATGTTTGTCTATGTATTCACACATGTATTATGTTTCCGGTTAATACAATTCTAGCATGAATAATAAACATCTATCATGATATAAGGAAATAAATAATAACTTTATTATTGCCTCTAGGGCATATTTCCTTCAGTCTCCCACTTGCACTAGAGTCAATAATCTAGTTCACATCGCCATGTGATTTAACACTAATATTCACATCTGTATGTGACTAATACCCATAGTTCACATCGTCATGTGATCAACACCCAAAGGGTTTACTAGAGTCAATAATCTAGTTCACATCGTTATGTGATTAACACCCAAAGAGTACTAAGGTATGATCATGTTTTGCTTGTGAGAGAAGCTTAATCAACGGGTCTGTCACATTCAGAGCCGTATGTATTTTGCAAATATTCTATGTCCACAATGCTCTCCACGGAGCTACTCTAGCTAATTGCTCCCACTTTCAATATGTATCCAGATTGAGACTTAGAGTCATCTGGATTGGTGTAAAAGCTTGCATCGTTGTAACTTCTTACGACTGGCTTTTTTATCACCTCCATAATCGAGAAACATCTCCTTAGTCCTCACTAAGGATATTCTTGACCGCTGTCCAGTGATCTACTATTAGATCAAAATTGTATTCCTTTGTCAAACTCAGAGCAAGGTATACAATAGGTCTGGTTCACAGCATAGCATACTTTATAGAACCTATGACTGAGGCATAGGGAATGACTTTTCATTCTCTTTCTATCTTCTGCCGTGGTCGGGCTTTGAGTCTTACTCAATTTCACACCTTGCAGCACAGGCAAGAACTCTTTCTTTGACTGTTCCATTTTGAACTATTTCAAAATCTTGTCAAGGTATGTACTCGTTGAAAATCTTATCAAGCGTCTTGATCTATCTCAATAGATCTTGATGCTTAATATGTAAGCAGCTTAACCGAGGTCTTGCTTTGAAAAACTCTTATTCAAGTATCCTTTCATGCTATCCAGAATTTCCATATCATTTCCAATTAACAATATGTCATCCACATATAATATTAGAAATGCTACAGAGCTCCCACTCACTTTCTTGTAAATACAGGCTTCTCAAAAAGTCTGTATAAAACCATATGCTTTGATAAACTCATCAAAGCGTATATTCCAACTCCGAGATGCTTGCACCAGTCCATTGATGGATCGCTGGAGCTTGCACATTTTGTTAACACCTTTAGGATCGACAAAACCTTCTGGTTGTATCATATACAACTCTCCTTTAAGTAATCCATTAAGGAATGCAGTTTTGACATCCATTAGCCAGATTTCATAAAATGTGGCAATTGCTAACATGATTCAGACAGACTTAAGCTTCGATACGAGTGAGAAAAACTCATCGTATTCAACACCTTGAACTTGTTGAAAACCTTTTGCAACAAGTCGAGCTTAGTAGATAGTAACACTACTATCAGTGTCCGTCTTCCTCTTGAAGATCCATTTATTTAACATGGCTTGCTGATCATCGAGCAAGTCAATCAAAGTCCACACTTTGTTCTCATATATGGATCCCATCTCAGATTTCATGGCCTCAAGCCATTTTGCGGAATATGGGCTCACCATCGCTTCTTCATAGTTCGTAGGTTTTTCATGGTCTAGTAACATAACTTCCAGAACAGGATTACCGTACCACTCTGGTGCGGATCTTACTCTGGAAGACCTACGAGGTTCTGTAGTAACTTAATCTGAAATTTCATGATCATCATCATTAACTTCCTCACTAATTGGTGTAGTAGTCACATGAACAGATTTATGTGATGAACTACTTTCCAATTCGGGAGAAGGTACAAATTACCTTATCAAGCTCTACTTTCCTCCCACTCACTTCTTTCGAGAGAAACTTCTTCTCTAGAAATGATCCATCTTAGCAACGAATATCTTGCCTTCGGATCTGTGATAGAAGGTGTACCCAACAATTTCCTTTGGGTATTCTATGAAGACGCACTTCTCTGATTTAGGTTTGAGCTTATCAGGATGAAACTTTTTCACATAAGCATCACAGCCCCAAACTTTAAGAAACGACAACTTTGGGTTTCTTGCTAAACCACAGTTCATATGGTGTCATCTCAACGGATTTAGATGGTGCCCTTTTAATGTGAATGCAGCTGTCTCTAATGCATACACCAAAACAATAGTGGTAAATCAGTAAGAGACATCATATTGCACTATATCCAATAAAGTATTGTTATGATGTTCGGACACATCATTAAGCTGTGGTGTTCCAGGTGGCGTGAGTTGCGAAACTATTTCACATTGTTTTATATGAAGGCCAAACTCGTAACTCAAATATTCTCCTCCACGATCAAATCGTAGAAACTTTACTTTCTTGTTATGATGATTCTCCACTTCACTCTGAAATTCTTTGAACCTTTCAACTATTTCAGACTTATGTTTCATCAAGTAGATATACCAATATCTGCTCAAATCATCTTCTGAAGGTCAGAAAATAACGATACTTGCCACGAGCATCAACACTCATTGGATCGCATACATCGGTATGTATTATTTCTAATAAGTCAGTAGCTCGTTCCATTGTTCCGGAAAACGGAGTTTTAGTCATCTTGCCCAAAAGGCACGGTTCGCAAGCATCAAATGATTCATAACCAAGTGATTCCGAAAATCCATCTTTATGGAGTTTCTTCATGCGCTTTACACCGATATGACCCAAACGGCAGTGCCACAAATAAGTTGCACTATCATTATTAACTTTGCATCTTTTGGCATCAATATTATGAATATGTGTATCACTACGATCGAGATCCAACAAACTATTTTCATTGGGTGTATGACCATTGAAGGTTTTATTCATGTAAACAGAACAACAATTATTCTTTGACTTTAAATGAATAACCGTATCGCAATAAACATGATCAAATCATATTCATATTCAACGCAAACGCCAAATAACATTTATTTAGGTTTAACACTAACCCCAAAGGTATAGGGAGTGTGCCATGATGATCATATCAATCTTGGAACCACTTCCAATACACATCGTCACTTCACCCTGAACTAGTCTCTGTTTATTATGTAACTCCTGTTTCGAGTTACTAATCTTAGCAACCGAACAAGTATCAAAATACTCAGGGGCTACTATAAACACTAGTAAGGCACACATCAAACACCTGTATATCAAATATACCTTTGTTCACTTTGCCATCCTTCTTATCCACCAAATATTCAGGGCATTTCCGCTTCCAGTGACCATTTCCTTTGCAGTGTAAGCACTCAGTTTCAGGCTTTGGTCCAGCTGTGGGCTTTTTCGCGGGAGTGACAACTTGCTTGTCATTCTACTTGAAGTTCCCTTTCTATCCCTTTGCCATTTTCTTGAAACTAGTGGTCTTGTCAATCATCAACACTTGATGCTCTTTCTTCATTTCTGCCTTCGTCGATTTCAACATCACGAAGAGCTCGGGAATCGTTTTCGTCATCCCTTGCATACTATAGTTCATCACGAAGTTCTAGTAACTTAGTGATGGTGACTAGAGAATTCTGTCAATCACTATCTTATCTGGAAGATTAACTCCCACTTGATTCAAGCGATTGAAGTACCCAGACAATCTGAGTACATGCTCACTAGTTGAGCGATTCTCCTCCATCTTTTAGCTATAGAACTTGTTGGAGACTTCATATCTCTCAACTCGGGTATTTGCTGGAAATATTAACTTCAACTCCTGGAACATCTCATATGGTCCATGACGTTCAAAACGTCTTTGAAGTCCCGATTCTAAGCCGTTAAGCATGGTGCACTAAACTATCAAGTAGTCATCATATTGAGCTAGCCAAACGTTCATAACGTCTGCATCTGCTCCTGCAATAGGTCTGTCACCTAGCGGTCCATAAAGGACATAATTCTTCTGTGCAGCAATGAGGCTAAACCTCAGGTCACGGATCCAATCCGCATCATTGCTACTAACATCTTTCAACACAATTTTCACTAGGAACATATCAAAATAAACATATGAAAGCAACAACGCAAGCTATTGATCTACAACATAATTTGCAAAATACTACCAGGACTAAGTTCATGATAAATTTAAGTTCAATTAATCATATTACTTAAGAACTCCCACTTAGACAGACATCTCTCGAGTCATCTAAGTGATCACGTGATCCAAATCAACTAAACCATAACCGATCATCACATGAGATGGAGTAGTTTTCAATGGTGAACATCACTATGTTGATCATATCTACTATATGATTCACGCTCGACCTTTCGGTCTCCGTGTTCCGAGGCCATATCTACATATGCTAGGCTCGTCAAGTTTAACCTGAGTATTCTGCGTGTGCAAAACTGGCTTGCACCCGTTGTAGATGGACGTAGAGCTTATCACACCCGATCATCATGTGGTGTCTGGGCACGGCGAACTTTGGCAACGGTGCATACTCAGGGAGAACACTTCTTGATAATTTTTAGTGAGAGATCATCTTAAAATGCTACCGTCAATCAAAGCAAGATAAGATGCATAAAGGGTAAACATCACATGCAATCAATATAAGTGATATGATATGGCCATCATCATCTTGTGCTTGTGATCTCCATCTCCGAAGCACCGTGGTGATCACCATCGTCACCGGCGCGACACCTTGATCTCCATCGTAGCATCGTTGTCGTTTATGCCATCTATTGCTTCTACGACTATCGCTACCGCTTAGTGATAAAGTAAAGCAATTACAGGGCGTTTGCATTTCATACAATAAAGCGACAACCATATGGCTCCTGCCAGTTGCAGATAACTTCGGCTACAAAACATGATCATCTCATACAATAAAATATAGCATCACGTCTTGACCATATCACATCACAACATGCCCTGCAAAAACAAGTTAGACGTCCTCTACTTTGTTGTTGCAAATTTTACATGGCTGCTACGGGCTTAGCAAGAACCGTTCTTACCTACGCATCAAAACCACAACCATAGTTCGTCAAGTTAGTGCTGTTTTAACCTTCGCAAGGACCGGGCGTAGCCACACTCGATTTAGCTAAAGTGAGAGAGACAAACACCCGCCAGCCACCTTTAAGCACGAGTGCTCGTAACGGTGAAACCAGTCTCGCGTAAGCGTACGCGTAATGTCGGTCCGGGCCGCTTCATCTCACAATACCGCCGGACCAAAGTATGACATGCTGGTAAGCAGTATGACTTGTATCGCCCACAACTCACTTGTGTTCTACTCGTGCATATAACATCTACGCATATAACCTGGCTCTGATACCACTGTTGGAGAACATAGTAATTTAAAAAAAATTCCTACGTACACGCAAGATCATGGTGATGACATAGCAACGAGAGGGGAGAGTGTTGTCCACGTACCCTCGTAGACCGTAAGCGGAAGCGTTATGACACCGCGGTTGATGTAGTCGTATGTCTTCACGATCCGACCGATCCAAGCACTGAACGTACGGCACCTCCGTGTTCAGCACACGTTCAGCTCGATGACGATCCCCGGGCTCCGATCCAGCAAAGCTTCGGGGATGAGTTCCGTCAGCACGACGGCGTGGTGACGATGATGATGTTCTACCGGCGCAGGGCTTCGCCTAAACTCCGCGACAATATGACCGAGGTGGAATATGGTGGAGGGGGGGCACCGCACACGGCTAAGGAACGATCCATAGATCAACTTGTGTATCCATGGGGTGCCCCCTGCCCGCGTATATAAAGGAGTGGAGGAGGGGAGGGATGGCCCTCTCAATGGCGCGCCCTAGGGGAGTCCTACTCCCACCGGGAGTAGGATTCCCCCTTTCCTAGTCCAACTAGGAATCCTTCCAAGTATTAGGAGTAGAAGACAAGGAAGGGGGAGGGAGAAGGGAAGGAAGGAGGGGGCGCAACCCCTCCCCCTAGTCCAATTCGGACTAGGCCTTGGGGGCGCGCGGCCTGTGCTAGGCAGCCCCTCTCTCTTTCCCGTATGGCCCAATAAGGCCCAATACTTCTCCCCCGTATTCCCGTAACTCCCCGGTACTCCGAAAAATACCCGAACCACTCGGAACCTTTCCGAACTCCGAATATAGTCGTCCAATATATCGATCTTTACGTCTCAACCATTTCGAGACTCCTCGTCATGTCCCCGATCTCATCCGGGACTCCGAACTCCTTCGGTACATCAAAAACTTATAAACTCATAATAAAACTGTCATCGTAACGTTAAGCGTGCGGACCCTACGGGTTCGAGAACTATGTAGACATGACCTAGAACTATTCTCGGTCAATAACCAATAGCGGAACCTGGATGCTCATATTGGCTCCTACATATTCTACGAAGATCTTTATCGGTCAAACCGCATAACAACATACTTTGTTCCCTTTGTCATCGGTATGTTACTTACCCGAGATTCGATCGTCGGTATCCAATACCTAGTTCAATCTCGTTACTGGCAAGTCTCTTTACTCGTTACGTAATGCATCATTCCGTAACTAACTCATTAGCTACATTTCTTGCAAGGCTTATAGTGATGTGCATTACCGAGAGGGCCCAGAGATACCTCTCCGACAATCGGAGTGACAAAACCTAATCTCGAAATACGACAACCCAACATGTACCTTTGGAGACTCCTGTAGTACTCCTTTATAATCACCCAGTTATGTTGTGATGTTTGGTAGCACCCAAAGTGTTCCTCTGGTAAACGGGAGTTGCATAATCTCATAGTTACAGGAACATGTATAAGTCATGAAGAAAGCAACAGCAACATACTAAACGATCAAGTGCTAGCCTAGCGGAATGGGTCATGTCAATCACATCATTCTCCTAATGATGTGATCCCGTTAATCAAATGACAACTCTTTCGTCCATGGCTAGGAAACTTAACCATCTTTGATTCAACGAGCTAGTCAAGTAGAGGCATACTAGTGACACTATGTCTATGTATTCACACATGTATTATGTTTCCGGTTAATACAATTCGAGCATGAATAATAAACATCTATCATGATATAAGGAAATAAATAATAACTTTATTATTGCCTCTAGGGCATATTTCCTTCACCTAGTGCCGAACGGACGACACCTCCGCGTTCAACACACGTACGGTTGGGGAAGACGTCTCCTCCTTCTTGATCCAGCAATGGGAAAGGAGAGGTTGATGGAGATCCAGTAGCACGACGGCGTGGTGGTGGAAGTTGCGGTGATCTCGGCAGGGCTTCGCCAAGCTCAGCGAGAGGGAGAGGTGGTACGGGGGGAGAGGGAGGCGCCAGGGACGGGTGCGCCTGCCCTCCCTCCCCCCTCTTTATATAGGGGCCCTAGGGGGTGCGCCGGCCCCCTAGAGATCCCATCTCAAGGGGGGGCCAAGGGGGGGGGGACTTGCCCCCCAAGCCAAGTGGGGCGCCCCCCACCCCTAGGGTTTCCAACCCTAGGCGCAGGGGGAGGCCCAAGGGGGCGCACCAGCCCACCAGGGGCTGGTTCCCTTCCCTCTTCAGCCCACGGGGCCCTCCGAGATAGGTGGCCCCACACGATGGACCCCCGGGACTCTTCCGGTGGTCCCGGTACAATACCGGTGACCCCCGAAACTTTCCCGGTGGCCGAAACCGGACTTCCTATATACAATTCTTCACCTTCGGACCATTCCGGAACTCCTCGTGACATCCGGGATCTCATCCAGGACTCCGAAAAACTTTAGGGTTACCGCATACTAATATCTCTACAACCCTAGCGTCATCGAACCTTAAGTGTGTAGACCCTACGGGTTCGGGAATCACGCAGACATGACCGAGACAGCTCTCCGGCCAATAACCAACAACGGGATCTAGATACCTGCTACCTCTTGAGCACTACGTTGGATTTCCCCGAAGAGGAGAGGATGATGCAGTAAAGTAGCGTATGTATTTCCCTCAGTTTTTGAGAACCAAGGTATCAATCCAGTAGGAGACCACGCACAAGTCCCTCGTACCTACACAAAACAATAGCAACTCGCAACCAACTCTTAGGGGTTGTCAATCCCTTCACGGTCACTTACGAGAGTGAGATCTGATAGAGATAATATTTTTGGTATTTTTGATAGATAGATGCAAAGTAAAAAGTAAAAGGCAAAGTAAAACAAAGTAAGTCAATAAACTAATGGAGATTGATATGATGAGAATAGACCCGGGGGGCATAGGTTTCACTAGTGGCTTCTCTCAAGAGCATAAGTATTCTACGGTGGGTGAACAAATTACTGTTGAGCAATTGATAGAAAAGCGAATAATTATGAGATTATCTAGGTATGATCATCTATATAGGCGTCATGTCCAAAACAAGTAGATCGAAACGATTCTGCATCTACTACTATTACTCCATTCATCGACCGCTATCCAGCATGCATCTAGAGTATTAAGTAAAAACAGAGTAACACTGTAAGCAAGATGACATGATGTAGAGGGATAAATTCATGCAGTATGATAAAAACCCCATCTTGTTATCCTCGATGGCAACAATACAATATGTGCCTTGCAACTCTTTCTGTCACTGAGTAAGGACACCGCAAGATTGAACCCAAAGCTAAGCACTTCTCCCATTGCAAGAACTACCAATCTAGTTGGCCAAACTATAAAGATAATTCGAAGAGACTTGCAAAGATAACTCAATCATACATAAAAGAATTCAGAGAAGAATCAAATATTGTTCATAGATAAGCTGGATCATAAACCCACAATTCATCGGTCTCAACAAACACACCGCAAAAAGAAGATTACATCGAATAGATCTCCACAAGAGAGGGGGAGAACATTGTATTGAGATCCAAAAAGAGAGAGAAGCCATCTAGCTAATAACTATGGACCCGAAGGTCTGAAGTAAACTACTCACACTTCATCGGAGAGGCTATGGTGTTGATGTAGGAGCCCTCTATGGTGGATGCCCTCTCCGGCGGAGCTCTGGAACAGGCCCCAAGATGGGATCTCGCGGATACAGAAGGTTGCGGTGGTGGAATTAGGTTTTTGGCTCCGTTTCTGATCTGACGGGGGTACGTAGGTATATATAGGAGGAAGGAGTACGTCGGTGGAGCAACAGAGGGGCCACGAGGCAGGGGGCGCGCCCTCCACCCTCGTGACCGCCTCTGGCCCTTCTTGGAGTAGGGTCCAAGTCTCCTGGATCACGTTCGGTTGGAAAATCACGTCCCCGAAGGTTTCATTCCGTTTGGACTCCGTTTGATATTCTGTTTCTTCGAAATACTGAAAAAGGCAAAAAACAGCAATTCTGGGCTGGGCCTCCGGTTAATAGGTTAGTCCCAAAAATAATACAAAAGTGGAAAATAAAGCCCAATATAGTCCAAAACAGTAGACAAAGTAGCATGGAGTAATCAAAAATTGTAGATACGTTGGAGACGTATCAATACCCATGTTGGCTCCCACATGTTCCACGATGATCTCATCGAATGAACCACGATGTCAAGGATTCAAGTATTCCCGTATACTATTTTCCTCCATCTCTCGACCCGGGCATGAGCTTGGAAAACCATTTTAAGCTCTTCGAACATCTTATATGCTCTGTGTTGCTCAAAACGTTTTTGGAGCCCCGGTTCTAAGATGTAAAGCATGCCGCACTGAACGAGGGAGTAATCATCAGCACGCGACTGCCAAGCGTTCATAACGTCTTGGTTCTCTGGGATGGGTGCTTCACCTAGCGGTGCTTCTAGGACATATGCTTTCTTGGTATCTATGAGGATGATCCTCAGGTTCCGGACCCAGTCCGTATAGTTGATGCCATCATCTTTCAGCTTGGTTTTCTCTAGGAACGCGTTGAAGTTGAGGTTGACATGAGCATTGGCCATTTGATCTACAAGACATTTTGCAAAGGTTTTTAGACTAAGTTCATGATAATTAAGTTCATCTAATCAAATTATTTAATGAACTCCCACTTAGATTAGACATCCCTCTAGTCATCTAAGTGATACATGATCCGAGTCAACTAGACCGTGTCCGATCATCACATGAGACGGACTAGTCATCATCGGTGAACATCTCCATGTTGATCGTATCTTCCATACGACTCATGTTCGACCTTTCGGTCTCTTGTGTTTCAAGGCCATGTCTGTACATGCTAGGCTCGTCAAGTCAACCTAAGTGTTTTGCATGTGTAAATCTATCTTACACCCGTTGTATGTGGACGTTGGAATCTATCACACCCGATCATCACGTGGTGCTTCGAAACAATGAACTTTCGCAATGGCGCACATTTAGGGGAACACTTTCTTGAAATTATTATGAGGGATCATCTTATTTACTACCGTCGTTCTAAGCAAATAAGATGCAAAAACATGATAAACATCACATGTAATCAAATAGTGACATGATATGGCCAATATCATATTGCTCCTTTGATCTCCATCTTTGGGGCGCCATGATCATCTTGGTCACCGGCATGACACCATGATCTCCATCATCATGATCTCCATCATCGTGTCTCCATGAAGTTGTTCTCCAACTATTACTTCTACTACTATGGCTAATGGTTTAGCAATAAAGTAAAGTAATTACATGGCGTTTATTCATTGACACGCAGGTCATACAATAATTAAGACAACTCCTATGGCTCCTGCCGATTGTCATACTTATCGACATGCAAGTCGTGATTCCTATTACATGAACATGATCAATCTCATACATCACATATAATTCATTCATCACATCCTTTTGGCCATATCACATCACAAGGCATATGCTGCAAAAACAAGTTAGACGTCCTCTAATTGTTGTTGCATGTTTTTACATGGCTGCAATAGGGTTCTAGCAAGAACGTTTCTTACCCACGTCAAAACCACAACGTGATATGCCAATTTCTATTTACCCTTCATAAGTACCCTTTTCATCGAATCCGACCCGACTAAAGTGGGAGAGACAGACACCCGCTAGCCACCTTATGCAACTAGTGCATGTCAGTCGGTGGAACCTGTCTCACGTAAGAGTACGTGTAAGGTCGGTCCGGGCCGCTTCATCCCACGATGCCGCCGAAACAAGATAAGACTAGTAATGGCAAGAAAATTGACAATATCTACGCCCACAACAAGATTGTGTTCTACTCATGCATAGAAACTACGCATAGACATAGCTCTGATACCACTGTTGGGGAACGTTGCATAAAATAAAAAAATTCTACGCTTCACCAAGATCAATCTATGGAGTCATCTAGCAACGAGAGAGGGGAGTGCATCTACATACCCTTGTAGATCGCGAGCGGAAGCGTTCAAGAGAACGGGGTTGAGGGAGTCGTACTCGTCATGATCCAAATCACCGAAGATCCTAGTGACGAACGGACGGCACCTCCACGTTCAACACATGTACGGTTGGGGAAGACGTCTCCTCCTTCTTGATCCAGCAAGGGGAAAGGAGAGGTTGATGGAGATCCAGCAGCTCAACGGCGTGGTGGTGGAAGTAGCGGTGATCTCGGCAGGGCTTCGCCAAGCTCAGCGAGAGGGAGAGGTGGTACGGGGGAAGAGGGAGGCGCCAGGGACTAGGGTGCGGCTGCCCTCCCTCCCCCCTCTTTATATAGGGGCCCTAGGGGGTGCAGCGGCCCCCTAGAGATCCCATCTCAAGGGGGGGGGGGACTTGGCCCCAAGCCAAGTGGGGCGCCCCCCACCCCTAAGGTTTCTAACCCTAGGCGCAGGGGGAGGCCCAAGGGGGGTGCACCAGCCCACCAGGGGTTGGTTCCCTTCCCTCTTCAGCCCACGGGGCCCTCCGAGATAGGTGGCCCCACCCGGTGGACCCCCAGGACCCTTCTGGTGGTCTTGGTACAATACCGGTGACCCGCGAAACTTTCCCGGTGGCCGAAACTGGACTTCCTATATACAATTCTTCACCTCTGGACCATTCTGGAACTCCTCGTGATGTCCGGGATCTCATCCAGGACTCCGAACAACTTTCAGGTTACCGCATACTAATATCTCTACAACCCTAGCGTCACCGAACCTTAAGTGTGTAGACCCTACGGGTTCGGGAATCACGCATACATGACTGAGACAGCTCTCTGGCCAATAACCAACAGCGGGATCTAGATACCCATGTTGGCTCCCACATGTTCCACGATGATGTCATCGAATGAACCACGATGTCAAGGATTCAAGTAATCCCGTATACAATTCCCTTTGTCAATCGGTATGTTACTTGCCCGAGATTCGATCGTCGGTATCCCAATACCTCGTTCAATCTTGTTACCGGCAAGCCACTTTACTCGTACCGTAATGCATGATGTCGTGACCAACCACTTGGTCACATTGAGCTCATTATGATGATGCATTACCGAGTGGGCCCAGAGATACCTCTTCGTCATACGGAGTGACAAATCCCAGTCTCGATCCGTGTCAACCCACCAGATACTTTCAGGGATACCTGTAGTGTACCTTTATAGTCACCCAGTTACGTTGTGACGTTTGGTACACCCAAAGCACTCGTACGGTATCTGGGAGTTACATGATCTCATGGTCTAAGGAAATGATACTTGACATTGGAAAAGCTCTAGCAAACGAACTACATGATCTTGTGCTGTGCTTAGGATTGGGTCTTGTCCATCACATCATTCTCCTAATGATGTGATCCCGTTATCAATGACATCCAATGTCCATAGTTAGGAAACCATGACTATCCGTTGATCAACGAGCTAGTCAACTAGAGGCTCACAAGGGACATGTTGTGGTCTATATATTCACACATGTATTACGATTTCCGGATAACACAATTATAGCATGAATAATAGACAATTATCATGAACAGGGAAATATAATAATAATCATTTTATTATTGCCTCTAGGGCATATTTACAACAAGAGTGTAGCTAGCCCGACCCTGATGTATGCCGTCTTTTCCGTGCATACATTGCTGGTCCTCCCGTGCCTCTGGTGTATCTTTTGTCTTCCCATACATGCTCAAGAAGCCAAGCAGGGTCACGTAAAGATTCTTCGTCACGTGCACCATGTCGATTGCGGAGCGAACCTCTAGGTCTTTCCAATAGGGCAGGTCCCAAAATATAGATTTCTTCTTCGACATGGGTGCGCATCCATCAGCGTCCTTCGGAACAGGTTATACGCAAGGACCCTTTCAAAAGATTACCTTCAAAACCTTGACCATATCATGTAGATCAGCACCAGTACGTTGGCGAGGCTTCGTCCGGTGATCCGCCTCACCCTTGAAATGCTTGCCTTTCTTTCTTATGGGATGCCTGCTTGGAAGAAATTGACGATGTTCCAGGTACACATTCTTCCTACAACTCTCCAAATATATACTGTCGGTATCATCCAAACAGTGCGTGCATCCGCGGTATCCCTTGTTTGTCTGTCCTAAAAGGTTACTGAGAGCAGGCCAATCATTGATGGTCATGAACAACAACGCCTTTAGGTCAAATTCTTCCTGTCCGTGCTCATCCCACGCACGTACATCTGTTCCATTCCACAACTATAATAGTTCTTCAACTAATGGCCGTCGTTGTCGGGTTGCTTAGGGCCTTGGATGAGCACTGGCATCATAATGAAGTTCCGCTTCATGCAAAACCAAGGAGGAAGGTTATACAAACATAGAGTTACAGGCCACGTGCTATGGTTGCTGCTCTGCTCCCCAAAAGGATTAATGCCATCTACGCTTAGACCAAACCATACGTTCCTTGGGTCACCTGCAAACTCCTCCCTGTACTTTCTCTCGATTTTTCTCCACTGTGAACCGTCAGCGGGCACTCTCAACTTTCCGTTTTTCTTACGGTCTTCTCTGTGCCACCACATCGCCTTCGCATGGTCTTTGTTTTGGAACAAACGTTTCAACCGTGGAATTATAGGAGCATACCACATCACCTTGGCAGGAATCTTCTTCCTGGGGCGCTCGCCCTCGACATCACCAGGGTCATCGCGACTGATCTTATAATGCAATGCACCGCATACCGGGCAAGTGTTCAAATCCTCGTACTCACCACGGTAGAGGATGCAGTCATTAGGGCATGCATGTATCTTCTGCACCTCTAACCCTAGAGGGCAGACAACCTTCTTTGCTTCATACGTACTCTCGGGCAATTCGTTGTCCTTTGGAAGCATATTCTTTATAATTACCAGCAACTTTCCAAATCCCTTGTCAGATACACCATTCTCTGCCTTCCATTGCAGCAATTCCAGTGTGGTGCCCAACTTTTTTTTGTTAGCTTCGCAATTTGGGTACAACAATTTCTTGTGATCCTCTAACATGCGCTGCAACTTCTTCCTCTCCAAATCACTTGCGCAGTTTCTCTTTGCATCGGCAATGGCCCGATCATCAGCGGGCTCATCTGATGCCTCTTCTTCAGCTTCTTCCCGCATTGTCGGCTCAGCTTCTTCCCCCATTGTTGTATCATCGTATTCAGGGAACCCATGGCCAGGATAGATGTCGTCGTCCTCTTCTTCTTCATTGTCTTCCATCATAACCCCTCTTTCCCCGTGCTTGGTCCAAACATTATAGTGGGGCATGAAACCGGACTCAAATAGGTGAATGTGAATGGTTCTTGACATAGAGTAATTATGACCATTCTTACAGCCAGCACATGGACAAGGCATAAAACCATCTGCCCGCTTGTTTGCCTCAGCGTCAAGCAGAAAAGTATGCATGCCATTAATGAACTCGGGAGAGGATCGGTCATCATACATCCATTGTCGGCTCATCTTCATTACACAACACTGAATAGACCAAATTAATACAAGTTCATACATAAAGTTCATATACGACACTTAATTAAATGCAACATACAAATAACTCTCTAGCTAAAGAATTTAAATGCAACAACAAATGCGATCAAGATCGCAACTAAGGTAGCAATTGATCCAACAGCACAATGATACCAAGCCACACTATCAATTGGCATATTTTCTAATCTTTCTAATCTTCAACCGCATTTTCTCCATCTTGATCTTGTGATCATCGACGACATCGGCAACATGCAACTCCAACTCCATCTTCTCCCCCTCAATTCTTTTCAATTTTTCTTTCAAATACTCGTTTTCTCTTTCAACTAAATTTAACCTCTCGACAATAGGGTCAGTTAGAATTTCCGGTTCACATACCTCCTAGATAAAAATATCTATGTCAACTTGATGGGCATAATTTGTCATAAACATGAAATTCAACAACTAGTTTTAAAAGAGAATATACCACATCCGAATCATAACAAGGACGAGGGCCGGCGGGGACGGATATCAAAACCATGGCACTATGTATAACAAACAACATACGGGTAAGATAATTATACGAGTAACTATATATCCAAATCACACAAACATAAATTTGGTAATGTAAAACATTCATGAACAAGAGCCTCACCACAAGGTGGGGCCAGAGACGGGACGGTGCGGGCAATTGATGGTGGTTACGACGAAGATTTAGAAGGCACTAAGTAAACCACACCTACATATGCAAATTAAGTGTTATTTTTGACCTAAAATTGCATATAAATCAAATAAAGCACATATAATTCCTCCCAAATTACTAAAATCACAAATGAATCACTATACAAAGCATTGCAAGAGATAATCTAGCAATGAGAGATGAAAGGACAAAGTTGCTAACCTTTGTGATCATTTGAATGGATGGGGGCCTTCAAATCTTGACAAATTTTGGGCAAAATTTGTGATGAGCTCGAGGAAGAGAGGGGAAGAACAGAGGAAGTGAGGGGAAAGGGGAAGAACAGAGGAGCTCGGGTGGACAAAGGGTTTATGTACGATGACTGAGGGAGTCCCGGATTAGGGGGTGTCCGGATAGCCGGACTACCATCATCGGCCGAACTATCATCGGCCTGACTATCATCATCGACCGGACTCCAAGACTATGAAGATACAAGATTGAAGACTTCGTCCCGTGTCCGGATGGGACTTTCCTTGGCGTGGAAGGCAAGCTTGGCGATACGGATACATAGATCTCCTACCATTGTAACCGACTCTATGTAACCCTAGCCCTCTCCGGTGTCTATATAAACCGGATGGCTCTAGTCCGTAGGACACAACAACAACCATTACAATCATACCATAGGCTAGCTTCTAGGGTTTAGACTCCTTGATCTCGTGGTAGATCCACTCTTGTAAACATCCACAATATCAATATCAATCAAGTAGGAGGTAGGGTTTTACCTCCATCAAGAGGGCCCGAACCTGGGTAAAACATCGTGTCCCTTGTCTCCTGTTACCATCCGCCTAGACGCACAGTTCGGGACCCCCTACCCGAGATCCGCCGGTTTTGACACCGACATTGGTGCTTTCATTGAGAGTTCCTCTGTGCCGTCACCGATAGGAAGGATGCCTCTTCCCATCTTCAAGGATGGAATCTTCGCCGATGGAGCCTTGGCCGCCGGCCAAACTATCCGGCTAGGAGGTTTTCTTATGACCGCCTGTCCGGCCACCGCTTCAACGATGACCTCTCGTATCATCGAGAGCAATTTTCACGTCAACTCGGAATTCGCCGAGCAGTTAGATCCAACAGAGCTCTCGTCAGTAAACGAACTCTTGGATCGGATCGCCGCCCTGGGAGTCGCTACAGACTACAATCGGATCGGGCTTAAAACCGATCTGAGAGAGATTAACTCTCCCCAGGTTACCCACCACGTCACGGTGGTGGAGAAACATCGCGACGATCCTTCTCCCATATTGAAAACTAGTCGTGTCCGGGCTACCGAACCCTCCATGCCGGATTCCCGCGGAGGAGCGAATTCCGATCAAGCACTGAACATAAAGTCAGGCATCGGACCGGACTCGTTGGACAACGTTCCACTTTCCAAGCTTCCAAATTTAGAAACTTCTCGGCCCTTGAGCCTCGAGATGGGCAGGGTCCCGGACTCAATTAGGCCCGCCCGTCCAGATATATGCGATCTATCTCTAATCCGGCAAGAGCCAGCCGAAACAGTACATCATTACTGGCCCAAATTCCTCCTGGTCATGGACCGGATAAAGGACTGCCGAGAGGAAAACGCAATCTCGATCTTTTGCAACAATTGCACGGACAGGGGAATCTTGAACGCCGTCAGCCATCGTGAAATCACACGTTTCACCGACTTGGCATCCATAGTGCGAAAGTACTGTGCCATAGAAAGTTTCCGGAAAACCGAAGATAGGTTTTGGGATAATCCGGCCCCGAACATAGCCCCAGTCCGCAACAAAAGGGTGCATTACACTCAGGCACCAAGTACAAGAACCAAAAGACAGGCAATGGGAGAAGAACTAGCCAAACTATTGGAAGCCGGATTCATCAGAGACATCAAACATCCGGATTGTCTAGCAAACCTGGTAATGGTACCAAAGAAGGACAGATCATGGCGCCTATGTGTCGATTTCAAAGACCTAAATAAAGCCTGCCCAAAGGATCCCTTCCCCCTCCCCCCATCGACCAAATCATCGATGCCACTGCAGGGCACGATTCATTGTGCTTCCTGGACGCATACTCCGGCTATCATCAAATCAAGATGGCAGAAGTGTATCAAGCCGCAACGGCGTTCATTACTCCATATGGACCATTCTGCTTCAACATGATGCCCTTCGGACTTAAAAATGCCGGCGCAACATATCAGCGCATGATTCAGACATGTCTGGCCACCCAGATCGGCAAAACAGTAGAGGCATACGTAGATGACATAGTCGTCAAAACCAAACACGTTGAAACTCTAGTAGACGACTTGAGGGTCACATTCGACAACCTCCGAGCATATGACATCAAGCTGAATCCAGAAAAATGCGTTTTCGGCGTACCAGCCAGAAAGCTCTTAGGCTTCATTGTACCCGGTAGAGGAATTGAAGCAAATCCGGCCAAAATCCGAGCCCTATCACAGTTGGATATTCCAAAAAAACCTCAAACAGATCCAGAAAATTGACTGGATGCATGGCGGCTCTCAGCCGCTTTATCTCCCGCCTAGGAGAAAAGGCATTGCCCCTCTATCGCCTCCTCAGGCACACCGAACACTTCGAGTGGACGGATGCTGCCACTGCCGGACTCGAAGAAATAAATGCCATATTGGCAACGAATCTGGTCCTGGCTGCGCCCAACCTGGGCGAACCTATGTTGTTATACATCGCGGCAACACATCAAGTAGTAAGCGCGGTGCTCGTCGTAGAACGAGAGACAGAAGGGCATAAATTCCCTCTTCAAAAACCAGTGTACTACGTATCCACTGTTTTAACCCCCTGCAAGTCCCGTTACCCGCACTATCAAAAGATAGTGTATGCGGTGTTCATGGCATCCCGGAAGCTCCGACACTACTTTCAAGAGTGTTCGATAATAGTGGCCTCCGAAGTACCCCTATATGACATTATAAATAACCGTGACGCAACGGGCAGGATTGCAAAATGGGCCATTGAGCTCTTACCATTCGACATAACTTACAAACCCCAGCGAGCTATAAAGTCGCAAGTTTTGGCTGACTTTGTCGCTGAGTGGACTGAAGCCGAACTCCCTAAAGAGTACGGCGCATAATCCAATTGGATTATGCATTTCGACGGCTCCAAAATGTTGGCCGGATTGGGGGCTGGCATCGTACTAACGTCCCCAACCGGGGACAGAGTCCAATACATACTTCAAATAATGTACACGGACTCCAACAACGCAGCCGAATACGAGGCCCTCTTACATGGCCTCCGGATGGCAATCTCCATGGGCATCCAACGCCTAGAGGTGCGCGGGGACTCAAACCTCGCAATATCCCAAGTAAATGGAGACTTTGACGCCAAGGATCCAAAAATGGCAGCCTATCGCAACGCTGTCCTTAAAATGTCAGCTCAGTTCGAAGGACTTTAATTCCACCACGTAGCCAGAGATAATAACCAAGCGGCCGACGTATTGGCACGCATCGGCGCAAAACGTGACGCTGTCCCTCCAAATATCTTCCTGGAACGGCTATTCAAGCCATCCGTACTATGGGAAGAGGAGCCGGAAATAACAAACCGGAGGCGGCCGCAGAGCAATCTGACATAACCGGCGATCCAGCCGACGAAACAACACCCTCAGCTCACGACATAATGGCAGTAATCGCCCCATGGACAGAGCCGTTCCTAGCCTACTTGCTTAGGCAGGAGCTCCTCGAAGACCATAATGAGGCCCGCTGCATAGTCCGGCGATCTAAAGCCTACAAGGTCCATGAGGGAGAACTCTATAAGAAAAGCACAACCGGAGTCCTTCAAAGGTGTATCTCCGAAGAGGAAGGGCGAGACCTTCTGGCTGAAATTCACGCCGGACTAGGCGGACACCACGCTGCAGCCCGGGCCCTTGTAGGAAAGGCATTCTATACAGGATTTTATTGTCCGACGGCCCGGGTAGATGCTCAGGACTTAGTCCAAAGATGCGTCGGTTGTCAGCTCTTTGCTAATCAGAGCCACATGCCACCCACCGCCGTCAAAACTATACCCATTACCTGGCCGTTCGCGGTCTGGGGGCTTGACATGGTTGGACCACTTAAAGGGGGAACCCACAAGCAAAGGTACCTATTGGTCATGGTGGATAAATTCACCAAATGGATAGAGGCCAAGCCAGTTAAAACGGCAGAATCCGGACCAGTGATAGACTTTATATCCGGGGTAGTACACCGTTATGGTGTCCCCCACAGCATCATCAGCGATAATGGCACGAACTTCACGGCCGACGAGGTTAAATCATGGTGCAAAAATATGAGCATCAAGCTCGATTGCGCTTCAGTCTATCATCCTCAAACCAACGGTCAAGTGGAACGAGCAAATGGTCTAATAATGAGCGGCATCAAACCCAGACTAGTGCGGTCCCTTACGAAATCTGACACGCACTGGGTAGAGGAGCTCGACTCCGTACTCTGGGGGCTGCGGACAACGCCTAACCATACTACCAGATTCACACCATTTTTTATGGTATACGGCGCAGAAGCAGTTTTGCCCTGCGACATCATTCATGGCTCACCTCGAGTGCGCATGTACGAAGAAAGAGAAGCCGAGTTGGATCGGCAGGACAGCTTGGACGCATTGGAGGAAGAATGCGACATCGCCAAGGCTCGTTCCGCATTCTATCAGCAGCAGGCTCGAAGATACCAAAGCAGAGAAGTACGGGCCAAGACTTACAACGTTGGTGAACTAGTTATACGTCTGCCGGACAAGAAAAAGGACAAGCTCAAGCCCAAATGGGAAGGCCCCTTCATCATCGATAAAGTCTTGACCGGCGGAGCATACCGTCTACGAAATGCGTCGGATAACTGACTCGAGCCGAACCCATGGAACGCAGCCCGCCTCCGAAGATTCTATGCCTAGCGCCGGACTAAGAGTTCGTCCCTTTCCCCCCGTCCAATTTTTTTACTTCAGCTGCCTTTTGTTTATCTTTCTCTTCTCAACCCTATTCATCAAAGGCTTAAAAGGCCTACTTGCGCATCGATCGCGCTCAATTGATGTGCTATCCGCACTCATTATACCTGGGGGCTTCTTTACCAGAAGCTTAATTATAAGGGCTTCATGCCCAGCACATGTGTCAAGCCTCCACATGTACCTTTTATTCACCATTATATGCATCGATATGACTTAAGTTTTGGCCAAGCTGGGTTGCCTAGCTCCTGTGCTTACCCCTACGTTCCCGATTGTTCGGCTAGGAGGTAAAGGGAGCACCTCTGTGATTGTTACTGCCGGGTCAGCCGGATGTGTACCTCAGACTGGGTGAAGCCGAAAGCTAGCGTTCTTAAGGGAATATTCGGTCGGTGACTTAAAATATGATTTTTTATCCACTTATTTATCTGCCCCTAGATGTTTTTCTGCTTTTTTCGCAGTCCGGACATGCACTTTAGGGCATGCCACCCCCAGAGGAAAGGAACCCTTAACGGAACTATTCTCCCTGGAAGATGTTTCTTACTACCCATGTAATATAACATAACTAGTTTGGCACTTGTCTGATAAAGCACTAATGACCCCTACGCCTGGTCTCCATGCATACCCTGGTTGTTTCATAACCGAGAAGGTATTCAGACACACTCCGGACTCTAGGGTCCCGAGGTCGAAGCGAAAAGGTCGGCAAAGACAAACGATCTACAATCCGGCTAGAAGGCATTTTACATGTCATTTTATAATACATTGTCAAATCGACTGATTGTATTCTTCCTCAATCCCGTCTAACAGGTTGTCTAATTTACAGTCCTGTTGGGTAAATTTAGCGGCCAACTCTACTTGGCCGTATACTAAACTCACAGGGATCTCCTTCCCATCGGGCCCCACAGGTCCGACTTCGGCCATGTGGTTGGGATCTGCCTTCTTGTACCGCGTCTTTACCATGGCCCAGGCCTCCCTGGCACCTTGGCGGCAGGCCGAAATCTTCCATAAATGGAAGCGCTGCCGCACTCCCTGAAGCTTCTCCGCAAGCTCCCCAAGATCCTCGGGTAAGGAGAAGGCTGGCCATAAAGCCTGGATGACGCCGCTCATTGCCTGCCGAACTCGTTCGATCAGTTGCAACAATTCGGGAAGTTGATCACCCGTTGATACGGGCATCTCTTCCGCAGGGCGATCTGTGAGCATACCTGCAGACATATTCTGTCAAATTGACTTCCTCGCCGAACTCTTCTTTTCAAAGGAGTTCGCTCAAGCACTTACTATAGATGCCGCGACGAAGCCGCTGATTCTCCTTAACAGAGCCCGACAGCTCGGCCGAACGCCTTTCAGCTCTTCTCCAAGCTGGGCATGGGCATCCTGGAGCTTGTTCCTTTCATGCCGCACCTTATGCAGCACCCTCTCGCCGGCCTTTAGTTGGCGCAGAAGTTCTTGCCTGTCCGGATCTTGTCCGGCAGCACCTGCAATGTCATTTTTTAGACTTGCGCAAAGGCCAAACGCTACTTATCTTTCGAAAATAATGCGTTACCAGGAGAGGTCCCTGTGTTTCCTCCTGCGCCAGAGAGTGCGGCCTCAAGTTGGGCCTTGCACTCTTGCAGCTCCTGAGACAGTTGGGTATTCTTCTCGGTAAGATCCTACGTTTCATATGATCCTTAAATCAGTTAATATAACTACTTTAAGTCTCGGGGGCTACTGGCATATATAACTATTAAATTCTCTTACCCGTATGTCTTTTACATACTGCTCTGTGGCTCTGGTAAAACCATCTTGAGCAGCACGAAGGTGCGCGTCCCCCGCGTTAAAGGCATTCAACGCCTCGGGGGAGAAGCACGCATCACGAAATGTTGTCCGGCGGCGCCTGTGATTCATGGCACTCTCCACCTCAGACTTGGTGGCGGACAGTCTGTCGGCGTCCTCCGTCGGAGGAACGTCCGGCTCGCGCCTTGCGCTCGCCTCCCCCTCCAGACCAGGTGCTGGAGCCTGGCTGGTAGAGGTTGGATTGGCAACCTCCACGCCCGCAGTCCGGTGGGCTCTTTTTTCCCTACAAAAGTCATGAGCACTCAAACGCTTCCTAGGAATGTTGCTCTAAATAATGAATTGTGAGCTACACCTTTGCGACGACGTTTCAGTCCGTGCCGCGCTCCTCTTCCGCCTACTGGTCCGGACTGGCCTTTGTTGGTCAGCCACCGCGGGCTCGGCTTCTCGCCCTAGGGGCGCCTCCTGCACAGCGCCATCATATACGGTGGTCAGAAATAAGCAAGGAAGGAATGACGGTGTCAGGACTTCGGTCGCAATCACCTGGGAAGCCGGATATAGTCCGGGATAGTCGGCCATGATGGCGACTAAAGCATTGTCCATGCTGAGCTGGTGGAACACCCCGTCGATTAGCTCCACCTTTATGTCCGGATCCTCTTCGGAGGCCGGATCCCGGGATCTCTCTGGATCCTCGGGTTGCGGAGCTGGACTTAGCATGTCCTCCACGATCCGGCGCAGCTCCTGCATCGAAAGAAGAACACAATATAAGAAACTTAAGTTTCAAAAAGCATGGGTCGGGCACGCAGAGTGTTCGGTTACCCAAGGCCGGGGATTATTCATGGAGAACCCATTTAACGGGTTCGTCCGAAGGAAATCCTCCTTCTCCCCCTTATACAGGCCGGACAGGATCATCACCAGGTCTTCGACCGAATCCGGCCCTTTGCGGCCATGACGGGTGGCATCGTCCTCCCCGTTGAAATCCCACATGGGGTGGCCCCTGTATTGTAGTGGCTGCACCCCCCGCATAATGCATGTTGCCATGACTCCAATCATGGTCAACCCGGAATGGGCCAGTAACCTTATTCGGCCCATCAAATAATGGACGCTCTTGTCTTCCTCCAGTTGGGGGCTCCGCGGACGCCAACTAAGGCGTTTCTTCAGAGGAGCATTGCTGAACTCCGGGAGGCCGATCCGAACAGGGTCCGGCAGTGGAGCGTCTTCTATATAAAACCATTCCGAAGGCCAGTCTTCGGACGCCTTCTTAGGGGTTCCGGATGGATATCCGGTCCCGGCAATGCGCCATATTTCGGCGCCGCCCACTTGATATATGGACCCCTCGTGAGAGCGGGGTACAAGGCAGAACAACCTCTTCCACAGCGCGAAATGGGGCTCGACGCCCGGGAATAGCTCGCAAAGAGCTACGTAACCCGCAATATGCAGGATTGAGGCGGGCGTGAGGTGATGAAGCTGGAGTCGGTAGAACTCCAGGAGCCCGCGGAGGAATGGATGTACAGGAAATCCGAGCCCCCTTATCAGATAGGGGACGAAGCATACCCGCTCCCCTTTGTTGGGACTTGGGGTAACCTCCGCTTGCTTCCCACCTTTGTAGGTGGCCAGCCCGGCTCAAACCGGGACCATAAAGGCCGGAGGGAGATATCCCCCCGCTTGGAGCTTCACTAGCTCGTTGTGCGGAACAGAGCATCTCCTCCAATCTCCTGGCAAAGGGCTGGGAGCGCGAGAAGAGGAGCCGCGTTGACGGTCCATGATGGAATGGATTCTTGGTCGAAGGCGCTCCGATGAGTATTTGCGGGAGGAAGATGGTAATTTGGATCTGGATTCTTGCCTCCCTTATAGGCAGATTATTCGCACAACTAGGGGGTAAAACATAAAAGACACCCTGGCTTTTCACATTCGCGCGACGCGTGGAAGAAGGCCATTATTGGGCGTGGAAGCCAAGACGCGCAACATTGATGAGGAAGCCGGACACTGTTCGGCAGGTACGTAGAACTTGAAGGAGAACCCGCCTTGCAACGCCGAAGACTACACACATGCTGGACTTATCGTCATTGAAGCCTGGTTCGGGGGCTACTGAGGGAGTCCCGGATTAGGGGGTGTCCGGATAGCCGGACTACCATCATCGGCCGAACTATCATCGGCCGGACTATCATCATCGACCGGACTCCAAGACTATGAAGATACAAGATTGAAGACTTCGTCCCGTGTCTGGATGGGACTTTCCTTGGCGTGGAAGGCAAGATTGGTGATACGGATACGTAGATCTCCTACCATTGTAACCGACTCTATGTAACCCTAGCCCTCTCCGGTGTCTATATAAACCGGATGGCTCTAGTCCGTAGGACACAACAACAACCATTACAATCATACCATAGGCTAGCTTCTAGGGTTTAGCCTCCTTGATCTCGTGGTAGATCCACTCTTGTAAACATCCACAATATCAATATCAATCAAGCAGGACGTAGGGTTTTACCTCCATCAAGAGGTCCCGAACCTGGGTAAAACATCGTGTCCCTTGTCTCCTGTTACCATCCACCTAGACGCACAGTTCGGGACCCCCTACCCGAGATCCGCCGGTTTTGACACCGACAACGACCTTTAGTACCGGTTCGTGCCACGAACCGGTACTAAAGGTGTTGGGGGGCCCAGACTGACAACATCTTGCCAGCACTCTCTTTAGTACCGGTTCGTGGCAGGAACCGGTACTAAAGGTTCGCCACGAACCGGTAGTAACGACAGCGGCCGGCTAGACGTTGGAACCGGCACTAATGTACACATTAGTGTCGGCTCAAAAACAAACCGGCACTAATGTGTCTCACATTAGGTCCTTTTTCTACTAGTGGTCAGGTCCAAATTAATGTTCAAACTTGAGTTCTATATTAGTTGTGGGGCACATATCGAGGCAACAATGAATAGTATGTCTATCTAATATCTGGTTCACCTAGGGTATGCCTATGTTGTTCATCTGAGTGGGAAACAAATAGTAAAGCAATCATCATATGTCTTTTTATTAATTTAAAGCAATCATCAGCCTGCTATCATTATTTTTCGATGCATCCACTGGTTGTTACCATCACTCTAAATTTCTGCATGCTCTCCTTACATAATCTCACCATATTTTTTTGTATGCATGTCAGATATTGTACACAGTCATGCTGAACATGTAGAGAAAAAGAGAAGAGTTTTGCACGGTAATACAATGTCATGCAGACATCGCTCCATGGTAGGTTCAATGGCAAACCCTCCCCAGCCCTCTCCAGATTGTAATCCAGAGGAAGATATCTGTTCTGAGGCGGATTCAGACGCCGCTGACCACTCCTATTTACCCCCCAAGGTGTTTGCTCTACCTTGGCATGATGATGTTAGTCATATCATGCATATGTTGCCTTGCAGTGCCTACTTTTGACATCATATATGTCATCTTCTTAGTTTAGACATGTTCTGTAATGCCACCTGTTTAGTTTCTATATCATATATGGGAATTATGCAGTCTCATATCTTTTAGCCAGCCATAATATATGTGAAATGTGCAATGCCATCCTGTTTAACTAGGCATCATATATTTGAATGATATCTTGCCCATCCTTTTCTTCATTACATTTCCATTTGCCGACAATGTTTGTACATTAAACTACTCTTCCTGTGAATCAGCCATTTGGGTGGGAGATGGAAAAATCTGGAGTGAAAACAAGGCCTTCAGAGAAGACAATGCTACCTGTCAAAGCAGATCTCTTGTGGGGTCCCGATAGCTCCTCAGAGATGGATTCAGAGATAGATGACCAGTCATATTCCCCCACCGAGGTGTATGCTCAAACTTGGCACGGTTATACTGCTCATATCATGCATATGGTGTCTTGCATTGCGTAGTTTAGACATCATATACACAATATTCAACACCATGTTCTTAGTTTATACATCATATCAAATGCCCTCTGTTTAGCATATAAATCACATATGTGAATTAAATGATGCGATCCTGATTACTTAGATACCATGTAGGTGAATTATGTCATGCGATCCTGCTTAGTTATTCATCATATCTTTGAATTATGTTATGCTATGCTATCCAGTTTAGATAGACATCATATATATGAAATTATGTCATGCTATCCGTTTTAGTTAAACAATATACATGTCAACTATTTCATGCCTTTTTTCCACACTATCTATTGCATCTGTCTCTCATACAATGTTTGTACATTCAACTATGTTTCATGTTTATCAGCCATTTGAATTGGAGCGGGTGATGCCAGTATCCAGCAGACTAAAAATACGGTCTTCAAATAAAACAGTGCTACCTCTTGGCGGAGATAGCACCCCGGTTGTACATGCACAAGAACCATCCCTACCACACATAACCCAAACTCTCGCAGATTGTACCCCTACTGCGATGGACAGAGAACCAGCTTCACCCAATCTAACCCCAACCCCAGCAGATAGTAACCCAGTTCCTGTTGACACAACACCATCTCCACCACAGAGCTCCCAAACAAGAGCAGTTAGTAAGGCAGCTCCAGTGACCAAAGGGCCAGTACTACCACGGCGAACCCCAACTCCACCAGTTAGTACGCCTATTCCTGTGGAGGAAGCACAACCAGCTAGTCGTAGTTTAGCAGCTATCACATTTGATGTTGTTAAATCATATGTGCGTCATCTTGGAAATATTATACTGAAGATGAAGGAAAATGCCAGTTGCATGTGTTTGTCCAGGAGATATGTGTAAGTAATGTTATTCATGGCAATTACATTGCTTTGTCCCATACATCCTACCTCCATGATGGCTATAATACAGCAAATTTTCCCATTTTTCTCTATAGAGAAGGACCGATTTGGAAACTCAGGATGAGGTAACCTGTGCTAATACCTCTGCTATCTTCAAGAATGCTTGGTGGCAGTATTGGAATTACCTGAAGAAAACGTACTTCACCGGCAAAGAAACTCATCAAATTCCCTTACGTTCTCCTGAGACACATTTACTGGACAATGACTGGGAACACCTTGTTCTGTACTGGTCCCGAACCAAGAATGTGGTAAGGTCTACGAGCTCATTTTCTATTTTTAAGTACTATATTCTTGCATCTTACTGTACTCTGTTCATGTAGAACAAGTGCCTAAACATGAAGAACAACTGTTCTAATTTAAGATTCCATTGCTATCATAGTTCAAAAAAGCTCTAGGCGTTAATTGTGCGTTTTGCCACCGCCTTGCGGTTTACTTACCCGAAGTGCATGCTTATGCGCAGTTATGCACAGATTAAGCGTAGTTATGTGCAATGCGTTTTGCCAACGCCTAGAGCCTAGGTGCGCCTTTTTTTAACTATGATTGCTATCGTGCATACTGCTTTGCTCTTGTATCACTGTATTTACTCATACAAACATATTTCTAATTTGAAGGATCCAATCGAAACTCCAAAGGCACAGCAGGTATGTTCACACATGTTTCTTTAACAGGTTTTCTCTTATCAATAGCTCTGTTGATTTCAATTCCAATTGTGTATACAGTTGACTTCTCATATCATGCATATTACTAGCATCACAACAGAGCCAATAGTGTTGTTGTACATGTGGACCCGTGGTACCCATCTGAAATCTTGTTGTGCCGTGTAGTTTCCCACGCTTTGTATTCTTTCATTGTTGCTTTGTCTTGAACTGATATGATTGAACCGTGTCCCTATTTTGATTTGGCAAGACAATGCAGAGACCATAGGACATAGATATATGTTTGTTTGATGTTTTATTATGTACTAGTACTTGGCAATAGAAGAATTGGTAGTTTAATCTTGTCCACCTTACTAATGAACTGGTTCACCGAAATGAGTTTCATATACTAGTACATGCTAAACCTGTTATGTGTTTGCTTGTTTCTTCTTTTAGAATGCTGACAGAATATTGGGGAAGAGTGCCTTATTAAGCAATGGTAAAAGAAGTAATGCAAATAAGGTTCAGGATAGTGACACATCCTTGTTGGTCTCCAACAAAGCTGATAAAATAACTAAGGAAGACTATCTTGAAGACAGTGAGACAACCCAAAAGTCCTGTCTTGGTTTAGTGTTCGAGTTACTGGCCACTACCACTTGCACAAGCTATTGAAACTCACTGTCTGAATCAATTCGATTTCTTGAGTCTCAACTGCAAGCTGAAAGACATCGATCAGTTGTGCTGCGACAAGAAGCGGAAGGACTGCGGAAGTCCCTGGAGCATTCAGATGCATACTTTCTGGTGCAACAACAATCATTGGAGGATTTTAGCGCCAAACAGGACAAAGCTAATAAGCTTGCTAAGCTTATTGCCAGCATGGTGGATACCCAGGATAACGTTTCTTGAGCTCTTCTGAAGTTGTTTCAGTTATGCTCTTGTTTTGCTGCCGCGTTTATTTGCACTGGTGGCCAGTTTTGATGGCCAGTGTATGTAATATGCTGCTTTGTTCCCTATATTTGCACCAGTGGCGAACTTTGATGCCCAGTGGATGTAATATGTGTAATAGCGGTAATAGGCTACCGTTAATTGCTTGCTTATTTATTTCCTCATTGTCTTGTTTAGTTGTTTGCTTGTAGTCACTGCAGTTCTTTTTCTGTGTTTTTCTAGTGGCCACAATAGCCTATTTTTGGTAACTAGGCCAAAATAATCATGGCAGCACACAAACTATTGTAACCATGGGCCTCCTGCGAGCCGTATGATCCATGGTCCTTCTACGGTCGTAGGATCCATTGGCCTTTGTACGGGCCGTAGGATCCATGGGCCTTCTACAGGCCATAGGGTCCATGGGCCTTCTACGGGTCATAGGATCCATGGGCCTTCTACGGGGAGTATCATCATTTCGCCAATCATGGGCCATACTATTCGTGGACCATAATGGGTCGTATTTGATAACTGTATGAAAACAGCCCAACGGGGTTTTTTGTCATGAAAAAGGCCCAACGTATTAACAATCCACAAACGGGCTGACTGTAACGACAGGCTGAATTTGGCCCACAAGCACAAAATGACAGTAACAGGCCGTAAGTAACCGAATGCTGCAAATGAGCCCAAGAATAAATGGGCCCTGAGAAGGCCAAAAGATAACTTGGGCTGGAAACAGCCCAGTGGAATAATGGGCCATTAATGGGTATAATGTGATACACTGTTCATTATGGGCCAGTTTCACCACGGGCCGTTAATGGGCCAAGAGTTACAAATGGATCATATGGGTCAAAAGAAGTCATGGGCCACACATGGGCCGGAAGTTAAAACGGGCTGGAATCATATTGGACAGCCCAGATGACGCTACTGGGCCTAATTAGGATAGGGCGTAACGGGCCCTGGGTTAGCGGGTTGTAAATGGGCTATATGCGGACAAGCCGTTAATAGGCTTTCCGTGGGCTGGCCCGCCACCTTTTGACCAAGTCAAACGGGCCGACCTTTTCACAGGAATGGGCCTCTATTGGGCCGTGCCATGTGTCAACATATCATAGGTGCCTTGGGTCCAATGAGTGGATGACATCTGTCCCAACGGTGAGCCGACACGTGTTTCCTAAAGCCAATGATGATTTTACACGTGGAAAATCCCCATTGGTCAGGGCTGTTAACGGGTTATCGGATCCAAAACCGGACCCGATAGCTTAACGGCATTCCGTTACAGTGGATGCCACGTGTCGGTCACCCTTGACGAAAGCACTTCTGTGACGCGCGATTTATCGTCATGGAAGTGGACACTTCCGTGATGATAATTTTGGTAATGTCATGGAACACTTCTATGACAGCATAGGTATGACTATCTTGATTTTGTCATAAAATCGTCATGGATGTACATGTATGACAGAAAATGCAACCTACTGTGACAAACACGTATCATCACGAAAGTGTATTTTTTTTGTAGTGATGGCAATATGGGAGGCATGGTAAACAAGTGAAAGGTAACACAGCATAGCGATAGAACGAAGCAACTAGCAAGCAAAGATAGAAGTGATATCAAGGATAATGGTCATCTTGCCTGAAATTCCGCTAGAAAGAAGAACGAGTCCTTGAAGAAGACAAACGGATGTAGTCGAATGAAACCTCACAACTCCAGAATGAAACCGAAGCTACCGAGAGAAGCAAACCGAAAAGAAGCAAACAACATGGTAAACAACCATCACATAAACATGGCATGATGCACAATAAAGTATGATGCAAGTCCGGTTTAGATAGGCATGGCATGGCAAAGTGCAATAAACGATACTACAAGTTAAGTGGAGCTCAATATGCAATGAGTTGCATGTTAACGAAACACCACATTCGAGTTATTTAGTTCTCTCTCGTTTAGGTACACAACAATATTAAATGTGGTTAAACATGGAAAGAGGTGAAACAAAAGTAAACTAACTATTTAGGCAAGTTTAAATGAGGCCGGAAACAACAAACAACAATTCCGAAAAATGCTCATGTCCATATTTCAAATTTGGTATTGTTCTACCTATTACATAATATTAGAGTTGTTAAACATGCAAAGTAAGTGAACCAAGTTAATCTATACATTTTTCCACCCCATTTACATATAAAGTTTATTAAACTCGGAGCTATGGTTAAATAGTTATGAAATAAATTATTTTAGCATGGCATTTGAGCAAATTTAATCAAACATCATTTTAAACATTTCAAGCATGGTTGAAAGTGGCATATTATGAAACTATAGTAAATTCTAAGCCCTTTTCATATTTAAAACATTTTAAACCAATGCACGGTTTATTAGTTATCATATGCATGAACACAGAGGGGTAATCTGTAAATCTGTAAAACCTGGGACAAATATCTAAAATCGCAGAACAGAAAAAAAACAGGAACTAGGCTGAATCTGGCGGAACTGGTTTGGGGGAAGCTGCTCACATTGCGGGCTGGGCCCAGTTGGGTGAGGAAGCGCGCTGGGCCTGGTGCGGCTGGCAGCCCACGCAGCTGGCCAGCGCGGTCAACGCAGAGGGGCGGCGAGCTTCATGAAGTAGGGGATGCAGGGGCAACGGCCGCGGCCGGACTTGGCGATGGCGACGCGCGAGGGCGGCGCGACAACCACCGGATTCGAGGTCAGGGCGGCGGAGGAGCTTGATCCCGGCAATGACGGAGCTTCCGCGGGCAGCCATGGCATCTTCCACTCGTTCCTTGTGAAGAGACAGAGAGGATGAGGCGAGAGAGATGAGAGATTTCGAGAGAGAGGCACGAGGAGGATGGGAGCAGGGCACGGCCTGGTGGTGCTGGTTTCCTGCGTCGGTGGCGCGAGGGGGCGAGGCCGAGTGCTCCTGCTCGGGGCCTCGAGCAGCTACACGATCCATTCGGGATCGAGGGAAGAAGTGGCTTGTGCTGGTTGGTGGGATGAATCGGGAGGTGATCCCGAGGAAGAGGGGACTAGAGGAGTGGCGGCGGTGCAATGGGATCGATGGGACAAGGCTCCTAGGATCTAGGGTTAGGCAGTATATATAGCAAGGATTTTTGTCAGGGGCTAATCGGACCCTCTGATCATAATCGGACGACCTGGAATAAATAGGTTAGGAAGTCCAAACAATGAACCAATGATATTTCAGGGGTGTTCGGGGATGATCCGGATACATCGATGATGACTGAGTGGGTCGGGTTTGGGGCAGGTTTCAGACCCACGCGAGGGGTTTGAGAGAGGTTAGGAGGTTTGCCAAGAGGGAACCGAAAACCCGGTTGGTCTGAGAAAGGTCAATGGAGACAAACGGTCAATGAACGCAACGGAGAGAAGCGAGGAGCGACAACTACAAGCGGATGCAAGTTTTATGAAAACATGCGGATGCAATGCGGATGATGCTATGAGATGAAATGCATGACATGAACAAAATGAAAAACTAAAGACAAAAGCCCAACCACAGAGGAAATCTCATATCACATAGATGGAATTGCAAGAGTTGGAGTTACAATTATGGAAAGTTACATCCGGGGTGTTACAACACTCCACCACTACAAAAGGATCTTGTCCCGAGATCTATGATGGCACCGGAGAGAAACAGAAGAGGAAGAGAAGAGGTAAAACTAAGTTGCTTCTTTGACGAATGAGTGAAACCACGAACCTTGAGAGGTTGAGCAATTTAAAAGAAAGAGTACAATAGAGATGAACGAGATTGCAAACATTCCGTTGGAAAAGAGGAACAAGGAACATTACAAGAACTTGAAGGTTGCAAAGACATGAATCAAGAGTTTAATGGACAAGATAGAACTCGAAACCACTCCGGTTAAAACAAGATGAGAGAGGAAGAATTCGGGCAGCACTCCAGTTGAACATGGAAGGAATAGAACATGAACTTGAGAAGATGGGATGATACTTGATGAAATCAACAACACACTGCCTACGGAACTATTGTAAGAATGGAACAATGGGTAAGAAGGATTTCAGACAGTACTCAGGTTGAAAAGAGAGGAAAAACTTGATAAGATGAAAGAACTTGAATGAGATGACACAACACTTCAGTTAAATGGATAAGCACGAAAAGAGGACGATCCTCACAATTTGAGATGGTGAGTGAAAAGAGCAACATCACAATGCCTCCGTAAGAAAGAATAGAAGTAGATCACTGGAATAACAGAATGGAGAAGAAAATGCCAACTTCTGCCACCAATGAGCTTGGAAAGCACCCTTCCAAGAAGGTTACAACGGGGTTGTTGGAAAAACCAACAACGAAACGTATAAGCTTGTAGTCGTCTTATGGAAAACTTCTCAAAATTTAGGCGAAATTTTGCCACTATGAAAACAAATAATATAATTTATAACACCAACGAGATGAAAAACTTCTTCCACCAAGATGATAGAGAGATAACTTGGACCATTGATAAACACCACGATAGCAACATTCCATAGGGAAGACTTTAGTTGAAAACTATACCAAGATAACACCAACGAAGAGATCGATGGATTGGAAAGGATCTTCTAAACAAAGAGAAAATGATGGGTTTAAATATCTCATTCTTAAAAACTTGTGAACCTTGAAAAACAAAGGGAATTGTCAAGAATGGCACAATACCACCTCAAAAATAAGGTAGAAAGAATTGCACTTCGGAATGCAAGATGAAGAATACATGAACTCCTAAAAACAAGACATGTGTTGAACACCATGTTAATTTTAGAGTAAAGCTTGGCAGATCTTAGCTTTGAGAGAAATCTTGAAAAACAATTGAAGAATTAAAAGAATCCTTGACGAACCACCATGTAGAGCCTCCATGAAGAACTCCGGTAATAAAAGAATGATCAAATGAAAGGAAAGTTGGAAACACAAGGTGAAGCCATGCGATGATTTAGATGGAGCTTCGCGATGAGATAATGCGGAACACTTGGAACTCCGGAAGAAAAGATGAAGCATCTCGAACCGAGAAATACTTTATCATGAACAATCTCCGGAAGAAAAGAATTGAATCACCTCGAGGAAATAATAATAAGATTTATTGTATGCTTATCCTTCATCAAATTAAATTGATGACAAGCAATGGATTTGGCATACTACTTATTCCCGTAGAAAGGATTAAGAGAGATATAGCATAAACTTGGGAAAAACTTGAACGAACTACCGTAGGTTTGGAAAGAATGAATTAATTGATACGATAACAATGGAAGAGGAATGTTGAAAGAACCACTGTAAGGATTGAAAGTGAAAGTAGCAAAGGCACAATTCACCGGGAAGAGTTGTAAAATGAATGAAGATACTTCAGGGGATTTAAATACATGAGAACGAGGAGATCATGAACTGATTAGAGGGTATTTGAACGATGCACCAGTAAGATTTGGAGAACGATAGCTACATGTTGAGAATGAAGAATTATGACATGATGGCCTTCGGAGGAAAGAAATGGAAACAACGCATCAAATGCTCCGGATGGTAATAAAAGAATTGTCACAATCAAAAACAATTATGAGGATGGCATGAAGCTAGAACCATGAATCTCTGGAAGAACGCGTAAGGATTTAAGAGGAACTCTTCTTCGATCTTCAAAATTCGAGAATGACGAAGAGAAACACCACCATGAATTGTTGAGACACTCCGGAAGGATTAAAAGAAACAAGGTTGAGCCAAAGATGAAAATAATTTGAAAATGGCCTTGGAGAAGGCATGCGACTGATGAAAATTCATTCTTACGTCAAACTTGGAAATGAATTTGAGAATCGCTCCTGATAAATTAGAAGAGTCGGGTAAGATCCTGGAAAAAGACCTGTGGGTTAGGGCCCACTAAAAAGATACACTGTTGAACGATTGTTTGAAAGGGGGATTGCACCGGTTGAATTAAATGGCTTGAATGAGATAACAACCTCAAAATAACTTGAACGGATTGAGAATGGGAACACGAATCTTCCGAGATATCTTCAACACTCCGGATATGAACTGGGAGAGGTGAATAAATAAGAGAGCCATGGATAAGAAATTCACATGGTAATATATGTGAAACAAAAGGAAGAGATATGATCAACACCGAAACTTGAAGTTAATCCACCAGAGAAGAAAAGAGACAAATGATAATAGACTTGAAGCTCCGTTAGTATTTTCCCGAGAATCACCAGATAAGAACATTGATGGAAAAGAATGGAGAGACTTCCCATCAATAAAAGGATACTTGATTAATAAATCTGGGTCCTTGAAGAAAAAGGGTGCGAGGGCGAAAATAAGGCAACTTGGGGCAGATGAAATGGATACCGTTGAGAAAAACCTTAGAATTGATCTTATGGATGTTGAAATGATCGGATCCACTTGAACAGAAGCACGTCAGTTGGAAAAGAATTAACATGACGACCTCGATGATCAAGAAGGATTAGTATTCACATAGCAATATGAGAACACCGTTTAGGAAAGGTATGGATTCAACATTTAACATCGAAGCAACTCGAATACCACAAATAAAACAAAACAAAGGATTTGGCTTGCAGAATAAGACAGAACAAATACATATGATAGAGATATTGTCCGAAGTTTTCGTGGTGGGGCCCACACGGGCTCGATCATACATCACCATCATGTACAAGGCAGTGCACATGATATATGAAGCATCCCCGAATCGGCATAGCCAAGGATTCTTTAAGACACAACGAGACCACTATAAAAACGACCGTGGATAGGCGGACCACTAGACATCAAACCCCAATCTCATATCATGCATCTGTCGGAAAGAAATAGAAACTAGAGCTACTTGAATTCCCACCTATAAAACTCCTGAAACTTTCTGGTTATGCAATCTGGTGTTGGGGATACAGGGGAAGCAATAAATATCTCACCCAAACTAACAATAGCTACATCCTAGCTGTATCCATCCGTCAACCCATAACCAAGAAACCTTTGGAAATCGTGTACCTCAACCTTCGAAAAGCATCTGTTATACGAGCTATGCCAATACTCCCTAACTCCCGCCCCAGTACTAGGTGGCGCCGAGGTTATCTCACCAACAACTGCATAAAAGAGATTTTCGATGTCGGCAAAACTCAGGTATTCCAGAACTGCAACGATAAAATTGTGACGACAACACCTCGAAGCTCAACTCCCCGGGACACTGCAACAACCCCTAAATGTCATGAGGCACCAAGAACAATATTCTCATCACAAGAATATCGGAACGATCCTAAGATACCCGCGTGATCCTAATTTTTTTTAGTGAAATTTGAGGAGAGGGAAGACAAAACATCTACTTTAGGAGACCTCACCAGAGCGACGATGGGCCTAGGATTAAAAAGAATTCTACTCTCCAATATATATAATCCTAAGACTCAAAACATTTTGTTCTAGACTCAACAACGTCAGCGATTCGATCAAGCAAGGGGCTCCTAAGTCGGGGATGGCTCTGATACCAACTTGTAACGCCCACAATGTGGCTATATCTCCCACGTGTCGAAGCACGACTTAGAGGCATAACCGCATTGTGGTTTTGTCGCAAGAAGGGTCATCATCACACATTCTCATGTAATGAACAAGAAAGGGATAAAGGGTTGGCTTACAATCGCCACTTCACACAAGTACTTAAATAAATCATACATCATTCAGAGTACACACATAGTCTGACTACGGATGAATCCAAATAAAAAGAAGATAACCCCAAATGCTAGATCCCCGATCGTCCCAACTGGCCTCCACTACTGATCAACATGAAACGAAACATAGCAACGACCAAGATCTTCGTTGAGCTCCCATCTGAGCTCAGTTGCATCGTCTGCACTAGTGTCATCGGCACCTACAACTGTTTTGGTAGTATCTATGAGTCACGAGGACTTAGCAATCTCAAAACCCATGAGATCAAGACTATTTAAGCTTATGGGTAGGATGTGGTGATGAGGTTGAGTTGCCGCAATTGATAAGCAAAATATGGTGGCTAAAGGCGAGTACAAGAGTAAGGAGAGAAACTACGCAACGGTCATCATCTAGAAGTGATCAAGAACTGATCCTGAAGACTACTTACGTTCAAACATAACCCAAACCGTGTTCACTTCCCGGACTCCGCCGAAAAGAGACCATCACGCCTATACACGCGGTTGATGCGTTTTAATTAAGTAAAGTGTCAAGTTCTCTACAACTGGATATTAACAAATTCCCATCTGCCACATAACCGCGGGCATGGCTTTCAAAAGTTTATACCCTACAGGGGTGTCCCAACTTAGCCCATCACAAGCTCTCACGATCAGCGAAGGAAATTCCTTCTCCCGGGAAGACCCGCTCAGCCTCGGAATCCCAGTAACAAGACATTTCGATAATGGTAAAACAAGACTAGCAAGACCATCCGACTGTGCCGACAAATCCCGATAGGAGCTGCACATATCTCGTTCTAAGGGCACACCGGATGAACACTATGTACAGCTAAAACCAACCCTCAAGTTTCCCCAAGGTGGCACTACAAGTGGCTCTAGTTTGGACCAACACTTAGAGAAGCACTGGCCCGGTGGGGGGTTAAAATAAAAATGACCCTCGAGGCTGCAGACCCCAACGGAGGGTTAGGTTGTTAGGCAAATGTAAAGCCAAGGTTGGGCCTTGCTGGAGGAGTTTTATTCAAAGCGAACTGTCTAGGGGTTCCCATAAACCCAACCGCGTAAGGAACGCAAATCACGGAACATAACACCGGTATGATAGAAACTAAGGCGGCAAGAGTGGAACAAAACACCAGGCATAAGGCCGAGCCTTCCACCCTTTACCAAATATATAGATACATTAATTAAATAAGAGATATTGTGATATCCCAAAATAATCATGTTCCAACATGGAGCAATCTTCAACTTCACCTGCAACTAACAATGCTATAAGAGGGGCTAAGCAAAAGCGGTAACTTAGCCAAACAATAGTTTGCTAGGAAATGTGGGCTAGAGGCTTGACATGGCAATATGGGAGGCATGGTAAACAAGCGAAAGGTAGCGCAACATAGCGATAGAACGAAGCAACTAGCAAGCAAAGATAGAAGTGATATCGAGGGTAATGGTCATCTTGCCTGAAATTCCGCTAGGAAGAAGAACGAGTCCATGAAGAAGACAAACAGATGTAGTCGAACGAATCCTCACAACTCCAGAACAAAACCGAAGCTACCGAGAGAAGCAAACCGAAAAGAAGCAAACAACATGGTAAACAACCATCACATAAATATGGCATGATGCAAAATCAAGTATGATGCATGTTCAGTTTAGATAGGCATGGCATGGCAAAGTGCAACAAACGATACTACAAGTTAAGTGGAGCTCAATATGCAACGAGTTGCATATTGACGAAACAACACATTCGAGTTATTTAGTTCGCTCTCATTTAGGTACACAACAATATTAAATGTGGTTAAACATGGCAAGAAGTGAAACATAAATAAACTAACTATTTAGGCAAGTTTAAATGAGGCCGGAAACAACAAACAACAATTCCGCAAAATCCTCATGTCCATTTTTAGAATTTGGTACTGTTCTGCCTATTACATAATTTTAGAGTTGTTAAACATGCAAAGTAAGTGATCCAAGTTAATCTATGCATTTTTCCACCCCATTTACGTATAAGGTTTATTAAACTCGGAGCTACGATTAAATAGTTATGAAATAAATCATTTTAGCATGGCATTTGAGCAAATTTAATCAAACAGCATTTTAAACATTTCAAACATGGTTGAAAGTGACATATTATGAAACTAGAGTATATTCTAAGCACTTTTCATATTTAAAACATTTTAAACCAATGCACGGTTTATTAGTTATCATATGCATGAACACGGAGGGGTAATCTGTAAATCTGTAAAACCTGGGACAAATATCTAAAATCGCAGAACAGGAAAAAAACAGGAATTGGGCTGAATCTGGAGGAACTAGGCTGGGGGAAGCAGCTCACATTGTGGTCTGGGCCCGGTTGGGTGAGGAAGCGCGCTGGGCCTGGTGCGGCTGGCAGCCCACACAGCTGGCCAGCGCGATCAACGCAGAGGGGCGGCGAGCGTCATGAAGCAGGGGATGCAGGGGCAATGACCGCGGCCGGACTTGGCGACGGGGACACGCGAGGGCGGTGCGAGAACCACCGGATCCGAGGTTAGGGCGGCGAAGGCGCTTGATCCCGACGACGACGGAGCTGCCGCGGGCGGCCATGGCATCTCCCACTCATTCCCTGTGAAGAGACAGAGAGGGTGAGGCGAGAGAGATGAGAGATTTCGAGAGATTTCGAGAGAGCAGCACGGGGAGGAAGGGAGCAGGGCACGGCCTGGTGGCGCTGGTTGACCGCGGCGGTGCCGCGAGGGGACGAGGCCGAGCGCTCCTGCTCGGGGCCTCAAGCAGCTATACAATCCATTCGAGATCGAGGGAAGAAGTGGCTTGCGCTGGTTGGTTGGCTGGATCGGGAGGGGATCCCGAGTAAGAGGGGATTGGAAGAGTGGTGGCAGCGCGATGGGATCGATGGGACAAGGCTCCTAGGATCTAGGGTTAGGCAGTATATATAGCAAGGATTTTGGTCAGGGGCTAATCGGACCCTCCGATCATAATCGGACGACCCAAAATAAATAGGTTAGGAAGTCCAAACAATGAACCGATGATATTTCAGGGGTGTTCGAGGATGATCCGGATACATCGGTGATGACTGAGAGGGTCGGGTTTGGGGCAGGTTTCGGACGTACGCGAGGGGTGTGGGAGAGGTTAGGAGGTTTGCCAAGAGGGAACCTAAAACCCGGTTGGTCTAAGAAAGGTCAATGGAGACAAACAGTCAACGAACACAACGGAGAGAAGCGAGGAGCGGCAACTACGAGCGGATGCAAGTTTTATGAAAACATGCGGATGCAATGCGGATGATGCTATGAGATGAAATGCATGACATGAACAAAATGCAAAACGAAAGACAAAAGCCCAACCACGGAGGAAATCTCATATCACATAGCCGGAAATGGCAAGAGTTAGAGTTACAATTATGGAAAGTTAGATCTGGGGTGTTACAGATGGATCCTTTCCAGAGAAGAAGTTTCTCTCGAAAGAAGTGAGTGGGAGGAAAGTAGAGCTTGATAAGATAATTGTACCTTCCCCCAAATTGGAAAGTAGTTCATCACATAAATCAGTTCCAGTGATTCCTACACTAATTAGTGAGGAAGCTAATGATGATGATCATGAAACTTTAGATTAAGTTACTACAAAACCTCATAGGTCTTTAAAAGTACAGTGCGCACCAGAGTGGTACAGCAATCTTGTTCTAGAAGTCATGTTACTAGACCATGATGAACCTACAAACTATAAGGAAGCGATGATGAGCACAGATTCCGCAAAATGGCTTAAGACCATGAAATCTGAGATTGGATCTATGTATGAGAACAAAGTGTAGACTTTGGTGGACTTGCCCAATGATCGGCAAGCCATAGAAAATAAATGGATCTTCAAGAGGAAGACAAACGCTGATAGTAGTGTTACTATCTACAAAGCTCGATTTGTCACAAAAAGGTTTTTCTACAAGTTCAAGGTGTTGAATATGATGAGATTTTCTCACTCGTATCGATGCTTAAGTCTGTCCGAATCATGTTAGCAGTTGCCACATTTTTTGAAATCTGGCAAATGGATGTCAAAACTGCATTCCTTAATGGTTTTATTAAAGAAGAGTTGTATATGATGCAACATGAAGGTTTTGTCAATCCTAAAGGTTCTAACAAAGTGTGCAAGCTCCAGTGATCCATCTATGGACTGGTGCAAGCATCTCGGAGTTGGAATGTACGCTTTGATGAGTTGATCAAAGCATATAGTTTTATACAGACTTGCAGAGAAGCCTGTATTTACAAGAAAGTGAGTGGGAGCACTATAGCATTTCTGATAAGTATATGTGAATAACATATTGTTGATCGGAAATAATGCAGAATTTTTTGGAAAGCATAAAGGAGTATTTGAAAAGAGTTTTTCAAAGAAAGACCTCAGTGAAGCTGCTTACACATTGAGCATCAAGATCTATAGAGATAGATCAAGACGCTTCATAAGTTTTTTCAATGAGTACATACCTTGATAAGATTTTGAAGTAATTCAAAATGGAACAGTCAAAGAAGGAGTTCTTGCCTGTGTTGCAAGGTGTGAAGTTGAGTAAGACTCAAAACCCGACCATGGCAGAAAATAGAAAAAGAATGAAAAGTCATTCCCTATGCCTCAGTCATAGGTTTTATAAAGCACTACTAGGAAAAGGGCTTTAGATAATATGGACACTAGTGGTGCACCATGTATGTGGGGCGCCATTGCTATATAGCAATGGCGCACCACATACAGGTGCGCCATTAGTAGTTTTGAAAAAAAATAAAAATTTGTTACTAATGGCGCACAGTGGGATAGTGCGCCATTACTAGTTGACATAGTAATGGCACACCACACCCACCGTGCGCCATTAGTAGTTTTGAAAAAAAATAGAAAAACAATTTGATAGTAATGGCGCACCGGTGGACAGTGCGCCATTACTAGTTGCGCACCGGTGGACAGTGCGCCATTACTAGTTTTAACTAGTAATGGCGCACTGTCCACTGGTGCGCAATTACTAAGTTTTTTTCAAAAAAAACAATTTTTTTTCAAAACTAGTAATGGCGCACCGTGGGAGTGGTGCGCCATTACTAGTTGAACTAAACAGAAAAAAAGTTACGGGGCTTTTAAGATCTGGAGGCAAAAAAATTCAAAAAATTTGAAACTTACTAGTGGCGCACCGTGGATGTGGTGCGCCACTAGTAATGAAAAAAAATGGTTTTGAATTTTTTTAAAAAAAAATTTCAAAAAATGATACGTAATATGACCAGGTAGTTTGAAATATTTTTCAAAATTTCATCATAGTCATGAACATGAACAAAGTCCTAAACATCAACAAGGTATAATAGGATTCATATGCTAGATATATCAACAAGTGCATGTGAAGTGAGCTGTTGCTGGGGTTGGATAGAACTCTGAAGTTAAGCGTGCTTGGGCTGGAGTAGTGTGAGGATGGGTGACCTTTTGGGAAGTTTGACCATGGAGTGCAATTTGACCTGAGATTAAGCATATTAAGCGAAGATTATGCCATAGTGACCTGAGATTAAGAAAAATTGAAAAAAAATTCTGAAAAAATTTTGAAGAAAAATCTAATGGTGTGGTGCTAGTATACCAGATACTAATGGGCACCACATGTGCGCCATTAGAAAAAAAATCTAATGGTGTGGTGCTAGTGGCGCACCTGTAGTGCGCCATTAGTAGCGAAAACAGGTGTGCCACTAGCAGCCCTTTTTCTAGTAGTGAAGTATTCTATGTTGTGTCGCGAAAACAGGTGCGCCACTAGCAGCCCATTTTCTAGTAGTGAAGTATTCTATGTTGTGTACCAGACCTATTGTATAACTTGCTCTGAGTTTGGCAAGGGAGTACAATTTTGATCTAGGAGTAGATCACTGGACATCGGTCAAGAATATCCTTAGTGAGGACTAAGGAAACATTTCTCGATAATGGAAGTGATAAAAGAGCTCGTCGTAAAGAGTTACAACGATGCAAGCTTTTACACCGATCTAGATGACTCTAAGTCTCAATCTGGATACATATTGAAAGTGAGAGCAATTAGCTAGAGTAGCTCCGTGCAGAGCCTTGTAGACATAGAATATTTGCAAAATACATACGGCTCTGAATGTGACAGATCCGTTGACTAAACTTCTCTCACGAGCAAAACATGATCACACCTTAGTACTCTTTGGGTGTTAATCACATATCGATGTGAACTAGATTATTGACTCTAGTAAACCCTTTGGGCGTTGGTCACATGACAATGTGAACTATGGGTGTTAATCACATGCAGATGTGAATATTAGTGTTAAATCACATGGTGATGTGAACTAGATTATTGACTCTAGTGCAAGTGGGAGACTGAAGGAAATATGCCCTAGAGGCAATAATAAAGTTATTATTTATTTCCTTATTTCATGATAAATGTTTATTATTCATGCTAGAATTGTATTAACCGGAAACATAATACACGTGTGAATACATAGACAAACATAGTGTCAATAGTATGCCTCTACTTGACTAGCTCGTTAATCAAAGATGGTTAAGTTTCCTAACCATAGACATGAGTTGTCATTTGATTAACGGGATCACATCATTAGGAGAATGATGAGATTGACTTGACCCATTCCGTTAGCTTAGCACTTGATCGTTTAGTATGTTCCTATTGCTTTCTTCATGACTTAATACATGTTCGTATGACTATGAGATTATGCAACTCCCGTTTACCGGAGCAACACTTTGTGTTCTAACAAACGTCACAACGTAACTGGGTGATTATAAAGGTGCTCTACAGGTGTCTCTGAAGGTACTTGTTGAGTTGGCGTATTTCGAGATTAGGATTTGTCACTCTGATCGTCGGAGAGGTATCTCTGGGCCCTCTCGGTAATGCATATCACTATAAGCCTTGCAAGCAATGTGACTAATGAGTTAGTTGCGGGATGATGCATTATATAACGAGTAAAGAGACTTGCCGGTAACAAGATTGAACTAGGTATTGAGATACCAACGATCGAATCTCGGGCAAGTAACATACCGATGACAAAGGGAACAACGTATGTTGTTATGCGGTTTGACCGATAAAGATCTTCGTAGAATATGTGGGAGCCAATATGAGCATCCAGGTTCCGCTATTGGTTACTGACCAGAGATGTGTCTCGGTCATGTCTACATAGTTCTCGAACCCATAGGGTCTGCACGCTTAACGTTCGATGACGATTTATATTATGAGTTATGTGTTTTGATGTACCGAAGATAGTTCGGAGTCCCGGATGAGATCAGGGACATGATGAGGAGTCTCGAAATGGTCGAGACGTAAAGATCGATATATTGGACGACTATATTCAGACATCGGAAAGGTTTGAGTGATTCGGGTATTTTTGGAGTACCGGGAAGTTACAGGAATTCACCGGGAGAAGTATTGGGTCTTATTGGGCCATACGGGAATAGAGGATAGAGGCCAAAAGGAAGGAGCCCCCCCCCTCTGGTCTGAATTGGACAAGGGGTGCAGCCCCCTTTTCCTTCTCCCTCTCCCCCTCTTTCCTTCTCTCCTACTCCAGAAAGGAAAGGGGAATCCTACTAGGACTTGGGAGTCCTAGTAAGACTCCCCACACTTGGCGCGCCCCCTCTAGGGCCGGCCTCTCCCTCCCTCCTTTATATACGGGGGTAGGGGAGCACCTCTAGACACAACAATTGATCTCTTGATCTCTTAGCCGTGTGCGGTGCCCCCCTCCACCAGATTCCACCTCGATAATATAGTAGCGATGCTTAGGCGAAGCCCTGCGTGAGTAGCATCATCAATACCGTCATCATGCCATCGTGCTGACGGAAGTCTCCCACAAAGCTCTGCTGGATCGGAGTTCGTGGGACGCTATCGAGCTGAACGTGTGCTAAACTCAGAGGTACCGTATGTTCGGTACTTGATCGGTCGGATCGTGAAGACGTACGACTACATCAACTGCAGTGTGCTAACGCTTCCGCTTTCGGTCTACGAGGGTACGTGGACAACACTCTCCCCTCTCGTTGCTATGCATTACCATGATCTTGCGTGTGCGTAGGATTTTTTTTGAAATTACTACGTTCCCCAACAGTTTGATGACAGTTGATAGTGGAGTTCTCTTCTTGGGTTGGATCACTATTTCTAGTTGATAGTTTCGGTAGTGTCTAGGTCTAGTGAAGGGGGCACTAGTGCAGAACCGGCCTTTAGTGCCGGTTCGTAACGGCCTTTAGTGCCGGTTCGGCAACCAGCACTAAAGAGTGGGAACTAAAGGTCCCCCCCTTTAGTACCGGTTTGCCACGAACCGGCGCTAAAGTGTCACCACGTGGCACGAGCCAGGGTCGGGTGCGTGTAGGATATTAGTACCGGTTGGTAACACCAACCGGTACTAAATGTTTGGGGGGGAGGGTTGGCTTTATTTTCCATTTAATTTTTTTCTTTACTGGTATTTCACGATATTACAAATTGTACACGTTATGCATATATATAAATAGATTTTCTCATATGTAGAACCGCATATATATATAAATATATATCATCTAATGTCTCACAACCAACACCATTAATTATTCACACATACACATGTATATACATATACAATTTCTCCTACATGTTGCCTTGGTGCCTCCAGAGCACGATGACAAGTGGTTCATGGGGGCGGTAGCGGGTAATAGTATTCTCCTTTGGGATCTATGACATGATCGAGCAAAAATCCGGCTATTTCCTCTTGAAGTGCTAGTATGCGGTCCGCTGGTAGGAGCTTATCCTGCACCTCTCTAAACTGTTAAGAAGGAGATCAATATGCATGTATTAGTTGTGTGACTAGATATCGATAATGGTGTGAATAGTGTTCTGACAAACGTACCCAGTCCTACCTTTCAGATCTGCTCCTTCGGACGCCATCATCTGAATGTTCTCGCAAACATAGAATGCATACAGATCATTCCCCGACACCTGCTTCATGGCCTTTACGAGAATGGAATTGAATTAGATAATGATTAATCAAGCATGATAATTAATTAATGATATTGAAACAAGAATTAAAGAGATGGTAGCTAGCTAGTACTACTTAATTACTTACCTTTGGTCGATGCCAAAATAACTTTTTTGCCCATTTGCCTGGAGTCACCTTGATGAACTTTGCCTAAGCCCTGCCCGCCGGCAAAGGAAATTAATAAAGGGGTTATTAAATAGTTCATATTAGGAAATGATGAACTAATAATAGGCTGAGATATATAATAATGATTGAAATTACTTGTTGACTATCCCCTTCACGATAGTGTAGTCTTTATCTTCTTTAAGTAGTGAGTCCAGTAATTCAACTCTTCCTTCCTCGACTTTAATGTCTAACAAGATCGAGTCGAAACTGCATGCACGTTTGCATGTCTTAATTAAGCGGGCATGTGCATAAAATTAATCAACTACCGTAAACCCTATACACTTAATTATTAACATCTAGCTAGCTAGTAAGAAAAACCAGAATTTGTATTACAAGACAGTGTGACTCACATGAAGTTGTAAGGAAGTAGTATATCTTCATTGGTATTGAGGCGCTTCAAGAACTCTAGCATGCTTTCCTCTACACTTGCTTGATAATTTGGAAGATTCCATGTGTACTCATTAATGGTATTTGGGTCAATGAACCCAATGCCATAGCATCCAGATTTTTTCATTTCATAGATCTTCATCCTGCATATAATACCACAGAAAAGAATATAGTGAGGATAATGATTGATCAAAATTATCACTACATAGCTAGCTTGAGACTTAAATTACAGAAAGAAATCACTTACAGACAATAGCAACTGATGATAGACTTGTCGAATGAGTCTTGATTGTATAACCAAAATAGTTCTGAATACTCAACGGCCAGAGCTTTCTCATGGTAGTAATGCTCATGCTTGACATTCACTATGAGGGACTCTTGATTGGAAATCTTGGTAATGTTCATGTACCATTGATGCAATTCATACATTCTCGTTGGGAGGTTCTTGACCTTGTCTGGCTCGACCAAAGGTTGGTCGGGTTCCTCACCAAGCGGCGCGCCCCTCCAGGAAGCACCTCCCAGTGCTAGCCCGGCGGAGCCCAGTCCCGGACATGGGTCCTCTGAAGCATGACGTCGTCGCGAATGGGTCGACAGCGAGGATGCGGGCCGGGCGTATCGTCGAGAACAAATACTATATGCCCGCGAAAAGTAACATTTTTTAAATGATTGGATTGTGATAACTAAAATTCTATATGCAAATTCTAACAATTTGACATTAATCTAATCCATCTAACTAAAAATAATTCTAAAATTTCTTACATTTCTGATTATATAACTAACATTTCTATAACATTTCTAATATTTCTATAACTAAAAAACAGAAAAATTGCTAACATTTCTATAAATATTTCTATAACTAAAAAACAGAAATTTTTTATAACATTTCTATATAACTAACATTTCTAATATTTCTATAACTAAAAAACATGAAACATTTATAACATTTCTATAACTGACATTTCTAATATTTCTATAACTAACAAACAGAAAAATTCCTAACATTTCTATAACTAAAAAACAGAAAAATTTCTATCCCTAAAATACTAATGTGTGTGTGTGTGTGTGCGTGCGCTGATGAAGTCATGTACCTAGGGTAGGGTCATGAACCTGACCAAGGTACCCTCCCCAAGGACATCTCTTAGAAGAAGCCGTCTTCCAATCGACCAAGAGGGACTCCACTCGACGGACTAGAAGACACTCGACGAACCTGAAGACACTTGACCATGAAGACTCACTCGACCATCTAGAGTTCAGGATCTACTCTGTATCCAAACGGTCTGTAATTAAGTAGTCTTAATGGCCATGATGGCACTTTATGTAGGGCGTTACCAGTAATGCCCGACCTTAATGTACTTTAACCCTCTGCTACGTGGGCTGGCTGGGGTCTTGGCGTCCTCTATATAAGCCACCCCCCTCCACTGGTAGAAGGGTCCGCACCCCTGTAACTCTCACACACATAATCCAGTCGACCGCCTCCGGGCTCCGAGACGTAGGGCTGTTACTTCCTCCGAGAAGGGCCTGAACTCGTAAAACACCTGTGTGTACAACTACTCCATAGCTAGGATCTTTCCTCTCCATACCTACCCCACATTCTTCTGTCAGACTTAGAACCACGACAGTTGGCGCCCACCGTGGGGCAGGTGTCTTAGCGACTTATTGGAGAAGTTGCAATCTTTTTAATTTCCATCATCATGGTTTCAGGCGGAGTTTTGGTTGAGGGCCGCGAGATCTGTCTCGGCGCGCTCACAATCGTCGCCGATGACTCTGCCTGGCTGCAGGAGGCTCCGCTCGACGTGGATGCGCTCCCGGTCAGCGGGGCAATGCATTTTCGAGCATGCGTCCGTGGCGTCCTTTTGCGGCAACCGTCGACTCAGTATAGGCCAGTTTTCGTGTCATCCTCCCTCCCAGCTTCCCGCCGGCGTAAGCGCTCCGGTCGGTCGAGGCTCCAGCGGTGGGTGAGGCACGCAGTGGCTCGCCAGTCGACTGCTGCCCAAGTCGCGGCAATCGAGCCCGACGAATCTCTCTACGGCCTGTTCGACCTGTCGACTGGCTCCGCAGAGACTGCATCTGAATGCGACAGCAGTGATCCGGCGGCGGAGGTCCTGATGGTCAATGGGCCGCACGTTCCTCCCGGCTTTCCTGGCGCCGCGGGAGGCAATGGCGGGGGCGATCCGTCACACGACCATGAGGAGTACCGCCCCGAGCCCCTCGACTCGCAGCAGAGGGAAGAGCTTCGCCGCCGGAACATGGATGCGCTCCATACTCCGATCGTGGGAGAAACCCCTAAGTCTCGCGCCTTAGAGGATGCGCGCTTCGCCAACCTGGCTGAGCGCACTCGACTAGAGAACCTTCAGCGGGCACTCGACGAGCGTGCGCGGCAACGGATTCCAGACTCCAGTCGACGCCAACTCTTCAAACCCCCGACTCAGGTATACCGCATTCCAATCCAGAATTTGGCAGCTGCAACACGCATAGCAGAGTCGATTCAGCCTTCCCAGTCAGAGGCTGGCAGAGGCTTGATGCAGATCAGGGATTTGCTCCGAGCAGCTGGAGATCAGAATTCGGTTGTGTCGCAGTCGCGGAACAGGATTCATAGTAGGTCCGTGGCAGCGAATACTGTCTAGTCAGCTCATAGCACTAAATCGCCCCCGAGGCATGAAGGACATGGCGACTGACACGATCAGTACAGGAACTATGAGCAGGATGATCATCGAGTCGATCGCCACGATCGGCGTCGAGTGCCCACTCCTCCCCGGAGGGGTGGATCATATATGACTCGGCAGCAGGATGACCGACGCCAGTACAGTGGCGGGCAAAGAATTCCAGTCGACCCCAGAGAACCAGGCTTTGATGCGAGATCCATCATCGTTCAAGGCTTGGTCGACCGGAAAAGAGCCCACAGAGAGGGTAATGACAGAGATGTACCCACCAGCAGCCGAGTGCACGTCTCCGGGCCAGAGTGTTTCAGCAGAGCCATCAGAGCCGTGGTGATTCCTCCCAACTTCATGTTGGCGACTGGAGTCAGCAAGTACAACGGTGAGTCCAAGCCCGATACTTGGCTTGAGGACTACCGAGTGGCTGTTCAGATCGGCGGTGGAAATGACGAGGTGGCCATGAAGCATCTGCCTCTCATGTTGGAAGGGTCAGCCAGGGCATGGCTGAATCAGTTGACACCCAACAACATCTACACGTGGGAGGATATCTCCCGAGTGTTTCTCAGGATGTTCGAAGGAACATGCAAGCGGCCGGCGGGACTGACAGAGCTGCAATCTTGTGTACAGAAGTCGAATGAGACTTTGAGGGATTACATCCAGAGATGGATCACGCTGCATCACACAGTGGAAAACGTATCTGATCACCAGGCAGTTTGCGCCTTCAAGGAGGGCGTAAAGTACAGGGAGCTAAGTCTCTGAGTCGAATGATGGAAATTGCCACCAAGTATGCCAATGGTGAGGAAGAGGATCGGCTCCGGAGCGGCAAGCACAAGTCAGTCGCCCAGGACACCGGAGGCGGAAATTCCAGTCGGAAGCAAAAGCGTAAAGCCGAGCCAGCCGCTCCTGGAGAAGCCTTGGCCCTGAACCAAGGAAAGTTCAAAGGGAAACCCAAGGGGCCTTGGAACCCCAAGAAAGTAAAAGATAAAGAAGGAAATGACGTGTTAGATTTACCATGTCACATCCACAACAAGAAAGACGAAGAGGGTAATTTCATCTACCCGAAGCATACCACTCGACAGTGTCGGCTCCTGATACAGCAGTTCCAAGGAAAGCAGTCCAAGGACAAAGAAAAAGAGTCGGATAAGGTTGAGGACAAGGAGGATAGTGACGGGGAATATCCGCAGGTCAATTCCACCTTGATGATTTTTGCTGATGTTGAGAGCAAAAACGACTGAAAGTTATAAACCGAGAGGTAAATATGGCTGCTCCGTCAACACCCAATTACCTGAAGTGGTCTCAGACTGCCATTACATTCGACCAATCTGACCACCCCACGCACATCGCCACCCCTGGGAGGCAAGCGCTGGTGGTCGATCCCATCGTCGAAGGCACTCGACTGACCAAAGTGTTGATGGACGGCGGCAGCAGTTTGAATATACTATATGCTGAGACGCTGAAAGGGATGGGCATTCTGATGTCTAGGCTGAGCACAAGCAACATGAGTTTTTATGGAGTCATCCCTGGCAAGAAGGCCGCATCACTCGGCCAGATTGCTCTTGACGTAGTTTTTGGTGATTCAAAGAATTTCCGCAAAGAGAAGCTGACATTTGAGGTTGTGGATTTCCAGAGTGCCTATCATGCAATTTTGGGCAGGCCAGCTTATGCACGTTTTATGGATCGACCATGTTATGTGTACCTCAAACTGAAGATGCCAGGCCCTAAAGGCGTGATCACTGTCACTGGTAACCGCAACAAAGCAGAAGAGTGCTTCCAGAAGGGCTCGAAGATTGCCGATGCTCAGATGGTGGCAGAAGAATGGCAGGAACACCAAAGGAACGCAGACCCTAGTGATTTGTTGCGAGCCAAGAAGCCTGCTACGGAATCGGCGTTTCAGTCGTCCGGTGAGACAAAACCCGTTCACATCCACCTAACCGACCCAAACGCTGCTCCGACTCATATTTCCACAACACTCGATCCCAAATAGGAAGAAGCGCTCATCCAGTTACTCCGTGAGAACTGGGACATCTTTGCATGGAAACCTTCTGACATGCCGGGTGTACCTAGGGGACTGGTTGAGCATCGTCTACGAGTCGATTCAAAGGCAAAACATGTGAAGGAACATCTGCGACGGTCCGCCGTCCAGAAAAGGAAGGTGATTGGCGAAGAAGTGGCTCGGCTCCTAGCAGCAGAGTTTATCCGAGAGATTTACCACTCCGAGTGGCTCGCGCAATGTCGTCATGGTCCCCAAAAAGGACAATTCGCTTCGCATGTGCATCGATTTCAAGCATATCAATCGGGCCTACCCGAAAGATCATTTTCCTCTTCCCCGCATCGACCAAATAGTCGACTCGACTGCGTAATGTGAGTGACTTTCTTTCTTGGACGCTTATTCCGGGTACCATCAGATCCGTCTGTTTGGACCCGATGAGATCAAAACGGCTTTCATCACCCCATTCGGGTGCTTCTGTTATGTCACCATGCCATTCGGCCTCAAGAATGTCGGAGCCACATTCATGAGGATGATTCAGAAGTGTTTGCTCACTCAAATCAGTCGGAATGTGGAAGCGTACATGGACGACATTGTGGTCAAGTCACGGAAAGGTTCCGACCTGCTGACTGACCTCGCTGGAACATTTGCCATCCTCAGGAGGTATGATATCAAGCTTAATCCATCAAAGTGCACATTCGGAGTTCCTGGCGGAAAGTTACTTGGTTTTCTCGTTTCCGAATGAGGAATCGACGCCAACCCAGAAAAAGTTGGCACTATACTCCGAAAGAAACGCCCCGTGCGTGTGCACGATGTCCAGAAACTTACTGGATGCTTGGCCGCATTAAGTCGATTCATCTCTCGCCTCGGTGAAAAGGCATTGCCTCTTTACCGACTGATGAAGAAGTCAGACAAGTTCGAGTGGACTCCAGAAGCTGATGCAGCGTTTGCAGAGTTAAAAACCCTGCTTTCCACCCAGCCGGTGCTTGCTTCCCCAATCAGCAAAGAGCCTTTGCTGCTTTACATTGCAGCCACAGGACAAATCGTCAGTACTGTACTTACGGTCGAGCAGGAAGAGGAAGGGAAAACCTTCAAAGTTCAGCGCCCAGTGTATTACATTTCCGAAGTCCTGACCCCATCCAAGCAATGATACCCTCATTATCAGAAGCTTGTATATGGAATTTATATGACCACGAAGAAAGTTGCTCACTACTTCTCTGACCATATTATCACAGTCGTCACCGACGCCCCCTTATCGGAGATTCTGCACAACAGAGACGCAACCGGTCGAGTGGCAAAATGGGCGATTGAACTTCTTACCCTAGATATCAGATTTGAGGCAAAGAAAGTTATCAAGTCCCAAGGAATAGCAGATTTCCTCGCCGAGTGGACTAAACAGCAGTTACCAACCCAAGTTCACTCGGAGTACTGGACTATGTTCTTCGATGGCTCCAAAATGCTGAACGGTTCCGGTGCCGGAGTGGTCTTGGTTTCCCCCCGAGGAGATAAGCTCAGATATGTACTCCAGATTCACTTTGATTCCTCCAACAATGAAGCAGAATACGAAGCAGTCTTGTACGGGTTGCGTATGGCCATTTCACTCGGCGTCTGTCGCCTCATGGTCTACGGCGACTCGGACTTAGTGGTCAACCAAGTGATGAAGGAGTGGGATGTCAGAAGCCCAGCCATGACTGGATACTGCAATGCAGTCAGAAAGCTGGAGAAGAAATTTGAGGGATTAGAGCTCCATCACGTTCCCTAACTGAAAAATCAAGCAGCCGATGACTTGGCCAAGATAGGTTCCAAGAGGGAAGCCATTCTGAGTGGCGTGTTTTTGGAGCATGTTCACGCGCCGTCGGTTCAAGAAGATCCTTTCACTGAGGAAGCCCCGCAGCCAAAAAGCGCCACAAATCCGACTGAAGTCGAGGTCCCAGCTGTGGTCGACTTGATCATGGATGTTCTGGTCATCACTACCGACTGGACAGTGCCCTATATCGCCTATATTCTGAGGAAAGAGCTCCCCGAGAATGAAGAAGAGGCTCGGGAGATCGTCCGCCGATCCAAAGCCTTCACCATCATGAGGGGACAGTTATACAGAGAAAGTGCGACTGGAGTCAGCCAGAAATGCATAACACCAGAGGAATGTCGAATGATTCTCAACGACATCCACTCGGGGTCCTGTGGCCATCATGCGTCCTCTCGGACCATCGTGGCTAAAGCATACCGAGCGGGTTTTTACTGGCCCAGAGCAAATGAGATGGCGAAATAGATAGTCGACAAGTGTGAAGGATGTCAATTTTACTCCAATATGTCACACACACCCGCCTCAGCCTTGAAGACCATTCCACTCGTCTGGCCTTTTGCTGTATGGGGGTTGGATATGGTTGGACCTCTGAGGACAGGCAGAAACGGCTACACCCATGTGCTGGTAGCAGTCGACAAGTTCACTAAGTGGATTGAGGCTAAACCCATCAAGAATCTAGATGCCGGCACCGCCGTCAGCTTCATCAGGGAGTTGGTATTCAGATATGGAGTTCCCCACAGTATCATCATGGACAATGGGTCAAACTTTGACTCCGAAGAGTTCAGAGCCTTCTGCGCATCTCCAGGCACACGAGTTTACTATGCTTTAGTCGCCCACCCTCAGTCGAATGGGCAAGCAGAACGAGCAAATGGCTTAATTCTCAAAGGGTTGAAACCCCGACTGATGCGCGACCTCAAACACGTAGCTAGTGCATGGGTCAACGAACTTCCGTCGGTGCTTTGGGGATTAAGGACCACGCCTAATCGGTCGACTGGGAGGACTCCGTTCTTCTTGGTCTACGGTGCTGAAGCAGTCTTGCCGAGTGACCTGCTTCACAACGCACCCCGAGTTGAACTCTACACCGAAGCTAAAGCAGAGCAAGCCCGACAGGATGCAGTCGACCTTCTAGAAGAAGAAAGAGAGATGGCCTTGATCCGATCGACCATTTACCAGCAGGACTTGTGTCGCTTCCATGCCAGAAATGTGAAGAGTCGAGCTTTCCAGGAGGGAGATTTAGTTCTCCAAGTGGATCAAGAGAAACCACACAAGCTTGCTCCTACTTGGGAAGGTCCCTTCATCGTTACCAAGGTTCTCCATAATGGGGCATACCGCCTTTACAATGTCGAGCACCAGATTGACGAGCCCAGAGCATGGAACGCGGCCTTACTCCGCCCTTTTTATACTTAAGTTTTTCATTCGGATGAGTTGTAATAAAAAGTACTCCTGTAGTATATTCATCAAAGACAAGAGTTTCATAATTTTCTTAGTAATTGTCATTGCTTTTACTCTCATAAATCTGTCCCCCAGTGGGTAGCTTAGTTGCGAACCTGGTTCGCCTAAGCTTGTAAAAATCCTACCGAGTGGTAAGCCAGCCTTCCACTCGGGGGCTTAGCTGCGAATCCGTTTTGCCTAAGTAAAACAAAATCCTACCGAGTGGTAAGCCAGCCTTCCACTCGGGGGCTTAGCTGCAGCCCAGTGCTTGCCTAAGTTTTCTAAAATCCTACCGAGTGGTAAGCCAGCCTTCCGCTCGGAGGCTTAGCTGCGAATTTGTTTCGCCTAAGTAAAACAAAATCCTACCGAGTGGTAAGCCAGCCTTCCACTCGGAGGCTTAGCTGCAGCCCAGTGCTTGCCTAAGATATTGAAAATCCTACCGAGTGATAAGCAAGTCTTCCACTCGGAGGCTTAGCTGCAACCTTGTGTTCGCCTAAGAATAAAAGACATCGTACGCTTCGCAAGGAGGACGAGGCGCAGGTCGACCCCTGCTTCCTCCTTCCGAGCTACATCACAAACACAACGTGCGTCCCGCAAGGGGGACGAAGCGCAGGTCGACTGCTACCTTCTCCCCCAAAGCCGTGCCACGAAAATCCTACCGAGTGGAGAGCAAACCTCCCACTCGGGGGCTTAGCTGCAGCCCAATGCTCATCTAAGTTTCTAAAATCCTACCGAGTGGAGAGCAAACCTCCCACTCAGGGGCTTAGCTGCAGCCCAGTGCTCGCCTAAGTTTCTAAAATCCTACCGAGTGGAGAGCAAACCTCCCACTCGGGGGCTTAGTTGCAGCCCAGTGCTCGCCTAAGTTTCTAAAATCCTACCGAGTGGAGAGCAAACCTCCCACTCGGGGGCTTAGCTGCGGCCCAGTGCTCACCTAAGTTTCTAAAATCCTACCGAGTGGAGAGCAAACCTCCCACTCGGGGGCTTAGCTGCAGCCCAGTGCTCGCCTAAGTTTCTAAAATCCTACCGAGTGGAGAGCAAACCTCCCACTCGGGGGCTTAGCTGCAGCCCAGTGCTCGCCTAAGTTTCTAAAATTCTACCGAGTGGAGAGCAAACCTCTCACTCGGAGGCTTAGCTGCAGCCCAGTGCTCGCCTAAGTTTCTAAAATCCTACCGAGTGGAGAGCAAACCTCTCACTCGGAGGCTTAGCTGCAGCCCAGTGCTCGCCTAAGTTTCTAAAATCCTACCGAGTGGAGAGCAAACCTCCCACTCAGAGGCTTAGCTGCAGCCCAGTGCTCGCCTAAGTTTCTAAAGTCCTACCGAGTGAAGTACAAATTTCTCATTCGGAGGCCTGGTCGCAACCCAACACTCGCCCAGACATGACGAGAACAGGTCGACGACAATTTGTGCTTCACTCCTACCTACAAAAGAGCATTACAGATGCTAGTATATACTCCAACCCAAAGAAGATGGTTGTCCGAAAGAAGCAAACGTATTTCAATGGCAAACCAAGTTCGAATAATGTCCTACGGACCCAGAAGTGCTCAGGCATCAAGCCCATTAAAGTTTGGCGGTTACAAAAATCACTCGGCATTCCGAGGCAAATTGAAATCATCAAGCATAATAGTTTTTTACCCCTCCTGCGGAGGGCTAGAAGGCGCAACGAGCTCGTCTAGGTCGATCCCATCCGTGGTCCGAGTGGCAGCCACGATGAAGGTCTCCATGAAAGAACGGAAGTCATGCTTCCTAGTATTGGCCACCTTGAGAGACACCAGCTTGTATTCTCTCGCTTCTTTGCAGTGGACGCGGACCAAGGACAGAGCGACGTCAGCACCGCACCGGGCAGAAGACTTCTTCCATTCTTGCACTCGACTCGGAATTTCGTTCAGTCGAGTCATCAGTGACTCAAGGTCGTTCTGAAGCGTTTCTTCTGGCCAGAGCGATGTGTCGATGCGCGATGTGGCGGCCTTCGGTCTTGCAAGGTAATCGACCACTGCAGCAACGCGGGACTCGAGGCGGAGCACATTCATAGCAGTTTCATCCTTCACCGGAGAATTGATGGGATCCAAGCCAGTCTCCACTCGACTAGTCTCCCCTTCAAACTTTTTGCAGAATTCTGTGGACACGATTCAAGGATAAGCTAATGCCCTTACAGCAAGTCAGTAACTACCAATCGGAGATAAGAGGTTACCTTCGAGCATGAGGAACAACTTCTTGGCGAGTCCTCCCAGATAAACCTCCAAGTCATTCTTCTTTCCTGCCAGTTCGCCAGCTTTGTCGTCCAGGACCATATTGGCATTCCTCAGTCGAGTGACTTCTTGGTTGGCCACGTCGAGAGCGGCTTTCAGATTAGTGTTTTCTTCTTCAAGTTTGTTGACAGAAGCCAACTTCTCTTCTGCAAGTCTAGTCTTGTCTGCAGCCATTTTCTGCACCTCAGCAAGGTCAAGGTCCTTCTTCTTCAGAGCATCCCTCAGTTTCTCTGCGAAAATCACAATAAGATTAGACTTGGAGACAGGCAAGAAGCGAGGACAGTCGTCAAGATTCTCACCAAACATACCTTTTGCCTCCTCCTTCGACTTCGTGAAGTTCTCTTGGACGAGCTTCTGGTCAAGCTCAAGTTGGATATACTTGTTCTCCAATTCGGCATAACGAGAAACAAGGTCACAAGATTTTCGCGAAAGTTCATTCGACAAATATCAACGACAGATCACTTCCGAGTGACTAAAGGGAAAATTGTAGTATTTCTAAGACTACAGCTGAATCTAACATTCAACTGTAGTCTCGGGGACTACACCCAGTGGGTGCACTCAGCGTGCCCCCACTAGTTCTATCAGCTAGACTCAGAGTCGATCAGTCGACCGGAAGCAGTTAACTGTCAAAAAAAACAGACCATAGCCGATTGCCAGCAATCGACCATGGTCTCGGGGACTACACCCAGTGGGTGCACTCAGCGTGCCCCCACCAGTTTCATTGTTCCACTCGACCATGCCCGAGTGAAACAAGTCAAGTGAGAAATCTCAAGACACAAGAACTACAGTCGACTGCCAGCAGTCCACCGTAGAATTGACACACCCACTGGGTGCATGACAAACATCAAGATTTCCAGTCGATGTTTAACTAACCTGGACATTACACTGGAGAGTTGAACTCGTGTCATAAGCTGCTTGGCTGGCGGTTCGGATCGCCTTCACCTGCTCCATCATGATCCCGGCCTGGCGTATGGCTTCCTTGGCAGCGCTTGCTTGGTCCTCCGGGACGTGGTACGTGGAGGAGAGATAAGGCGGGTCAGCACTCGACGACGAAGGGCGGGCAACCATCAACGGCTCCGCAAAGGACACGGTAGTCCGAGCAATGCTGCTCCCTTCTGGAATCTGTGGTCTAGGTGCTGACACAACCTGAGCAGCCTTGCCAGCAGTCACCTTCCTGCTCCTCCTCTGCCTCAGTGACGCTTCATCGTCATCGTCATCGTCATCGTCATTGTCAGGTGGAGCTGCAGAAGAAGTTCAAAATCAAAAATAAAGATTCAATCGACCAAAGGCAAAACCGCGCAGAATCATACCAGGATGAGAAGTAGCAGCATCTTCCATTTCTTGATCCTCATGCCTAGTAGAAGTCTCAGAAGTAGCAGCACTGCGGTTTCAAATATCAGTCGGTCAGCGATTGAAGTCGACCAAGAATGAAAAACATGAGTTATGCCGTTACCCAGAAACAGTCAGAATCTCCATCCTCATCTTCGGTAGGGCCTTCGCCGGTTTTGGCGGGGCTGCTCGCGGTTGCTTCGACGCCTTTTCAGTCGGCACCGGCGAAGTTGTCCGAGGGCATTTCGTCGACTGCCCAGCAGGCACGACTCCCTTGCCACGATCAGCCGCAGGGTCGGGGGCGAGCTTGGACCTACTTTTGGAATGAGGAGGCGCAACTTCCTCCTCCTCTTCCCCCTCCTCTTCCTCCTCATCAGAACTTGCATCTTCGTCACCCTCATTGGCATCCGACTCCCACTCCTCTGGGCTTTCTCCTCCGCTTCCTTCCTCCTCTTTCGCCTGTGCCTGCGCCCCGTTGGGCATCGAGTACAACTCGATGGTTTCCTGAAAGACAGCAAACAAGACAAAAGTCAATCAACTGATGTACAATGAAACAGGACGGACGGAGCAATCGGAAAAAGTGGTCGTACCTTGTCCACCTCATAAGATTGGTCGAGTGGAACGATCCTCCTGGCTCCACGAGGCTTGTCCTTGTTCCCCGTGATGGCAGTCATCCACCTCTCCAGTGTAGCATCGTCGACCTCCTCTGGGTGGACCCGAGTGGTGTCTTCAGTACCAGAATACAGCCACATCGGGTGGCCCCGGTACTGGAGTGGTTGGATGCGCCGCCGAAGGAAAACCTCCAGAAGGTCCATGCCGGTCACACCGTCACGAATCAACTAAACTACTCGCTACATCAACATTTTTACCTGAGCCTTCTCCTCCGGAACTACTTTCAGAGAGGATGGCCTGTTCACTCGACTCATAGAGAAGGGAGGGAGCCCAGTCGACTGCCCTGGCGTCGACTGGTCTTGGCAGTAGAACCAGGTCGACTGCCACCCTCTGACTGACTCGGGAAGGGACATAGCTGGGAAAGTGCTCTTACTCCTCATCTGGACCCCGAGACCCCCACACATCTGGATTACCTGAGTTCTCTCGTCATTGGGGCTGGCCTTTTTCACCGTCTGAGAACGACAAGTGAATATGTGTTTGAAGAGGCCCCAGTGCGGCCGACAACCCAAGAAGTTCTCACACAAAGATACAAAGGCGGAGAGATAGGCAATGAAATTTGGAGTAAAATGGTGAAGCTGAGCTCCAAAGAAATTCAGAAACCCTCGAAAGAAAAGATGCGGTGGCAGAGAGAACCCTGGATCTACATGAGTTGCCAAGAGGACACACTCACCCTCCTGAGGCTGTGGCTGCCACTCCATCCCCGGGAGCCTCGCCGCCCCGTGCGCAATCAGGGCTTCATCCGCCAGGTCGTCGAGATCCTTTTGGGTGATGGTCAAGCGGATCCAATCACCCTGGATCCAACCTTGCGGCAAACGGGACCACGACGAGGATCCCCCTCAACTAGTCGCTCTCCCCTTCGCTTTCGCTGCCGCCGTCGCCTTCTTCGCCCGCTCCAAAGCCGCCGTCTTCTCCTTCACCATTGTCGCCGACGGGACCAGAACAGAGCAGCGGCGTCGGGCAGTTGGTGGGTGCAGTAGATGAATCTGGAGGCGAGGGAGGAGAAAATGAGGAGGCACTGTTCAAAAACCTCCGCCGGTTTCCTTATATGGAGTCACTTCCGAGTGGCTGACGAGTAGGCCCAGGCAATCCTGTCAAATCCCAAAACAGTCGCACAAGCGATACGTGGCGAAAAAGGCGGCGGGAGAATCGAGGTGTCCCTGCCTTATCCCATCCGAGTACCACGGTCTTCTCCGCTTCGCGCGCTCCCCAAAATTCGGATCCCACTAAATCCGCTAACCGCAGGGCAACTTGTCAGATGGGAGATCTTCTGCGATCCGTCGCTCGGAAATCCCCAAGTTCATAAAGTTCACTCGACAGATATGAAGAATGGATCAAGGCGACTGAACGGAAGTTGACACCCTCACTTGAAAATCGTCGATCCAGAGAAAAACACCTTTACAGCACCAAAAAGCAGGTCGGAAAGATTGCCAACTCCTTCCTCACTCAAACCTCGATCCATTCGGGGGCTACTGATGAAGTCATGTACCTAGGGTAGGGTCATGAACCTGACCAAGGTACCCTCCCCAAGGACATCTCTTAGAAGAAGCCGTCTTCCAGTCGACCAAGAGGGACTCTACTCGACGGACTAGAAGACACTCGACGAACCTGAAGACACTCGACCATGAAGACTCACTCGACCATCTGGAGTTCAGGATCTACTTTGTATCCAAATTGTCTGTAATTAAGTAGTCTTAATGGCCATGATGGCACTTTATGTAGGGCGTTACCAGTAACGCCCGACCTTAATGTACTTTAATTCTCTGCTACGTGGGCTGGCTGGGGTCTTGGCGTCCTCTATATAAGCCACCCCCTCCACTGGTAGAAGGGTTCGCACCCCTGTAACTCTCACACACATAATCCAGTCGACCGCCTCCGGGCTCCGAGACGTAGGGCTGTTACTTCCTCCGAGAAGGGCCTGAACTCGTAAAACACCGGTGTGTACAACTACTCCATAGCTAGCATCTTGCCTCTCCATACCTACCCCCCATTCTACTGTCAGACTTAGAACCACGACACGCGCGGACATGGCGGCCGGGGCAGGAGCTCACCGGCGAGGCGCGGCG
>NC_041385.1:40054539-40060164 GCF_002162155.2 Triticum dicoccoides | reverse complement strand
GGGGACGGGGCGGCGACAACGGGGACGGGGCCGGGCCGGGCGGGGACGGCGGGATGACGGGGCGCGGCGCGACGCGACGGGGTGCGGCACGGCGACGGGGACGGGGGCGGCGACGAGGGGCGGCGACGACGACGTGGGCGGCGATGAGGGGCGGCAGCGACAGGGCAGAGGAGAAAGAAGCCGAGGGAGAGATGAAAAACTGAATTTTTTCATAAGTGTTGTATATATACAAGGCACCTTTAGTACCGGTTGGAGCCACCAACCGGTACTAAAGGTCTGTTTTGGCCAGGCCAAGCGGCGGGAAGCGCCCACCCTTTAGTACCGGGTCGTGGCACCAACCGGTACTAAAGACCCCCCTTTAGTACCGGTTGGTACTACGACCCGGTACTAAAGGTGTGTGCTTGCGCAGGTTCGTGCGGCAAGTTTAGTCCCACCTCGCTAGCCGAGGGGCATCTGCACTGGTTTATAAGCCCCAGTGTGGTAGCTCTCTCGAGCTCCTCTCAAAAGCATGCCTACTGGTCCTACCTGTTCTGTTCTGCCCTATGGGCCTACTGGGCCGTTGCGGGCCTGCATCCTGGCCAACCAAAACGTTCTGTTTCTAGTCGTATGCAGGCCGCTCTGGCCCATTAGGCGGGATTTTTAATTTTCTTAATTTTTTTTGCTTTATTTATTTTTGTTTTATTTATTTTTGAGTTGTCTTTCGTTGTATATAGAGTTTCTTTGTGAATATTTTTGCTTTAGGTTAGTGCTGGTAGTTTTGAAATTTGAATAGTTTAAATTTTGTTTGCATGAAAAAATTAGTAAATGCATGAAAGAATTTGTTTGCACATAAAATTTCTTCGCGTTTCAAATGCCAAAACACATAATTACCCTAATTATTACAGAGATTCCCTCCTGGGTGTGAAACACAGAAGAAAGAGATGATAGTGAAGCCGATCACATCCCGGATCTTTGGGTGTGAAACTTTTTCTTTGCGTGTGTCCCTTTGCACCTTAGCCATGGAAAATCTTCATCATTTAACTGGATGCTCGGGTCAATATTCACTGTGAATGGAGCAATTTCATCAAACTTTTCATAATCTTCTGACATGTTTGTCTTGTCATCCACTCCCACAATGTTTCTTTTCCCTGAAAGAACTATGTGGCGCTTTGGCTCGTTGTATGATCCATTTGCTTCCTTATCTTTTCTTTTTCTCGGCCTGGTAGACATGTCTTTCACATAAAAAACCTGTGCCACATCATTGGCTAGGACGAATGTTTCGTCTGCATACGCAAGATTGTTGAGATCCACTGTTGTCATTCCGTACTGCGGATCTTCCGTTACCCCGCCTCGTGTCATATTGACCCATTTGCACCGAAACAAAGGGACCTTCAAACCACCTCCATAGTTAAGTTCCCATATGTCCTCTATGTAACCATAATAAGTTTCCTTTCCCGTGTTGGTTGTTGCATCAAAGCGGACACCACTGTTTTGGTTGGTGCTCTTCTTATCTTGGGCGATCGTGTAAAATGTATTCCCATTTATCTGGTACTCTTTGAAATTCATTATATTCGAAGATGGTAACTGGGACAGCGAGTACAGGTCATCTTCAATATCGCCATCATGCATGGCACATTTCTGCAACCAACCGGCGAAAGTCCTCGTTTGTTCACATGTAATCCAGTCGTCAGACTTCTCCGGGTGTTTGGAGTGTAGAAAATTCTTGTGTTCCTCCATATACGGAGCCACCAAGGCGGAATTCTGTAGAACTGTGTAGTGTGCTTCAGTGAGAGAATGCCCGTCCATACATATTATTTGATCCCCTCCTAGCGTGCCTTTTGCATCCAGTATGCCCTTATGCTGCGATTCAGGAACACCAATCGTCTTAAGGTCAGGAATAAAGTCAATACAACACTCAATGACCTCCTCATTTTCATGGTCCTTCGCGATGCTTCCTTCTGGCCTAGCACGGTTATGAACATATTTCTTCAAGACTCCCATGAACCTGTCAAAGGGGAACATATTGTGTAGAAATACAGGACCCAAAACGTTAATCTCTTCGCAAAGGTGAACTAGGACGTGCGTCATGATGTTGAAGAAGGATGGTGGGAACACCAACTCGAAACTGACAAGACATTCCACCAAATCATTCTGTAACCTTGGTATGATTTCTGGATCGATTACCTTATGAGAGATTGCATTGAGGAATGCACATAGCTTCACAATGGCTAATCGAACTTTTTCCGGTAGAAGCCCCTCAATGCAACCGGAAGCAGTTGCGTCATAATCACGTGGCAGTCATGAGACTTTAGGTTCTGGAACTTTCTCTCTGTCATATTTATTATTCCCTTTATATTCGACGAGAAGCCAGACAGTACCTTCATGCTGAGCAGGCATTCAAAGAAGATTTCCTTCTCTTCTTTGGTAAGAGCGTAGCTGGCCTAACCCTAATGTATGCCGTCTTTTCCGTGCATACGTTGCTGGCCCTCCCGTGCCTCTGGTGTATCTTTTGTCTTCCCATACACACCCAAGAAGCCAAGCAGGGTCACGCAAAGATTCTTCATCACGTGCATCACGTCGATTGTGGAGCGGACCTCTAGGTCTTTCCAATATGGCAGGTCCCAAAATATAGATTTCTTCTTCCACATGGGTGCGCGTCCGTCAGCGTTCTTCGGAACAGGTTTTCCACCATGACCCATTCCAAAGAATACCTTCAAATCCTTGACCATATCATGTACATCAGCACCAGTACGGTGGCGAGGATTCGTCCGGTGATCTGCCTCACCTTTGAAATGCTTGCCTTTCTTTCTTACGGGATGTCTGCTCGGAAGAAATCGACGATGTCCCAGGTACACATTCTTCCTTTATATACTGTCGGTATCATCCAAACAGTGCGTGCATCCGCGGTATCCCTTGTTTGTCTGTCCTGAAAGGTTAGTGAGAGCAGGACAATCATTGATGGTCAGGAACAGCAACGCCTTTAGGTCAAATTCTTCCTATCCGTGCTCATCCCACGCACGTACACCAGTTCCATTCCACAGCTGTAATAGTTCTTCAACTAATGGCCTTAGGTACACATCAATGTCGTTGCCGGGTTGCTTAGGGCCTTGGATGAGCACTGGCATCATAATGAACTTCTGCTTCATGCACAACCAAGGAGGAAGGTTATACAAACATAGAGTCACAGGCCACGTGTTATGGTTGCTGCTCTGGTCCCCAAAAGGATTAATGCCATCTTCGCTTAGACAAAACCATTCGTTCCTTGGGTCACCTGCAAACTCCTCCCTATATTTTCTCTCGATTTTTCTCCACTGTGAACCGTCAGCGGGTACACTCAACTTTCCGTCTTTCTTACGGTCTTCTCCGTGCCACCGCATCGCCTTCGCATGCTCTTTGTTTTGGAACAAATGTTTCAACCATGGTATTATAGGACCATACCACATCACCTTGGCAGGAATCTTCTTCCTGGGGCGCTCGCCCTCGACATCACCAGGGTCATCGTGACTGATCTTATAACGCAATGCACCGCATACCGGGCAAGCGTTCAAATCCTCGTACTCACCGCGGTAGAGGATGCAATCATTAGGGTATGCATGTATCTTCTGCACCTCTAACCCTAGAGGGCAGACAACCTTCTTTGCTTCATACGTACTCTCGGGCAATTCGTTGTCCTTTGGAAGCATATTCTTTATCATTACCAGCAACTTTCCAAATCCCTTGTCAGATACACCATTCTCTGCCTTCCATTGCAGCAATTCCAGTGTGGTGCCCAACTTTTTTTTGTCAGCTTCGCAATTCGGGTACAATAATTTCTTGTGATCCTCTAACATGCGCTGCAACTTCTTCCTTTCCAAATCACATGCGCAGTTTCTCTTTGCATCGGCAATGGCCCGACCTAGATCATCAGCGGGCTCATCTGATACCTCTTCTTCAGCTTCTTCCCGCATTGCCGGCTCAGCTTCTTCCCCCATTGTTTTATCATCGTATTCAGGGAACCCATGGCCAGGATAGATGTTGTCGTCCTCTTCTTCTTCATTGTCTTCCATCATAACCCCTCTTTCCCCGTGCTTGGTCCAAACATTATAGTGGGGCATGAAACCGGACTCAAATAGGTGGACGCGAATGGTTCTTGACGTAGAGTAATTATGACCATTCTTACAGCCAGCACATGGACAAGGCATAAAACCATCCGCCCGCTTGTTTGCCTCAGCGTCAAGCTGAAAAGTATGCATGCCATTAATGAACTCGGGAGAGCATCGGTCATCATACATCAATTGCCGGCTCATCTTCATTACACAACACCGAATAGACCAAATTAATACAAGTTCATACATAAAATTCATATACAACACTTAATTAAATGCAACATACAAATAACTCTCTAGCTAAAGAATATAAATGCAACAACAAATGCGATCAAGATCGCAACTAAGGTAACAATTGATCCAACAGCATAATGATACCAAGCCACACTATCAATGGCATATTTTCTAATCTTTCTAATCTTCAACCGCATTTTCTCCATCTTGATCTTGTGATCATCGATGACATCGGCAACATGCAACTCCAATTCCATCTTCTCCCCCTCAATTCTTTTCAATTTTTCTTTCAAATACTCGTTTTCTCTTTCAATTAAATTTAACCTCTCGACAATAGGGTCGGTTGGAATTTCTGATTCACATACCTCCTAGATAAAAATATCTATGTCAACTTGATGGGCATAATTTGTCATAAACACGAAATGCAACAACTAGTTTTAAAAGAGAATATACCACATCCGAATAATAACAAGGACGAGGGCCGACGGGAACGGATATCAAAACCATGGCACTATGTATAACAAACAACGTACGGGTAAGATAATTATATAAGTAACTATATATCCAAATCACACAAACATCAATTTGGCAATGTAAAACATTCATGAACAAGAGCCTCACCACAAGGTGGTGCCGGCGACGGGACGGTGCGGGCGATCGATGGTGGTTACGATGGAGATTTAGAAGGCACTAAGTAAACCACACCTACATATGCAAACTAAGTGTTATTTTTTTACCTCAAATTGCATATAAATCAAATACTAGAACATATAATTTCTCCCAAATTACTAAACTCACAAATTAATCAGTATACAAAGCATTGCAAGAGCTAATCTAGCAATGAGAGATGAAAGGACAAAGTTGCTAACCTTTGTGATCATTTGAATGGATGGGGGCCTTCAAATCTTGACAAATTTTGGGCAAAATTTGTGATGAGCTCGAGGAAGAGAGGGGAAGAACAGAGGAAGTGAGGGGAAAGGGGAAGAACAGAGCGAGCTCGGGTGGATGAAGGGTTTATGTACGATGACCTTTAATACCGGTTCGTGCCACGAACCGGTACTACAGGTGCTGGAGGGGGCCCAGACTGACAACATCCTGCCACCACACTCTTTAGTACCGGTTCGTGGCACGAACCGGTGCTAAAGGTTCACCACGAACTGGTACTAATGAGAGCGGCCGGCTAGCCGTTGGAACCGGCATTAATGGACACATTAGTGCCGGCTCAAAATCAAACCGGCACTAATGTGTCTCAGATTTGACCCTTTTTCTATTAGTGGGGCCTTTTTGTTCTCCATTTTGTTCAATTGTGAGTGAGGACTTTTGTAAT
>NC_041385.1:40020759-40054364 GCF_002162155.2 Triticum dicoccoides | reverse complement strand
CCATTATGAACAATCTACCTGTCTGTACTTGTATGATTCATCTAGTGAGTAACCGTGTATAACCCCCATCTAGTTGTGGAGAATGAACTATTTGCGTGCACGTGAGCATTTCCGTTGATATTGTGTTTAAAAAATTATATTATTTTTTCACGGGGAATTATATAACTTTAATATGTGTTGTTCTGTACAATATTTAAAAGTATATCGAATATAAATGCTAAAAGACTGTACATTTATTTTGAAAAGCAGCTATCTTGAATATCTTGCTTATAGCAAAATGGTAGCTCACCTCGGCTGAACGTTGCCCACAACGCACACGCCGACCCGATAGAGTGTTACTTGGTTGTTCATTTGTCTTCTGTCCGCTGATGAGCTTTTTTCGTTTTCAATGCTTTCTTCTGTTTTTTTGTTTGGTTCTCTTTTTTCTTCATTAATTTTCTATGGTTTTCCCTTTTTCTCGTCGTTATACTTATTTTTTATATTTTTCTTTGGTTTCTTTCTTGGCTTTCATCGGTGTTTCTTTTCTTTCTCAATTTTATTTGTTCTTCTTATTTCTTTGTTTTTTCTTGGTTTTCATAGGTTTTCTTTGTTTTTTTATTTCTTTCTTAGTTTTCGTTGTTTTCTATTCTTTTCCACTTGTTTCTTTGTTTTTTTTGTTTTCATTGTTTCCTTTTTTGTTTTCATTGGTTTTCTTCTTTTTTTCTTTGTTTCCATTTTCGGTTTTCATTATATATTTTCATATACGGTAACAACATTTTTAATACACATTTAACATTTTTCAACTACATGATAAACTTTTTTAATATCAATTTTATGATCTCTATTGTTTTCTTGCAAATTTTACTTTTTTGGTATACATCTAAAACATTGCTTAATGGTTGTTTAACATTTTTTCATATATATGAATAACATTTTTTTGAAATACATGCTTGGCTGTCTTTTTTTTATTACACATCTTACATTTCTATATATCTGATACATTTTTTTGTACATGTTTTCCATTTTATATATGCATATTTAAATTTTTTTAAATACATGAGTCAATATATGGGAGCTACTATATGACGCTAGGAGCGTCAAATAGTGAGTGGAACACACAACAGTTCACATCTGGGCCAGCCGACCGCATGTCACATCGAAATGACATGTGTTTATAAGCAGCGAGTTAAAAAATGAGTTGAACAATCAAATTCATGACCCCAATGACCCAACCACGTGTTGATAGCCACTCGAACAAACACGTCCTGCTAACCCATGGCTAGCACGAATATTTAAGAATATACTGCAGCTATGATTAAGAACATTTCATGATTTTCTTATTTTTTAACTTTTAAAAAAATATGAATTACTGAATATTCTTGGAAACATAAACAATTCTTGAAATCCCAAATAGTTTTTATGAAATTCTGTACAATTTTGGTAAAACGGGAACAAAATTTGAAATGAGAACATTTCTTGAAAGTAACAAACATTTATGAAAAGATGAACACTTTTTGAATTTTTAAACAATCACTGAAAACATGAACTTTTTTTGAAAATTTAGTACAATTTCAAAGAATATGGTTTTCTAAATGCGAACATTATTTTAATTTTTTTTGAAAAATTCGCTAAAAAGGAATATTCGCAAATTTGGAAAAAAATCCATTTTTTGAAAATCTTGGCATAGGCTTGGGAAATTTGGCAACCTTCAAGGGAGAAAGCAAAGCATAGCTTTGGCTCAGGTCTTTGGTTTGATACTTTGGCGTGCAATCTTGTTCAAAAAAAATATACTTTGGTTCCCAGGTGCCTTTTGGAGTTGGGATATGATCCATACCTTGTGATTCCGGATTCTACTGATAGACATACCCTCGTTCGGTTTCTCTTTCGGGAGGATACATGCGTTTCTTGCCCTACAAATGACCCTTCTTGAGTGAGGGTAATGTAAGTCGACGCGTCCTCCTTGGACTATCAAACACACTTGGAACTTCAAACCTATAAGAATTGTGCATAAGGCCCATGAAGCACCAGAGATCATGTGAGCCCGAGCTCACCATTAGGACACCGAATGGTTAGCATGCCATCCTAGTCGGTCATATAAATTCACACGGTCTCCTTGTGTATCCCAGTGTATGCGAGCGTCATCAGTAGAATTAATCATATCCAAAGTATTCTGCAGTGAACAACTTCTGCAATCCTATAAACATGCCTATTTTTCCAAATCAAAGCAGGCAAACTAAGGTGTGCCGCTCAATGAGCCCTCGTGCAACCAAATGTGTTGGAAGTCATTTAACATGTACAATAAAGTTGTCGCAAGTAATTGACCCAACAACCCTTTTGTACATAGATAGTGCTTTCACTTTCTATATAAACAACCCATCTTCATCAAAGCAAACAACAAAATATCTTCATCAAAGCTCCAACATCTCATTTATCCATATTTTACACTTCGGTTATACAAACTCTTCACTTTTATTGTTTTTGTATAGTGAATGGTGATGGCAATACACACAAGCAGAAGAAAGAATAGACTGAAAACCAAAATGGTACGTGCTGCTGAAGATGCGTAGGAATAAGAGACATAGGGAAAGAACCGGCCACAAGACCAGGTGTAGGAGATAGTATCCGTGTTCTGAAACCGGCCAAATATTTCAGACCAGGTACTGAAACTGGCTGCTGTTGCATAAAAATGAGTGAACAACTTCTAGAATCCTGTAAACGTGCCTATTTTTCATATTCAAAATAGGCAAACTAGCGTGCGCCGCTCAGTAAGTCCCATCTACCATGCAACCAAATGTGTTGGAAGCCATTCAATATGGACAACAAAGTTGTCGCAAGTAAATGGCCGACCAACCTTCATTTGTAAGTACTTAGTGCTTTCCCTCCCTATATAGGCAACCCATCTTCCTCAAAGCAAACAACAAAATCCACCATCTCATTTATCCATATTTGACACTCCGGCAGTTCAAACCCCTCATTTCAGTAGAAAACCAAAACGGTGTATGATGTAGGCAATGCGCAGGAATAAGAGACACGGGGAAGTATATACGAGCGTAGCAGATACTTTCTCTGTTCTGAAACTAGCCAAATACTTTCGTGGTTATCCAACATGTCGTTGTTGCATAGAAATTAGTGATAGAAAAATCTACTGCCCCGGGGAACACAACCATTCGAGCATGTGTTAAGGGAGGTGTATGGTCCTGCACAGGGATGACTCGTACTTCACCTTAGAGTTCGAGCATGTGTGTTTCTCATTTTGGACTACTTTCGAAAGTGCTTCTGTTTCTCATCGTGTGAACTTCTTGCGAGATGCTAAGTTGCGGCCGATGTTTCTCATATTGGATTGCATGTGTGTCTCTCATTTTGAGGTAGGCTCGCGGCTGATGTTTGACACCTGCTAACGGTAGAGTTCTCTTCTTTGGCTGGATCCATGGTGTTTCTGACTGATACTCAAGATGGGGTAGTATCTAGATCTAGTTGAAGGGCCTTTTTTGCTAGTTCTATGTAATTGTGAGTGGGCACCCCTTGAACTTTTGGAATTGTTGAAAGGCATTGTTTGTTCAGAAGAAAAATTCTTTGGTTCCCAGGTGCCTTTTGGAGTTGGGACCTGATCCAAACCTTGTGATTCTGGATTCTGCTGATAGATAGACCCGCGTTCGGTTTCTCTTTGTGGAGGAGACATGCGTTTCTTGCCCTACAAATGACTTTTCTTCAGTCAGGGTAATGTAGGTCGGTGCATCCTCCTTGGATTATCAAACACACTTGAAACTTTAAACTTACAACAATTGTGCATAAGTCCAGGGACCAACATTGAAGCACGGGATATTTATATCCAGAGTATTTTGAAGTAAACAACTATAACCCTATAAACGTGCCCATTTTTCTTTTCAAAACCAGCAAACTAGCGTGTGCCACTCAATGAGCACCGTCGAGGCAACCAAATGTGTTCCAAGTTATTCAACGTGGATAATAAAGTTGCCGCAAATAAATGGGCCACCAACGTAAACTTCATTTCTACGTAGATACAGCTTTCACTTTCTATATAAACAGACCATCTTCCTCAAAGCAAGCAACAAACTCCACCAATTCATTTTTCCATATTTTACACTTTGGTAGTAGAAACTCTTCATTTTTCGTATTATCATATAGCGAATGGTGATGTCAGTCTACACAAGCATAAGAAAGAATAGACTGAAAACCGAAATGGTATATGCCGTTGACAATGTGCAGGAATAAGAGACATAGGGAAAGACCCAGGCACAAGACTAGCGTAGCCGATAGTATCGCTGTTCTGAAACCGGCCAGATACTTTCACGGTTCTGAAACCGGTCATTGTTGCATTGAAATGAGTGAACCAAAAATCTACTATTCAGGACCGGGAAGCGGATCGAGCAGATGTCGAGGGAGGCGCATGGTTCCGAAACAGGGCTGGCACCTGCTTCAGCATACGGTTGCATATGTGTTTCTCGTTTCGTACTGCTTTTGGACCTGATTTTGTTTCTCAGTCGTGAACTTCTGGCGAGATGTTAAGTTGCCAGTTGTAGACTTGCGTCTGATGTTCGATGACAGTTCACGGTGGAGTTATCTTCTTGGGTTGGATCACTATTTCTAGCTGATAGTTGAGGTAGTGTCTAGGCCTAGTGAAGGGGCCTTTTTGTTCTCGATTTTGTTCAATTGGGAGACTTGATCAGGTCTTTGGTTTGAAAGATCAGGCTTGGAAACTTTGGCGACCTTCAAGGGAGAAAGCAAAGCATAGCTTTGGCTCAGGTCTTTGGTTTGATACTTTGGCGTGCAATCTTGTTCAGCAAAAAATCTACTTTGGTTCCCAGGTGCCTTTTAGAGTTGGGATCTGATCCAAACCTTGTGATTCTGAATTCTTCTGATAGATAGACAGACCCGCGTTCGGTTTCTCTTTGGGGAGGAGACATGCGTTTCTTGCCCTACAAATGACTCTTCGTCAGAGGGGATAATGTAGAGTTATTTACCCAAAACCACCACACTTGGGACTAGGGTAAGAACTTGGTAACACATTTGAACCAGGGCACAAAACACCATCGGGTCTGCGTCTAATTCGTAATACCAAGCACTGAATGCCTGATAAGCTCACGAAAATAGAGAAGCTGACAAGTTGGCCCCACTGGTTGGGTCGACATGGCAACGACCAAAAACTTCGACCGACTAATGTGGCAAATGAGACATGGGCTCCACCTGTCAATGACTCGAGGGTCATCTTATTCACAACATTCTGTCTATGTGGCATTCCGTCGAGCACCTTCCATGCATTCATCCTCTGGTCATTGAACAAGGCACAACACATCGTGGCACGGGGAAGGACGAGGGGATCATCTTGAGCACGTATGTGTGCTCGAATGCGGCGAGATAGCACTAGAGCAATGTCCTCGTCAGCGGTAGTGGCTGACGGAGCGAGGTGAGGGGAGGAAGATGGTTTTGGCACCCACAGCTTGTCGGCGTTGGCAGCGGAGGCATCAGGAGGACGTGTCGAAGCTCACGGACTAGATGCGAGGCGCAGAGATTCGCCGGAGCGTGAGATCAAGGCGCAGTGGTGTGTGGTCGAAGATGGGGAAGACGCCCGAAATGGCGCCGATTCTGGACGTCCGGGTCCACGTACTCTTGTAGGGAGGTATTCTAGGGCTCCCAACAAGGTGGTGGGGCTTGGGGGTGGTCTCTGGCCACGAGAATGATGGCTGACGGCGACCCTTGATCGGGGAGGAGTTGTCATGGGCGCCATGTGGTGCAGACGCCGGCTGCCGGTACAGCCGATGGCGGGGTCTTGAGCACCAGATCTAGGGCGGCGGGGTTGCAGGTGCCACATCCGGAGGGGGCGGTGGCCGACAAGCAAGCGGCTCAAGTGGTTCTGCTCACCGGAGCGTTCTGGACGAGAGGAGGTTGGTGTCGGGGAAGGGCAGCTCGTCAGGCGTTGGGTTGCCGACGGGGACGGTCGTGGTGGCCGACCATGGCGGCGGATGCATGTGTCCAGCCTGAGCATGGCCACTGGCAGCGTCCTCTGCGTGGCTGTTTAGAGAGAGAGAGAGAGAGAGAGAGAGAGAGAGAGAGAGAGAGAGAGAGAGAGAGAGAGATGAAGAAGCTACGTGAGGATGACAGATGGGACCTATGTCCACTTCAGCAAATTGTCTAGAGAGGCATGCCATGTCGTCCTCACAGGAAGGCAACACTTGTCGGTTTTGCTGTTTTCCCAACCAAATTCGAGCATCTGTGCTCGTTATTACACATTAGGCGCAGAACCGGTGGTTTTTTGTGCCCTTGTTCAAATGTGGTACCAAGTTATTACCCTATTCCCAAGTGCGATGGTTTTGGGTAAATAACTCGATAATGTAAGTCGGTGCATCCTCCTTGGATATCAAACACAATTGGAACTTCAAACCTATAAGAATTGTGCAGAAGGCTACAAACCAACATTCACTCCAGTATTTAGGAAGCTCTAGAGACATACTCCCTTCATCCCAAATTAGTTTTATTAGATTTGTGACAGAGGAATATATTTTAGCAGTATTCATGTGAGCCCGAGCTCACCATTAGGAAACCGAATGGTTCACGCCATCCTAGTCGGTCATATAAATTCACGCGCTCTCCTTGTGTATCCCCATGTATTTATTATGTAAGCATCATCAATAGAATGAAATACATCTAAACTATTTTTGCAGTAAACAACTTCTAGAATCCTGTAAACGTGCCAATAATTTTCCTAATCAAAATAGGCAAACTAGCGTGTGCCGCTCGATGAGTCCCATGCAACCAAATGTGTTGGTAGTCATTCAACATGGACAATAAAGTTGTCGCAAGTAAATGGCCCACCAACCTTCATCTGTAAGTACGCAGATAGTTCTTTCCCTCTCCATATAGACAGCCCATCTTCCTCAAAGCAAACAACAAAATCCACCATCTCATTTATCCATATTTGACACTCCGGCAGTACAAACTCCTCATTTTCAGTATTTTGTATAGTGATTGGTGATGGAAAACCCCGCAAGCGTAGGAAAGAATTGCCTGAAGACCAAAACGGTGTATGTTGTAGACAATGCGCAGGAATAAGAGACATGTGGAAGTATATACTCTCTGTTCAGAAACCAGTCAGATACTTTCGTGGTTCTCAAACATGTTGTTGCATAGAAATTAGTGATAGCAAAATCTATTACCCTGGGGAACACAGCCATTCGAGCATGTGTTATTTGGGGCGGTGTATAATTCCGCACAGGGATGGCACTTACTTCAGCGTAGGACTGCATGTGTGTTTCTCCTTTTGGACTGCTTTCTTCTGTTTCTCATCGCGAGAACCTCTGGGGAGATGCTAAGTTGTGGCTGATGTTTCTCATTTTGGATTGCATGTGTGTTCCTCATTTTGATGTAGGCTTGCGGCTAATGCTTGACAACTGCTAACGGTAGAATTCTCTTCTTTGGTTGGATCCATGGTGTTTCTAGCTGATACTCCAGTTGGGGTAGTATCTAGATCTAGTTGCAGGGCCTTTTTTTTGCTAGTTTTATGTAATTGTGAGTGGGGACCCCTTGAACTTCTGTAATTGTTGAAAGGCATTGTTTGTTCAGAAGAAAAATACTTTGGTTCCCAGGTGCCTTTTGGAGTTGTGATCCGATCCAAACCTTGTGATTCTGGATTCTGCTGATAGACCCGCGTTCGGTTTCTCTTTGCTGAGGAAACATGCGTTTCTTGCATTACAAATGACTTTTCTTCACTGAGGGTAATGTAAGTCGGTGCATCCTCCTTGGATTATCAAACACACTTGGAACTTCAAACTTACAACAATTGTGCATAAGTCCACGGACCAACATTGAAGCACGGGGTATTTTAGCAGTATTCGTGTGAGCCCGAGCTCACAATTACCACATTGAATGGTTAGAACGCTCTCCTAGTCAGTCATAATAAATTCACATGATCTTCTTGTGTATCCCCTGTGTATGTAAGTGTTACCAACAGAATTAAACATATCCAGAGTGTTTACCTTGCAAAAAAACATATCCAGAGTATTCTGAAGTAAACAACTGAAGTGCAATCCTATAAATGTGCCCCTTTTTTCCTTTTCAAAACAAGCAAACTAGCGTGTGCCACTCAATGAGCACCGTGGAGGAAACCAAATGTGTTCCAAGTTATTCGACGTGGATAATAAAGTTGCCGCAAATAAATGGGCCACCAACGTAAACTCCACTTGTAGCGTAGATACATCTTTCACTTTCTATATAAATGAACCATCTTCCTCAAAGCAACCAACAAACTCCACCATTTCATTTTTCCATAGTTCACACTTAGGTAGTAGAAACTCTTCGTTTTTAGTATTATCGTCCAGCGAATGGTGATGGCAATCTACACAAGCATAAGAAAAAATGGACTGAAAACCGAAACGGTATATGCCGTTGACGATGTGCAGGAATAAGAGACATAGGGAAAGAACCAGCCACAAGATCAACATTGTTGGGGAACGTTGCAGAAAACAAAAAATTTCCTACTCGTTTCACCAAGATCATCTAGGAGTTCATCTAGCAACGAGTGATTAGATGCATCTACATACCTTTGTAGATCACGCACGGAAGCGTTCAAAAGAACGGTGATGATGTAGTCGTACTCGACGTGATCCAAATCACCGATGACCAGCGCCGAACGGACGGCACCTCCGCGTTCAACACACGTACGGGATGGGAGACGTCTCCTCCTTCTTGATCCAGCAAGGGGGGAGGAGAGGTTGATGAAGATCCAGCAGCACGACAGCGTGGTGGTGGATGCAGGGCGTCACAGCAGCAGGGCTTCGCCGAGACTACGAGGGAGAGACGTAACGGGGGGAAGGTGGAGGCGCCAGGGGCTGGTGTATGAAGTCCCTCCTCTCCCCCACTATATATAGGGGTGCCAAGGGGGGGGGGGGCGCCGGCCCTAGTATATGAGACCTACTAGGGGGGCGGCAGCCTAGGGGAGGTTTCCCTCCCCCCCAAGGCACCTAGGGGTGCCTTCCACCACATGGACTCTTCCATGGTGGAAACCCTAGGCGCATGGGCCTATAGGGGCTGGTGCCCTTGGCCCATCTAGGCCAAGGCGCACCCCCTACAGCCCATGTGGCCCCCCGGGATAGGTGGCCCCACCCGGTGGACCCCCGGGACCCTTCCGGTGGTCCCGGTACAATACCGATAACCCCGAAACTTGTCCCGATGCCCGAAATAGCACTTCCTATATATAATTCTTTACCTCCGGACCATTCCGGAACTCCTCGTGACGTCCGGGATCTCATCCGGGACTCCGAACAACATTCGGGTTTCTGCATATACATATATTCATAACCCTAGCGTCACCGAACCTTAAGTGTGTAGACCCTACGGGTTCGGGAGACAAGCAGACATGACCGAGACGACTTTCCGGTCAATAACCAACAGCGGGATCTGGATACCCATGTTGGCTCCCACATGCTCCACGATGATCTCATCGGATGAACCACGATGTCGAGGATTTAATCAATCCCGTACACTATTCCCTTTGTCTATTGATATGTTACTTGCCCGAGATTCGATCGTTGGTATCCCAATACCCCGTTCAATCTCGTTACCGGCAAGTCACTTTACTCGTACCGTAATGCATGATCCCGTGACCAGACACTTGGTCACTCTGAGCTCATTATGATGATGCATTACCGAGTGGGCCCAGTGATACCTCTCCGTCATACGGAGTGACAAATCCCAGTCTTGATCCATGTCACCCAACAGACACTTTCGGAGATACCCGTAGTCTACCTTTATAGTCACCCAGTTACGTTGTGACGTTTGGCATACCCAAAGCACTCCTACGGTATCCGGGAGTTACACGATCTCATGGTCTAAGGAAAAGATACTTTGACATTGGAAAACACTAGCAAACGAACTATACGATCTTGTGCTATGTTTAGGATTGGGTCTTGTCCATCACATCATTCTCCCAATGATGTGATCTCGTTATCAATGACATCCAGTGTCCATAGTCAGGAAACCATGACTATCTGTTGATCAACGAGCTAGTCAACTAGAGGCTCACTAGGGACATGTTGGTGTCTGTTATTCACACATGTATTACGATTTCCGGATAACACAATTATAGCATGAATAAAGACAATTATCATGAACAAGGAAATATAATAATAATGCTTTTATTATTGCCTCTAGGGCATATTTCCAACAGTCTCCCACTTGCACTAGAGTCAATAATCTAGGTACATTGTGATGAATCGAACACCCATGGAATACTGGTGTTGATCATGTTTTGCTCTAGGGAGAGGTTTAGTCAATGGATCTGCTACATTCAGGTCCGTATGTACTTTACAAATCTCTATGTCTCCATGTTGAACATTTTCACGAATGGAGTTGAAGCGACGCTTGATGTGCCTTGTCTTCTTATGAAACCTGGGCTCCTTGGCAAGTGCAATAGCTCCAGTGTTGTCACAGAAGAGCTTGATCGGCCCCGACGCATTGGATATGACTCCTAGGTCGGTGATGAACTCCTTCACCCATATTGCTTCATGTGCTGCCTCCGAGGCTGCCATGTACTCCGCTTCACATGTAGATCCCGCCACGACGCTTTGCTTGCAACTGCACCAGCTTACTGCCCCACTATTCAAAATATACACGTATCCGGTTTGTGACTTAGAGTCATCCAGATCTGTGTCGAAGCTAGCGTCGACGTAACCCTTTACGACGAGCTCTTCGTCACCTCCATAAACGAGAAACATTTCCTTAGTCCTTTTCAGGTACTTCAGGATATTCTTGACCGCTGTCCAGTGTTCCTTGCCGGGATTACTTTGGTACCTTCCTACCAAACTTACGGCAAGGTTAACATCAGGTCTGGTACACAGCATGGCATACATAATAGAACCTATGGCTGAGGCATAGGGGATGATGCTCATCTCTTCTATATCTTCTGCCGTGGTCGGACATTGAGCTGAGCTCAATTTCATACCTTGTAACACAGGCAAGAACCCCTTCTTGGATTGATCCATATTGAACTTCTTCAATATCTTATCAAGGTATGTGCTTTGTGAAAGACCTATGAGGCGTCTCGATCTATCTCTATAGATTTTGATGCCTAATATATAAGCAGCTTCTCCAAGGTCCTTCATTGAAAAACTTTTATTCAAGTAGGCCTTGATGCTGTCCAAGAGTTCTATATCATTTCCCATCAAAAGTATGTCATCTACATATAATATGAGAAATGCTACAGAGCTCCCACTCACTTTCTTGTAAACGCAGGCTTCTCCATAAGTCTGTGTAAACCCAAACGCTTTGATCATCTCATCAAAGCGAATGTTCCAACTCCGAGATGCTTGCACCAGCCCATAAATCGAGCGTTGGAGCTTGCACACTTTGTCAGCATTCTTAGGATCGACAAAACCTTCCGGCTGCATCATATACAATTCTTCCTTAAGGAAACCATTAAGGAATGCGGTTTTGACGTCCATTTGCCATATTTCGTAATCATAGAATGCGGGAATTGCTAACATGATTCGGACGGACTTCAGCTTCGCTACCGGTGAGAAAGTCTCATCGTAGTCAACCCCTTGAACTTGTCGATAACCCTTAGCGACAAGCCGAGCTTTATAGATGGTCACATTACCATCCGCGTCTGTCTTCCTCTTAAAGATCCATTTATTTTCTATGGCTCGCCGTTCAACGGGCAAGTCAGTCAAAGTCCATACTTTGTTTTCATACATGGATCCTATCTCGGATTTCATGGCTTCTAGCCATTTGTCGGAATCCGGGCCCGCCATCGCTTCTTCATAGTTCGAAGGTTCACCGTTGTCTAACAGCATGATTTCCAAGACAGGGTTGCCGTACCACTCTGGTGCGGAACGTGTCCTTGTGGACCTTCGAATTTCAGTAGGGGCTTGATCAGAAGTATCTTGATCATTATAATTAACTTCCTCTCTAGTCGGTGCAGGCACCTCAGGAACATTTTCTTGAGTTGCGCCATTTTCCGGTTCAAGAGGTAATACTTCATCAAGCTCTACTTTCCTCCCACTTACTTCTTTCGAGAGAAACTCTTTCTCCAGAAAGGACCCATTCTTGACAACAAAGATCTTGCCTTCGGATCTGAGGTAGAAGGTGTACCCAATAGTTTCTTTTGGGTATCCTATGAAGACGCATTTTTCCGATTTGGGTTCGAGCTTTTCAGGTTGAAGTTTCTTGACATAAGCATCGCATCCCCAAACTTTTAGAAACGACAGCTTAGGTTTCTTCCCAAACCACAATTCATACGGTGTCGTCTCAACGGATTTCGACGGTGCCCTATTTAAAGTGAACGCGGCAGTCTCTAAAGCATAGCCCCAAAAGGAAAGCGGTAAATCGGTAAGAGACATCATAGATCGCACCATATCTAACAGAGTGCGATTACGACGTTCGGACACACCATTACGCTGAGGTGTTCCAGGCGGCGTGAGTTGTGAAACTATTCCACATTTTCTTAAGTGTGTGCCAAACTCGTGACTCAAGTATTCTCCTCCACGATCTGATCGTAGAAACTTGATTTTCCTGTCACGTTGATTTTCAACCTCACTCTGAAATTCCTTGAACTTTTCAAAGGTTTCAGACTTGTGTTTCATTAAGTAGATATACCCATACCTACTTAAATCATCAGTGAGGGTGAGAACATAACGATAGCCACCGCGAGCCTCAACACTCATCGGACCGCACACATCAGTATGTATGATTTCCAATAAGTCGGTTGCTCGCTCCATTGTTCCTGAGAATGGAGTCTTGGTCATTTTACCCATAAGGCATGGTTCGCACGTGCCAAATGATTCATAATCAAGAGACTCTAAAAGTCCATCAGCATGGAGCTTCTTCATGTGTTTGACACCTATGTGACCAAGGCGGCAGTGCCACAAGTATGTGGGACTATCATTATCAACCTTACTTCTTTTGGTACTCACATTATGAACATGTGTAGCATCACGTTCGAGATTCATAAAGAATAAACCATTCACCATAGGAGCATGACCATAAAACATATCTCTCATAAAAATGGAACAACCATTATTCTCAGATTTAAAAGAGTAGCCATCTCGAATTAAACGAGATCCCGATACAATGTTCATGCTCAAAGCTGGCACTAAATAACAATTATTAAGGTTTAAAACTAATCCCGAAGGGAGATGCAGAGGTAGCATGCCGACGGCGATCACATTGACCTTGGAACCATTCCCGACGCGCATCGTCACCTCGTCCTTTGCCAGTTTCCGCTTATTCCGCACCCCCTGCTTTGAGTTACAAATTTGAGCAACTGCACCGGTATCAAATACCCAGGAGCTACTACGGGCACTAGTAAGGTACACATCAATTACATGTATATCACATATACCTTTTGTTTTGCCGGCCTTCTTATCCGCTAAGTACTTAGGGCAGTTCCGCTTCCAGTGACCGCTTCCCTTGCAATAAAAGCACTCAGTCTCGGGCTTGGGTCCATTCTTTGGCTTCTTCCCGGCAGCTTGCTTGCCGGGCGCGGCAACCTCCTTGCCGTCCTTCTTGAAGTTCTTTTTACCCTTGCCTTTCTTGAACTTAGTGGTTTTATTGACCATCAACACTTGATGTTCCTTCCTGACTTCTACCTCTGCTGATTTCAGCATAGCAAATACTTCAGGAATGGTCTTCTCCATCCCCTGCATATTGAAGTTCATCACAAAGCTCTTGTAGCTTGGTGGAAGCGACTGGAGGATTCTGTCAATGACCGCATCATCCGGGAGATTAACTCCCAGCTGAGTCAAGCGGTTATGCAACCCAGACATAGTGAGTATGTGCTCACTGACAGAACTGTTTTCCTCCATCTTACAGCTGAAGAATTTGTCGGAGACTTCATATCTCTCGACCCGGGCATGATCTTGGAAAACCATTTTCAGCTCTTCGAACATCTCATATGCTCCATGTCTCTCAAAACGCTTTTGGAGCCCCGGCTCTAGGCTGTAAAGCATGCCGCACTGAACGAGGGAGTAGTCATCGAAACGTGCCTGCCAAGCGTTCATAACATCTTGTTCTGCAGGGAGAACGGGTGCGTCACCAAGCGGTGCTTGTAGGACATAATCTTTCTTGGCAGCTATGAGGATGATCCTCAGGTTCCGGACCCAGTCCGTATAGTTGCTGCCATCGTCTTTCAGCTTAGTTTTCTCTAGGAACGCGTTGAAGTTGAGGACTACGTTGGCCATTTGATCTACAAGACATATTATAAAAAATTTAGACTAAGTTCATAATAATTAAGTTCAACTAATCATATTATTAGTGAACTCCCACTTAGATTAGACATCCCTCCAGTCATCTAAGTATTACATGATCCGAGTTAACTAGACCGTGTCCGATCATCACGTGAGACAGACTAGTCAACATCGGTGAACATCTTCATGTTGATCGTATCTTCTATACGACTCATGCTCGACCTTTCGGTCTTCTGTGTTCCGAGGCCATGTCTGTACATGCTAGGCTCGTCAAGTCAACCTAAGTGTTTGCATGTGTAAATCTGTCTTACACCCGTTGTATGTGAACGTCTGAATAAAACACCCGATCATCACGTGGTGTTTTGAAACAGCGAACTGTCGCAACGGTGCACAGTTAGGGGGAACACTTCTTGAAATTATTGTGAGGGATCATCTTATTTACTACCGTCGTTCTAAGTAAACAAGATGCAAAACATGATAAACATCACATCCAATCAAATAATAAACGTGACATGATATGGCCAATTATCACATAGCTCCTTTGATCTCCATCTTGGGGCTCCATGATCATCTTGTCACCGGCTTGACACCATGATCTCCATCATCATGATCTCCATCATCGTGTCTCCATGAAGTTGCTCGCCAACTATTACTTCTACTACTATGGCTAACGCGTTTAGCAATAAAGTAAAGTAATTTACATGGCGTTTCTTGATGACACGCAGGTCATATAAAAGAATAAAGACAACTCCTATGGCTCCTGCCGGTTGTCATACTCATCGACATGCAAGTCGTGAATCCTATTACAATAGCATGAACATCTCATACATCACATATAGATCATTCATCATTCATCACAACTTTGGCCATATCATATCACAAACCACTTGCTGCAAAAACAAGTTAGACGTCCTCTAATTGTTGTTGCAAGTTTTACGTGGCTGAATTAGGGTTCTAGCAAGAACGTTTTCTTACCTACGTTAAAGCCACAACGTGATTTGTCAACTTCTATTTACCCTTCATAAGGACCCTGTTCATCGATTCCGCTCCAACTAAAGTAGGAGAGACAGACACCCGCCAGCCACCTTATGCAACTAGTGCATGTTAGTCGGTGGAACCGGTCTCACGTAAGCGTACGTGTAAGGTTGGTCCGGGCCGCTTCATCCCACAATACCGCTGAAGCAAGAAAGGACTAGTAACGGCAAGAGAGTTGACAAATCGACGCCCACAACAAATTGTGTTCTACTCGCGCAAGAAGAACTACGCATAGACCTAGCTCATGATGCCACTGTTGGGGAACGTTGCAGAAAACAAAAATTTTCCTACTCGTTTCACCAAGATCATCTAGGAGTTCATCTAGCAACGAGTGATTAGATGCATCTACATACCTTTGTAGATCGCGCACGGAAGCGTTCAAAAGAACGGTGATGATGTAGTCGTACTCGACGTGATCCAAATCACCGATGACCAGCGCCGAACGAACGGCACCTCCGCGTTCAACACACGTACGGGACGGGAGACGTCTCCTCCTTCTTGATCCAGCAAGGGGGGAGGAGAGGTTGATGAAGATCCAGCAGCACGACGGCGTGGTGGTGGATGCAGGGCGTCACAGCAGCAGGGCTTCGCCGAGACTACGAGGGAGAGACGTAACGGGGGGAAGGTGGAGGCGCCAGGGGCTGGTGTATGAAGTCCCTCCTCTCCCCCACTATATATAGGGGTGCCAAGGTGGGGGCGCCGGCCCTAGTAGATGAGATCTACTAGGGGGGGTGGCAGCCTAGGGGAGGTTTCCCTCCCCCCCAAGGCACCTAGGGGTGCCTTCCACCACATGGACTCTTCCATGGTGGAAACCCTAGGCGCATGGGCCTATAGGGGCTGGTGCCCTTGGCCCATCTAGGCCAAGGCGCACCCCCTACAGCCCATGTGGCCCCCCGGGACAGGTGGCCCCACCCGGTGGACCCCCGAGACCCTTCCGGTGGTCCCGGTACAATACCGATAACCCCGAAACTTGTCCCGATGCCCGAAATAGCACTTCCTATATATAATTCTTTACCTCCGGACCATCCGGAACTCCTCGTGACGTCTGGGATCTCATCCGGGACTCCGAACAACATTCGGGTTTCTGCATATACATATCTTCATAACCCTAGCGTCACCGAACCTTAAGTGTGTAGACCCTACGGGTTCGGGAGACAAGCAGACATGACCGAGACGACTTTCCGGTCAATAACCAACAGCGGGATCTGGATACCCATGTTGGCTCCCACATGCTCCACGATGATCTCATCGGATGAACCACGATGTCGAGGATTTAATCAATCCCGTACGCTATTCCCTTTGTCTATCGATATGTTACTTGCCCGAGATTCGATCGTCGGTATCCCAATACCTCGTTCAATCTCGTTACTGGCAAGTCACTTTACTCGTACCGTAATGCATGATCCCGTGACCAGACACTTGGTCACTCTGAGCTCATTATGATGATGCATTACCGAGTGGGCCCAGTGATACCTCTCCGTCATACGGAGTGACAAATCCCAGTCTTGATCCATGTCACCCAATAGACACTTTCGGAGATACCCGTAGTCTACCTTTATAGTCACCCAGTTACGTTGTGACGTTTGGCATACCCAAAGCACTCCTACGGTATCCGGGAGTTACACGATCTCATGGTCTAAGGAAAAGATACTTTGACATTGGAAAACTCTAGCAAACGAACTATACGATCTTGTGCTATGTTTAGGATTGGGTCTTGTCCATCACATCATTCTCCCAATGATGTGATCTCGTTATCAATGACATCCAGTGTCCATAGTCAGGAAACCATGACTATCTGTTGATCAACGAGCTAGTCAACTAGAGGCTCACTAGGGACATGTTGGTGTCTGTTATTCACACATGTATTACGATTTCCGGATAACACAATTATAGCATGAATAAAGACAATTATCATGAACAAGGAAATATAATAATAATGCTTTTATTATTGCCTCTAGGGCATATTTCCAACAAACATAGCAGATAGTATCGTTGTTCAGAAACCGGCCAGATACTTTCACGGTTCTGAAATCGGCCGTTGTTGCATTGAAATGAGTGGACCAAAAATCTACTGGTGTCGAGAGTAAAGCGGTTCGAGCAGGTCTCGAGGGAGGCGCATGGTTCCAAACAGGGCTGGCACCTGCTTCAACATACAATTGCATATGTGTTTCTGCTTTTGTACTGCTTCTGAACCTGATTTTGTTTCTGAGTCGTGAACTTCTGGCGAGATGTTAAGTTGCCAGACTTAGACTTGGGTCTGATGTTCGACGACCGTTGATGGTGGAGTTCTCTTCTTGGGTTGGATCACTATTTCTAGCTGATGGTTTGGGTAGTGTCTTGGTCTAGTGAAGGGGGACTTTTTGTTCTCGATTTTGTTCAATTGTGAGTGGGAACTTTTGTAATAATCTACTTGCTTGATATTGTGCTATGTACAACCTAAGCCAATGGTACGAACATTGAGAACAATAAGACGGTTATTCTTCTTTTTTCGTTCTATTTGCTTAGATGAAACGTAGTAGCTAGTGTCTATTGTGAATACAATTCTGGTGTTTCGTAGTATTTTGAAGAACCATCAGATTAATCATTATGAACAATTTACTTGTGTGTACTTGTATGGTCCATCTAGTGTGTAACTGTGTATAACCTCCATCTATATACTATAGTCTGCTAATTAATGAGATAACAAGGCTAGTTAATAAGATACTGAGGGAAGAGGAAGGTCTTGGGACGGCAAGAGAGACCTATATATATGGTCAGTTAATTAATGTGGCGGTGGCTCCGTATTGTAACATGACGAAACTTTTTCTTTGATTTTTTCTTGGGAAGACGAAACTTATAGGCCTGTAATCATGTCAGCCGAAGGTCTCTGACCCCCCACAAGCCACCCGTGCGTGCCCCTGGCTTGTGGGACCATGATGGCCCCCCTTTGGTACTTTTTTGCTCAAGTATTTTTTATTTATTCCATAGAAAATCTCTCTGAAGATTCGTCCAATTCCGAGAACTTTTTATTTCTGCATAAAAATAACACTAAGGTAGTTATGCTGAAATCAACGTCAGTCCGGATTAATTTTATTCAAATCATGCAAATCAGAGGCAAAAACAAGAGTAAAAGTGTTTGAAAAGTACATTGTAGATGTGTCACTTCCACATAAACTAACCATGCATGTCTGTTGTTTAAAGTAAATTTATTGAATGAACAAAGGCTACTGATTTCATTGATTCTCAAGATATATATACACTCTGAAGAGGCGCCTTGTAGAGACGGTAGTTACAATAGATATGGGAAGGGAAAGAACGCATCTGTATGGACACATGCGTCCGTACGAGGCGTCTGTTCGGTGTTGGACACACCTATTCAACTAATGACGGTTCACTAATTAACCCGTGTTAATTAACTAACATGTAAATCTATTCCTAACACTCCCCCTTGTACAACACCTCTTCTTGAATAATCCATTATTGAACTCTTCTTGTATTTTCGTCATTCATCTTGAGAAGTCCTTGTGTAGTCTTTAAAGTCTCCTCCAAAAACCCTGTGGGGAAAATATGAGGGGAATAGTGTAGATATGTTGCTAAAACTCCTTTAAACCCAGGAGGAAAAATAATAAGGAGAAAATGATGCAACATATAATGAATATTGTCTCTTGATAACTCATATGAGAAAAACCTTTGAAGAAGGAGAAAACTCATTGATGAGTTTAGAGAACGATTAATATGCCTTGAGTACTTCCTTTAAAAACCCCGGTAGGGAAAATAGAAAGTATGACATATGATCTTTGAGAAGATATTGCCTCATTAAAAACCATTATGAGAAACTATGAGAGAAAACTCATAAGGGAAAAAGTGCGGTATGACATGCCATTGAAAACTCCTTTAAAACCCAATGGGGAAAACATAAGGAGAAAATAAATATGGCATATATGGACACTTGTGTTATTTTGTCGTTGAAGACCTTTTATGAGAAACCATTAGGGAAAAACTCATGAAGGGAAAAAGAGTACAATATATGCAATCTGATGATTGTTAACATGTTATAGTTTGGGAGATTACTCCCCCTAAACTTTGCAAACTTGAAGGTTGTGTCATACAAATTCCATCGACATGATCATGACATTGTGAATAATCTATTGGATTTTCACAGTATTTTGTTTGCAAATTGTTTGCTCACTTTTTATAATTTGCGAGGATAAGTAATTTTCAAGCAATGTGTTTTATGATATTGCTCTTCATATAACCTGTAGGTATCGAGTAACACAAGTGGTAGTATCTTGATAAATCAAGTTATGTGATTCTGATGAATCTCAAACACATGACTTTGAGTGTGGTTAATCATTCTGCTGAGCCATGCATATTTTGCAATGCTTGAATTTACTGATGGAATTGTTGAAGATTTGTGATCTTAAGATATAAGTTGGTATTCCTTATATCGACCATATACCTTTTGTTGGGGTTGCACTCTGAATAAATATAGCAAATATAGTGTCAGGCTTGACATAGTTTGCAATTATATGAATGCTTTGGCATTAGTGAGATAAAGAACTTCAGGTCCTGAGATCACCCCTAGGTATAAATGGATTTGCACCTTATCAGGGTAGTATGACCAAACATGTATTCTATTGGTAAGAAATATCCACATTGAACTTCTCATATATGTTTTGGATATATATAGACTGATATGTATTCTTGAGAGAATACTTAAGTTGTAAACATATGCTAAATTTGGTTGAGTCCAAATTTTCCGTCTTGAGATGATTTTGTGTATGCTAGGTCTTGTATATACATTGATGATGAGGTCATCGGTATACACTAAGTGATATATAGAATTCAAATTTGGGATTCCTTTGTTAACCACATAAACAATCATTATTATTTGAGTAGTCCTTTTAAAGAAGGAACTCATTTAGTCTGTAGTACCATATGATTTCCGACTATTTCAAGTCATGGAGTGACTTCTGAATGTTTACACAAAACATGTTGCGATTTGTTTTTGGATTCGGAATTATAAGTCCTTCAAGGACTTCAATATAGATATCCGAAATGAGTGATTCATATGAGTATGTAGTCACCTGCATCCATTAACTGCATGGATAATATTATTTGTACTGCCAATGGTATTTAGTATCGAAACATAATTCCACTCATACCAGGAGGGTATGTTACAGTATAATTGATGTCGGGTCTCTGCGTAAACCCTTGTGCTACAAGCCTCGCTTTCTCACCACCTTATTGATTTTTGGTTTATGAATGAGAAGCCACTTGTATTCCATGAAGGAAATAATTATAACAAGTATGTATTACTGCGGTAAATACAACTCTTTTGTCGAGCGAGTGCTTTCCTTCCTTAACATGCTTCCTTTTATGTGAACCAATACGAGTGCAAGAGGCACTCTACCATGGATTTTGGTTCAGGGCCCAAAAGGTTTTAGCAATTGGAAAGAAATATATGTCGACAAATGTAGTCTTTTGTTATGTGATTCTGGTGGAACCGATGAAATTTGTGGAAACATATTTATACCCTTTTTAGCTCCTTGTGATTTCCTATAACAATGGAGTCAAGGTGTTTCGATGTCCCAACAATAAAGATAGTGTGCACATCTATGTCGGGCTTTCGATGATGAGCATCCTATGAGGTCTCTTTCAAGTTGATGCTGAATTGCATTTACTGATTGAGGATCTATTTTCCTCTGTTTCCGCGGAAGCATGTGAGAAATTATATCTCATGTAGTCAGATTTCTCCCCTTCTTGCTCTCATTGGGGAGAACAGTGGTTTATTAGGTGCGTCCACTTTCTCTGACATTTCACTACAGGAATATAAAATTGAGTGACACCTTTGTCATCAGTAAATATATGTGGCAGATTTGCAATGCATATGATTCTCTGAACTTGTAGTTCAGATTCTTACGTACGTGAACCTAAGGACTGAATCTTAATGCCTTATTTCTTGGCATTCTTTGTGGTACTAATCTTCCCCTAATGCTAGAAATGTCCTTATTGCTGATGCATCAATGTACGGGCTGATAATAACTCCCCTGTTTGGGGCTCAATTTATTTATGATCGACAGATAAATAGTTATTCCTCACACAGATCCCAAAAATTCTGTGAGGGCCCATTGATGTACACTGGAGTGGTGATATCGGGTATGTAACCGAATTATCGCAGATGGGAAATACTTTCTGGTTCCCACGTTCTTACTACAAGGGGAAAGTAGTATGAGATGTGGTTAGTATGATTTAGATCATACTTACGGTGTGTAAGGCCGTATGTGTCCAGCAAGAGGCTGGTAAATTACAATTCTGCAAGAGTGGTCATGTAATCAATATCAATATCTTTGATAAGATTTCTAACTAAACCATTCTGGGTATGTACATAAAGTACGAACATTTCTGTTGAAATGAGTTTAATGATGTTGTCGATATCCTGTCTGTAGGATAAGGTTCTCTTACTTTGATAAGCTAAGAAATTAATTTAATAAGACCATGCATGGTAGTGTGTGATAAGAGACACACTTGAAATCATTTAAGAAAATATGTTTCTATTAGTACCATGAACTATCTTGATAAAACCCATATAATGGTTGACTCCACATGTATCTTCTTAATGTGTTCAAGGAAGAATGAGTGGCTCATTTGGAATTTCAATGTGAGAGGGCCTTAAAACTTATTTCCCCTGTGGCACATGCAGTGCGTATAAAATCTAAGGATTCGGGGAATTTTACAACTTGGTAAATTATGACCAACAGAATTGTCAATGACTTTTTTAATCATCCCCAAACCAGGATGGATAAGGCTATCAAGCCAAATACTTATTTATAAAGATTTAGAAAATTATTGTGTATACAACAATAGTCAGTATGAATTTTTTTTGACCAGGAAACCATAGAACAATGGTTCTACGGTAAATTATATTGATAAAAATTATGTACAAGCAAGCCGATTACATTACATCAATCACCCAATACCAGTTTTGTGAAACATGAGGACAATTATAAATTCTGTAAGACCCAGGAGCTAATCTTGGCCGCTTTAGTTTGCTTTGCTTTTATCTGTGCTGCACATAGACCATCTTGAAGATAGAATTTCCAACCCTGAACATGAGAGCTGTTGCTCAAAATATCTTGTCATTTCTGATGGACCATATGCTCCAACAACCCATCACAATAATATCCAGTGCAATATCATGAGGGAGTTGCTCAAAGGCTAGCTGAAAGTCATCAAAGACAGATATTCCTCTAGGTTTGGAAGGGATGATAGTATCCCAACATTGGAGAGCAAAGGGGCAATTCCAGAATAAGTGAAGCAGCGTCTCCTTCGTGTTATCTGAACAGAGTGCATAGTTGTAGCTAGTGAGATGCATAGATTTCCTGTTGAGGAGGTTCCTTGTGTTGATCCTGTCATGAAGTAGCAACCAAATAAAAATCTTATGCCTCAGTCTGCAATTTGTATGCCAAATCTGTCTGAAAATCGGGTGCACCAAACTGGGTCCACACATATGATGATACATCTTGATGGAAGAGTATCCTTTGGAGGCTCCCAGAACTTGCCATTCATCGGGGTTATTGGATTGTGGTCTGTGCTGTAGGTGCTGGAGAAGCAGAGTATACTGCTGGAAGGCTTGTTCAGACAAAGGAGTGTGAAAGAGTTCAGACAGGTCAGGTTCTTCCATAGCAGTTTTCAGGGTTACATATTTATTCCTGGTATAAGAGTGCAGTTCAGGGAATTTGGATCGAAGTGGTTGATCCCACCAGTTATCAGACCATAATAAAGTGGTGTCACCAGAATGGGCCTTGCAAGCTACAAATTTCTTGTATGTTGGCAGCAACTTGAGTATAGCTTTCCACCAGAAAGAGCCCACCAATCGCTCACCCGGCAGGGAGGTGGAGTAGTAAGTTTCCCAGATAATATTGATCCAAGGAGTATCCACTCTATTAAGGAATTTATGTAGCTGTTTCATGAGAAGTGCCTGATTATGAGTGTCAATATCCAATATCCCTAGTCCTCCATTGGCCTTAGGTTGACATGCAGTGTCCCATGCTATGAGTGCAGCACCCCTCTCCAATGAACCATATTTCCTCCAAAAACAGTTTTTCAAATAAATGTTCAGTTGTTTGACCACTATTGCTGGCATCCTTAAAGAGCACATGAAGAAAGTTGGCAGGCTCGAGAAGACAGATTTAATGAGAGTTAATTTGTCTCCAGTGGAAAGCAGAGTAGCACAACCAAGCAATCTATTCTCCACTCTCTTAAGCAGGGGCAAGTAATCTTCCACTCTAGGTTTGTGTAAGCTGAGAGGCAAGCCCAAATAGGTGTGCGGAAGAGTTCCAATCTAGCATCCAAAGATAGTTGACAGATATTGCATCTGTTCCTCAGTGGTGTTGATGGGAATCATAATAGACTTGTTGTAGTTGACTTTCAATCCAGTGAAAGCAGCAAAATGCAGCAGCATATTCTTAATATGCATCAGTTTGGAGGCCTCTGCTTTGACCACTAAAATGGTATCATCAGCATATTGGATGATAGGAAAATCAGGGCTTGATTGGTGGACCGGAGGGGGTTGGATCATAGAGTTATGCATTGCCTCATTCATCATTGATTGTAAATGTCTGCTGCTAGCACAAAAATGAGAGGGGAAAGAGGGTCTCCTTGCCTGACTCCACATTTGCAAAGAAATTGCTTTCCAGGTACCCCATTGAGAAGAACAGAAGAAAATCCAGTGCCATAAATCATTTTAATCCAATTAATCCACCTATTTCCAAAACCTTTGGCTTTCAGAATCTCAATAATAGTATCATGACTGAGCATATCAAAAGCCTTTTCAAAATCTAATTTCAGAAGAATGATATCTTCATTTGATTGGTGGCATTGATGAATGTATTCATAGGACCAAGCTAAGCAATCTTGAATGCACCTGTTAGATAGAAATCCATATTGATTGGGATGAATGAGCTTGAGTATCTTGCTTTGCAGTCTGTTGGCCAAAAGCTTGGTTAAGATCTTCAGGGTGCAGTTCAAAAGGGAAATCGGTCTAAAATCATTTGGTAGCACAGCATCATCTCTCTTGGGGATCAGAGTAATGAAAGAATAATTGATACTCTGCAAATTTACAGTACCCATGTGGAAGTCCTCAATAAGTTTATAGGAATTAGTCAGTATGAATTGATTCATACATTCAAAATTTATCAAATATCATGTCCAAAAATAGGATATTGGACATTGCACTACTAGTTATGAAGAATGAAATATGAACAAAATCTTTCTTTTGGTAAGCTGAAATCTATACGGTCCATTTATTCTCAGCATGCTTTCTCCTCAATCTCCCGTCCACAATGGTTCAAGTTCTAGACTTGGCACTGTATTCATAAGGTTGCCGAGTGTATTTGCGTGTACGTGAGCATCTGCATTTGTACTTTGTTTTTTTTAATATAACTTTTTTCTCGAGGAAATTATATAACTTTAATATGTGTTGTTCTGTACAATAGTTAGAAGTGTATCAAATATAAATGCTAAAAGACTGTACATTTATTTTGAAAAGCAACTATCTTGAAAATCTTGGATATGTGACAGCTTGAGCAACTAGGCAACTACCGTCCCAAAACAATTTGAACGCAAACAAGAGATGATAATACCAAAATTAATAAAGTAATGCACATGTACAACAGAGATGAAATGAATGAAAATAACAAAAGAAAGGATCCCTATTCGCAAACTGATTAATAATCTCAGTTTCCCTAGCACGCACTTTGCCGTGTGTGTGGCTGCGTCCTGCGTGCCGGCTACCTCCCTGCAACTTTATTGCATGACTTGTCAGCGAGTCGAGTGTGATGTTTCTTTAGGCGAAGAACACTGAACTAGGAAACCAATGTGTAGCCCACTGGGCCAGTGGCGAAGCCACTCATCAATTGGGTAGCTTTTTGATGAAACTAGCATATGCTTGCAAAAATGTTCAATTTTTTTGTTCAAATTTATATACTCGACTACACAATTTGAAAATGACTACACAAGATTGCAGTTCTGGCACCGCCACTGCACTGGGCGCTACGGGAGCTATATCACGCTTATAGCGAGATGATAGCTCCCCTCGGCTGAAGCTTCCCCGCAGCACGCCCGTGCATGAGACGTCTGAATAGCATGTTACTTAGTTGTTTATTCGTTAGTCTGTGCGCTGATGAGTTTGTTTTTTTCCTTTTGTTTTTTATTTAGTTTTCTTATTTCTTCATTAGTTTTCTTTGGTTTTTCTTTTTTTTGTCATTATACTTATTTTTTGTTTTTCCTTCGTATTTGTTTGGTTTCTTTCTTGGTTTTCATTTTTTTTTCTGTTCCTTTTCTTCAAGTTTCTTTGTTTAGATCTTCGTTTTCATTGGCTTTCTCAGTTTCTTTCTCAGTTTTCATCATTTTCTATTTTCTGCACTTGTTTCTGTGGTTTTATTTTTTCTTTGATCTTCTTTGTTTCCTTTTCGATTTTTATTGGTTTTCTTCCTTTCCTTTTTGGGTTTTTATTCTACATTTATTCGTATATGCCATGAATTTTTTATTACATGTTTACCTTCTAAATACATGATTAACTTTTTTCAAAAAAAAAGTTTCTATGTCTATTGTTTTTACACATTATGCTTTTTGGTATACATTTAAAGCATTTCTAGCAGATATTTTTAATATATGAATGTTTTTTTCAAATATATGTTTCCATGTCTATTTTTTCGTACACATCCTAGATTTTTCTTATATATCTGATACATTTTTCTGTACATGTTTACCATTTTATATATGCATGTTTAGCATTTTTAAAATACATGATTAACATTTTTTAAGAGCATATAATTTTTTGCTATCTACTTCCCATATACATTTTATATTTTTTCTATACATTAATTTTTTCATATAAATGAACAAATTTCAAGTACATGAATAACATTTTTGAAAACTTATATTTTTATTTTTAGTTTATTCCATACACATTTTACATTTTTTATACGTCAAAAACATATTTTATACAACATTTGACATCTTCAAATGCATGATTAACATTATTTTAGAAAAATATGTAAAATATTTACATAATAAAAAGTAAAAAAGAAATCAAAATAAGAAAATAAAAAATATGAAAAAGGAACTATGAAAAAACAAGCGTTTTTGTGGCCGCGGCCTCCGTTCGCTGTGCCAGCCAGACTCGCTTCAGGCGACAGCCATATGCCTTTGCTGTATGCGAGACATGATCCTCACAAAAAAATGTTGCATGCGAGACATAGGCTCACCCCCTTGGTCGAAATCACTAATTGAAGAGTGCTCCTTTCAAAGATCACTTCCACACTCTCAGGTTGCAACAAGTAGCACGCTGCATGTGCACCACTCATCGCAACCTGGGAGTTTTCCCTTTTTCGTAGGTTACTTTATTTAAAATATTTTATCTCTTAAACCATGCTATCAAATTTTGAACTGTTTTTACCATTGGATTCCTTGGATCGAGATCTTCAAAACTAGACCTCATGTTGATATGTTTTGATGAACTATTTTCTTCAAAAAAAAACCTTACATAAAAACTGGACGAAAAACTTGGTGTCACTTGAGTTGAGTTATTGCTTAAGTTGGGAGCGTCCCCCCTCTCTTGGAAAGCTAGTATGGCTCAGACATATTAAGTTGACAGAACTTCGTAAGCTACAGTTAACAGATTGGCCATTTGTCCAGTGATACCTCTAAGGAGTTCTTCCTACCTCCACAACTTGAAAATCTAGTAGTGCAAGCAGGTTCTCCAATTAATGTTAAGTAAACTACCTGTTCTACCTCTATCTAAGCTTGGTTTTCTTGAGTATAAGAGAGGTTGGACTGATCAAACTTACTATGTTTGATAGTGAGAGCAGTGAGACTAAGCCACCACGGCATCACGTACAGTTAATGAAAATTGAGGTCAGGAATGTAGTTCTTTAACTTGGCAAGATGTACTTGGCTGGAAATATCTTCTACTCCCTCCATTCCTAAATACAAGTCTTTGTAGAGATTTCATTATGGAGTACATACAAATGTATATAGACGTAGTTTAGAGTATACATTTATTTTGCTCCGTATGTAGTCCTCCATCCATCTTAAATATAAGTCTTTCTAGAGATTTCAATATGAGCTACATGCATAGGGATGTATAGACATATTTTAGAGTGTGACTCACTTATTTTGCTTTGTATGTAGTCCATATTGGAATCTCTAAAAAGACTTATATTTAGAAACGGAGGGAGTATTTTTGATATTTTAAACATTTTTGTATCAGCTATAAGGATATCAATGTACTTTTTTTTTCCTGGGTGAACCATCCAAATGATGATGTGGGAGTCGAGTCAGCACTTGTCTCATCAGAGCCGTGGTGGAGGAAATACAAGTGTTGTTTGAAGAATGCTTCTTAATTAGCCTAGTGTTGCTTGAGAGAATGTACTGTTTGAAGTATGGACCATCTGAAAGGTCTTGTAGCCTCTTTATTTACTTATGACGAACTCTTCTGCCTTCAGATATTTCAGCATCTTTTATTTACTTGTGACCAACTCCTCTGCATTCAGATATTTCAGCCTCTTAATTTACTTTTTGATGAACAGGGAGGCCTCTCCCCCGTTCCATTAACTCAGAATGAAACCATATAGCGTTGTCTTTTACCTGCCAGCTACTTGTCTCAAGAGGTCCAGGGAATTATTACAAACCATGCCTGAAAGTGAGGCTAACAAGACTAGACGAAAGGTAGAGGAAGATAAAACTGGCATAAGGTATGTAAGGCTACAAGAGTCCAACACCCTTCCCGCGCCGGAACGTGACAGTTGCAGCTCACATCACGATCACGCCAACACCCTTTCTGAACTTGAGCGGGGGCGCCAGAGCCGCCTGAGGAGACCAGCAGATCGCGAGCGTGGACACCGGGCTGGGCATCGCATTCTTGCTGTTGGTGTCCCTTTTCTTGGTTGGAAGCCTTCATCTTTGAAGATTTTGAGGTTCCCCCAGCTTGCACCGCCATCAAACCGCGTGCTCTTCATATTCAGCCACTCAGGATCATCAAAGGTTGTTGTAGAAGCTTTCTCAATGCCTCCAGGAAAGCCTCCATCAGGGCCTTGTCCACCTCTGGGGTCAGAATCACCCAAAATTTGATCATTTTGTAGATCAGTCCCCAAACCTGAGTAATAGAAGTCCAAATGGTGTTATTGAAAATCATAGAGTTCCTATATTTCCATAAGCACCATAGGATAGCCGAGCTATCTATATTTAAAGCTACATGTTTTTTGTTAGAAATCCAGAAGCGGGCCACGGATTCAAAGTTTGTGCCCACAGTTTTTTGGAAAAAAAGACTTACAAAGGACCAAATGTTTTTGGCTACAACACAATCAAAGAACAGATGGTGATTACACTAGTAGAAAAGGGGGCATTTGTCCCGGTTCGTAAGGGCCTTTAGTCCCGTTTCATGAACCGGGACTAATGGGTCGGTACTAATACCTCCCCCCTTTAGTCCCGGTTCAAACACGAACCGGGATAGATGGTCCTCCACGTGGACGGTGCGCCAAGCCCAGGCAGGGGGGCCTTTGGTCCCGGTTGGTGGCACCAACCGGGACCAAAAGGCATCCACGCGTCAGCATTCTAGTGGCTGGGGTTTTTTTTGAAAGGAGGGGGGGTGGGGGTTTTGGGAGGTTAATTTAGGTGTTTCATATATTGTGTTAGCTAGCTAATTAATAGAGAGAAGTGTCCTCTCTTATGTCCGTGCTTGGTCGGCGCTACGTACTATATACATAAGTGATCGAGAGAACCATTGAGTACAGAAGTTCGTCATGCATACCGAGAGAAGTGATCGATCGACCTCTCCTTCTCCGAGAGATTGGTCGAACAACAAGTTTTCATATCATGTATCCGACGCTACTAGCTACATACATGTACAATATGTATAAGATCTCTTAATTACAATCCCCTGGCATTTGAAATCAACTTCCACATGGTATTCTCCGGCTTTATTGATGACGTGGTCAAGAAAGAATCCCGCCAATTCCTCTTGAATTTCTTTCATGCGATCTGGTTCTAGGAGTTCATTCCGCATCTGCCACGTCTAATTTGAAGAAGGGGGTTAATTAATACATATATATGAATGAAACTCAACAGAAATGATGGTGTAATAAAATGAAATTATGAATATTATTGCTTACGCACTTCATATTGTCTTTTAGAGTAGCCTCGCTTGTTTTTTAAAGTCGCGTTGTGGATGAACTCGCACACGTACTATCCACAGAAATCATTCCCTTGTTCCTGCCACAAGCACTTTACGAGAAATAGAGGTCAATCAAACTGATAATGAAGCATTATAAATGGCATTGATGAAAGTATAGCTATAGAATCAACGGGAGATGCGCGCAACTAGCTAGCCAGTAGTACTTACTTTCGGGTATGTATATCACAGCTCCTTCGGCAGTCCCGGAGCTTCTGCGGTGAACTGTTTCCAAACCCTGCAAGACAAAGAAAATAATTATTATTACTTGAGATATTAGGAAATGAACAAAAGTTGCCGATATGGTGCGATAATGATCGATTGAACTTACTTGTTGAGCAATTCAGTCATGTCCGCATAGGTTTCGGGATCTTTCCGTCTCAAGTCTAAGACGGTTACTAGTCCCCGCTCAAGCTTAATCTCCAAAAGAACATAGTGGTACTTGCGCACGCATGCATAACTCATCAATTACATTACTATAACCTCGCTCGAGTAATAAGGGAAACCGAATATGCACACGACAGTAACACTCACTTGCCGTTGTAAGGAAAGAGTATGGTATCTTTGTTTTGATTTTTGATCAACGATCATAGCAAGTTGTCCTCGTTCTCTTTGACGTCCTTTTTAACCAGAAATTCATCTATGATATTTGTGTTAATGAACCCAATATCATAAATTTCTTGTTTTTTGCACTCGACGATCTTCAATCTGCAAAATATATTGAGGATAATTAATTATAAATACATGCAATGAAAGAGCCGAGCTATATATAGAGACTTAATGACAGAAATAGTACTTACAGACAGTAGCAAAAGACCATTAGTTTATCGAGGGACTTTTCATTGAAGAACACGAAGAACTCATCAAATGGAACAGTCAACAGATTAGTTGCAACGAGGTCGTGCTCCTCTTTAATATTCAGATATAAAGCATTCGTCCCCCCCAGACTCTCTGTAGGTTTTCGTGTACCAATTATGGAATCTTCGCATCATTGTTGTCCGAGATTTTTCATCTTTGACGAGAGGCTTCCCGTACTCGTATCTGTGTTCGTCCACCTCCAAGAAATCAGGAAGTTGATCGTCGGGCAGGTAATCTGCAAGATTGCCATAACCGGCCACCGTCCCCGGAGCGTTAGCCACATTGAGCGGGGGGCACGATTGTTGTGCTTGTTCGCCGAGCTGGGCAATTTTTTCCCCTCTGCTCGTTCTTTTAACCTTTTATCACTGACAGTACTTCCCGACCGCTGGGCTTTGAGATATGTCTGTTCAGTAATGCGCTGATAGTTGGTTCTTGGCGGAGACTTTGGTGGTTTCCTCAGGGCATTGATAGTGCGCTTTGCTTTCACCGGATCTACCTTCTCCTCCGGAGGTGGATGTCCCTTTGCTTTCACCCCTTCAAAGAACACCTTCACGTGAGTCCGCACAATCGTATCGTTTTCCTCCTCGGTCCTCTCGTACGGTAACTTCTCTACAGGCTTGAGAGGTGGACCGTATATGTATTGCCTCCCGCCTCTGGTTGTGCTGCTAGACGCCGGAGCAGACGGAGCGGCTGCGGCGCTGCGGCGTCTGTCTTCTTTCGTGCTTGCTTACGAGGCGGAGGAGAAGGAGTATGACGTGCCGGAGCAGCCGGGGCGGTGGCGGGTCTCTTCCGCCCTTGCTGGTGAGGCTGAGAAGGAGGAGGCTGCTAGCTGCTCGGGAGCGCCGGCGTAGGCGGAGAAGGAGGCGGAGTGCCGCCACGCGCCGAAGAAGGAGGCGGAGTGCCGCCACGCGTGCCCTGACCGTCACTCGCCAGAGGAGGAGGCGGTGGAGGAGGCGGAGTGCCCTGAATCGTCGTCGTCGGAGGAGGAGGCGGAGGCGTCCAGTTCGGAAGGTTGATGAGCTCCTTCCGCCATAGGCATGGAGTCTTCAGAGCAGAACCCAGCCTACTCTCCCCTTCACCGGTAGGGTGGTCAAGCAGGAGGTCCTCAAATCCCTCCGTTATTTCATCCACCATCACCCTAGCATATCCTTCTGGAATCGGCCGACAGTGAAAAGTTGCGCCTTTTTCTGTAGGATAAACAGAGCCAACAGCCGCCTTAACCTTCAAATTCATCCATCGCGTCATTAGGTGACAATTTTGAGTCCCCGTGATAGCATCGACGGGATAGCTGGCAGGAGTCGTCAAGACATGCTCCGGTTGAAGCAGCTCCGTGGAAGCCACGCTGCTTCTCCGCTGAGATGGCGGGGTAGCTTCGGGGGAAGCTTCCGCAGGTCGTTTGCTGCGATCTGCTGCTTCTCGTTCCTCTTCTCGTTCCTCTAGCCCCATTACCCTTTCGTGCAGCGCCTGCAGTTGGCCTTGCTCTAGTTTCTTCCTCCTCTCGTGAGTTTTGTAACCCGCTGCGTCCGGAAAACCAACCTTCCACAGAATGGAGCCTGGCGTGCCTCATGTCCGTCCAGGGTGCTCAGGATTCCCGAGGGCCATTGTGAGCTCGTCCTTCTCCTTGTCTGGTACGAACGTCCCTTGCTGTGCTGCATTGATATAGTGTCGAAGGTTCTTGACTGGTATTTCCAGTTGCTCGTCCGTCCAACAGCACCTCCCTGATACAGGGTCCAAGGTTCCGCCAGCCCCGAAGAACCAATTCCGGCAACGGTCTGGCCATCTCATTGTCTCTGGTTCGATCCCTTTTTCAAGCAAATCATTCTCAGCCTTGGACCAATTAGGCCGGGCTTTGAGGTAGCCACTTGACCCCGTGCGATGGTGAAGCTTCTTCTTCGCAGCATTTTGCTTGTTTGTCGCCGATATCTTCTTACTCTTTTCCGATGTCTTGTGGGCCACAAATGCGGGCCAGTGATCTTTGATCTTCTCATATTTGCCGATGAATTCTCGTGTCTTTTTTTGTCGACAAACTTGTTCAGCTCTTTCCTCCACCTCCTGAATAGGGTTGCCATCTTCTTAAGAGCACAAGACTTGATTAATTGCTCTTTAACTGGCTTCTCCGGATCCTCCTCTGGCGGTAGGGTGAAATTTGCCTTCAGCTAAGTCCAAAGATCTTCTTTATGCATATCGTTGACATAAGACACCTCAGGGTCTTCTTCCTTAGGCTTATACCATTGCTGGATGCTGATTGGGATCTTGTCCCTAACAAGAACCCCACACTGAGCAGAAAATGCGTTCTTTGTCCGGATGGGTTCAATCGGTTCGCTGTCGGGCGTGATTTCTCTGATCTCAAAGCTTTCATCCGAGCTCAACTTTTTCTTCGGGCCTCGTCTCCTTACCGAAGTTGTGCTCGATCCGGAGGGCTAGAAATTAAAAGGAAGAAAGACAAGAGTAATTAATATATGTACATATACCAAAACAATGGATGCATCAATTAACTAGTCAGCACGGGCTTAACTAATATATATATATATACCTGGCCGGACTCGGTTCGGTCACCAGAGCAGTCAGCACGGTCTCCTTCTTGTACCTCCATTGTGTCACCGGAGGCATCATGAACATAGCCCTCTTCTTGTACCGACATTAATGGGCCGAAGCCATCATGAACATAGCCCTCTTCTTCACCCAGTCCTTCCTGACGAACGACGTCGATGAAAAATGACGCAATGACATCAGTTCCTTCTACGATTATCTCCCCCAACATCTCTTCTGTTGCTTCGTCTCGGTAGTGTTCCATAGTTTCTGCAAATATTTACAACATGTCAATTATTATTCAAACATGCATGGTACAGATGGATATATATTAGTGGCGAGGGGGGTATATCGACGACGACAGAAGAGAAGATCGAAGAAAAAAAAAAGAAGAAAAAGAAGAGAAGAAGAAGAAAGGAATAGAGGAGAAGAAGAAAAAATAGATTTTTCTATTTTTTCTTCTTCTCCTCTATTCCTTTCTTCTTCTTCTTTTCTTTTTCTTCTTTTTTCCTCTTCTTATTTTACTTTTTCCTCTACACTAAACTAAAATGCACTAACCTAAAACCTAATACTAACAACCTAAATAAAAAATTAATACATATATTAAAAAACATACATAAACAAAAAAATGTTATGAACATTATATTTAGGTTGTTAGTATATACACATACATATATACACATATACACAAAAAAATACACATATATACACATACAAACACATATATACACATATATACACATATACACAAAAAAATTGCATATATACACATATACAAAAAACATATATGCGCAGGG
>NC_041385.1:40019925-40020467 GCF_002162155.2 Triticum dicoccoides | reverse complement strand
GCCGGCGGGGCAAGGCAGGGGTGCAGGTGCGCGAGGCAGGGCAGGGGTGCGGGAGTGAGGCAGGTGCTCACAGGGGGTGGCGGGGCACGGCGGGCGGCGTCGGGGCGCGGGGAGCGGCGCCGGCGTCGGGGCAGATGGCGTCGAGGGCGGCGGGGACGGCAAAGTTGAGCAGCCTGACGGCGTCGGAGGCGGCGACGACGGTGAGGTGGAGCAGCCTGACGGCGTCGGAGGCGGCGGCGACGACGAGGTGGAGCAGCCTGACGGCTCGGCGGCGACAGCGACGAGGCAGATCAAGCAGCAGGCGTCGGGCGGACAAGGAAGGGATGGATTTTGGAGAAACTGCAAAGTGCTAGTTATATATGAAGAGAATTGGTCCCGGTTCGTGAACCAACCGGGACCAATGCCCCCTTTAGTCCCGGTTGATGCCACCAAGGGGGACCAAAGGCCTCTTTTCAGCAACCCAAAGGGCGGGAAGCGGCGGCCTTTGGTCCCAGTTGGTGGCACCAACCGGGACCAAAGGCCCCTGTGCTGCCCATGTCGGG
>NC_041385.1:39962190-40019852 GCF_002162155.2 Triticum dicoccoides | reverse complement strand
CACCAACCAGGACCAAAGGCCCCTGTGCTGCCCATGTCGGGACCAAAGTTTAGTCCCACCTCGCTAGTTGAGAGGGGCGCGCAGTGGTTTATAAGCCCCACTGCCTCACCCCTCTCAAGCTCCTCTCCACCGTAGGCTTGCGGGCCTATTTGTTACTTCTTTGCCTGATGGGCCTTCTGGGCCTACTGCGGGCCTGAATCCTGGCCCATGGTAGGGTTTCTAGTCATATTCAGGCCGTGGGGGCCCAGTAGGAGGCATTTTTTTGGTTTTTTGTTTTCTTTTTTGCTTTATTTATTTTATTTTGTTTCTACTTACAACAAAATACTTATTATTGCTATTTTTAATTATTTTCCAGTTTTTTGGTTTGTTTTCTGCATTATTTATTTTCTTTTGTTTTTGCTTTATTTTTTAATTCTTTTTGCTTTTAGTTTTAGAAAAATTATAAACTTTCTGTTAGTGCCATTAGTTTTCAAATTTGAAAACATTTTTTTTGTTTTTTTGTTTTCTTTCTTGCTTTATTTATTTTATTTTGTTTTTATTTACAACAAAATACTTATTGTTGCTATTTTTAATTATTTTCTAGTTTTTTTCTTTTGTTTTCTGCATTCTTTATTTTCTTTTGTTTTTTGCTGTATTTTTTAATTCTTTTTGCTTTTAGTTTTAGAAAAATTATAAACTTTCTGTTAGTGCCATTAGTTTTCAAATTTGAAAACATTTTTTTTGTTTTTTGGTTTTCTTTCTTGCTTTATTTATTTTATTTTGTTTCAAATGAACTATGAAAAATAGCATGTGCATGTACAAAATAGACAATGGTATCATAAATTCATCCACATAGCATGTGCATGTACAAAATAGACAATGGTATCATACTCGTCTGTTACAAAGTTGGCATGGTATCATCATAATAGTTGCGGGAGAAAGTCTTCACTTTTTCTTCGCTTGTGTCATTTGCTTATTGCACCGTAACCATGGATAATCTTCATCGTTTATCAGGATGATGGGGTCAGCCTTGACTTTGAAGGGAGGAATTTCATGAAAATTTTCATAATCTTCAGACATGTCTGTCTTGCCCTCCACTCCCACGATGTCCCTTTTTCCTGAAAGAACTATGTGCCGCTTTGGCTCATCATATGATGTATTCGCTTCCTTATATTTTCTTTTTCTTGGTCTGGTAGACATGTCCTTCACATAGATAACCTGTGCCACATGATTGGCTAGGACGAACGGTTCGTCAGTGTACCCAAGATTTTTCAGATCCACTGTTGTCATTCCGTACTGTGGGTCTACCTGTACCCCGCCTCCTGATAGATTGACCCATTTGCACTTAAACAAAGGGACCTTAAAATCATGTCCGTACTCAAGTTCCCATATGTCCACTATGTAACCATAATATGTGTCCTTTCCCCTCTCGGTAGTTGCATCAAAGCGGACACCACTGTTTTGGTTGGTGCTCTTTTGATCTTGGTCAATCGTGTAAAATGTATTCCCATTTATCTCGTATCCTTTTCAAATCGTAACAGTCGAAGATGGTCCCCTAGACAACAAGTACAGCTCATCACAAACAGTGTTGTCACCTCTGAGACGTGCTTCCAACCAACTGCTGAAAGTCCTGATGTGTTCACATGTAATCCAGTCGTCGCACTGCTCCGGGTGTTTGGAGTGCAGACTGTTCTTGTGTTCATCGACATAGGTCACCAAGGTAGAGTTCTGTAGAACTGTGTAGCATGCTTGAGACCAAGAATATCCGTCCCTGCATATTATTGAGTCCCTTCCAAGCGTGCCTTTTCCAGTCAGTCTCCCCTCATACCGCGATTGAGGGAGACCTATCTTCTTAAGGCCAGGAATGAAGTCAACACAAAACCCGATGACATCCTCTGTTTGATGGCCCATGGAGATGCTTCCTTCTGGCCTAGCGCGGTTACGGACATATTTCTTTAGGACTCCCATGAACCTCTCAAAGGGGTACATATTATGTAGAAATACGGGGCCCAGAATGACAATCTCGTCAACTAGATGAACTAGGACGTGCATCATGATATTGAAGAAGGATGGTGGGAACACCAGCTCAAAACTGACAAGACATTGCACCACATCACTCCTTAGCCTTGGTATGATTTCTGGATCGATCACCTTCTGAGAGATTGCATTGAGGAATGCACATAGCTTCACAATGTCTAATCGGACGTTTTCCGGTAGAAGCCCCCTCAATGCAACCGGAAGCAGTTGCGTCATAATCATGTGGCAGTCATGAGACTTTAGGTTCTGAAACTTTTTCTCTGACATATTTATTATTCCTTTTATATTCGATGAGAAGCCAGTCGGGACCTTCATACTAAGCAGGCATTCAAAGAAGATTTCCTTCTCTTCTTTGGTAAGAGCATAGCTGGCAGTACCTTCATACTGCTTTGGAGGCATGCCTTCTTTTTCGTGCAAACGTTGCAGGTCCTCCCGTGCCTCAGTTGTATCTTTTGTCTTCCCATACATGCCCAAGAAGCCTAGCAGGTTCACGCAAAGGTTCTTCGTCACGTGCATCACGTCGATCGAAGAGCGGACCTATAGGTCTTTCCAGTGGGGTAGGTCCCAAAATATAGATTTCTTCTTCCACATGGGTGCGTGTCCCCCAGCGTCACTCGGAACAGCTAGTCCGCCGGGACCCTTTCCAAAGATTACGTGTAAATCATTAACCATAGCAAGTACGTGATCACCGGTACGCATGGCGGGCTTCTTTCGGTGATCTGCCTCGCCTTTGAAATGCTTGCCTTTCTTTCGACATTGATGATTGGTCAGAAGAAATCGATGATGGCCCAGGTACACATTCTTCCTGCAGCTTCCCAGGTATATACTATCGGTGTCAAGTAAACAGTGCGTGCATGCATGGTATCCCTTGTTTGTCTGTCCTGAAAGGTTACTGAGAGCGGGCCAATCGTTGATGGTCACGAACAGCAACGCCTTTAGGTGAAATTCCTCCTGTTTGTGCTCATCCCACGTACGTACACCGTTTCCATTCCACAGTTGTAAAAGTTCTTCAACTAATGGCCTTAGGTACACATCACTGTCGTTGCCGGGTTGCTTAGGGCCTTGGATGAGAACTGGCATCATAATGAACTTCCGCTTCATGCACATCCAAGGAGGAAGGTTATACATACATAGAGTCACGGGCCAGGTGCTGTGATTGCTGCTCTGCTCCCTGAAAGAATTAATGCCATCCGCGCTTAAAGCAAACCATACGTTCCTTGGATCACTTGCAAACTCATCCCAGTACTTTCTCTCGATTTTTCTCCACTGCGACCCGTCAGCGGCTGCTCTCAACTTCCCGTCTTTCTTACGGTCCTCACTGTGCCATCACATCAACTTGGCATGCTCTCTGTTTCTGAACAGACGTTTCAACCGTGGTATTATAGGAGCATACCACATCACCTTCACAGGAACCCTCTTCCTGGGGGGCTCGCCGTCAACATCACCAGGGTCATCTCGTCTGATCTTATACCGTAATGCACCGCATACCGGGCATGTGTTCAGATCCTTGTACGCACCGCGGTAGAGGATGCAGTCATTAGGGCATGCATGTATCTTCTGCACCTCCAATCCTAGAGGGCATACGATCTTCTTTGCTGCGTATGTACTGTTGGGTAATTCGTTATCCTTTGGAAGCTTCTTCTTCAATATTTTCAGTAGCTTCTCAAATCCTTTGTCAGGCACAGCATTCTCTTCCTTCCACTGCAGCAATTCCAGTACGGTACCGAGCTTTGTGTTGCCATCTTCGCAATTGGGGTACAACCCTTTTTTGTGGTCCTCTAACATGTTATCGAACTTCAGCTTCTCCTTTTGACTTTCGCATTGCGTCCTTGCATCGACAATTACCCGGCGGAGATCATCATCATCGAGCACATCGTCTGGTTCCTCTTGATCTTCAGCAGCTTCGCCTGTTGCAGCATCATCGTGCACATCGTTTGGTTCCTCTTGATCTTCAGTAGCATCACCGTATTCAGGGGGCACATAGTTGTCATCGTACTTTTCTTCTTCGCCGTCTTCCATCATAACCCCTATTTCTCCGTGCCTCGTCCAAACATTATAGTGTGGCATGAAACCCTTGTAAAGCAGGTGGGTGTGAAGGATTTTCCGGTCAGAGTAAGACTTCGTATTCCCACATATAGGGCATGGACAACACATAAAACCATTCTGCTTGTTTGCCTCAGCCACTTCGAGAAAATCATGCACACCCTTAACGTACTCAGAGGTGTGTCTTGAACCATATATCCATTGCCGGTTCATCTGTGTGCATTATATATAATTAAGTGTGTCAAAAATCATTACAGAACATCATGAATAGATAATTAAGTGACCAAATTAATAGAAGTTCATCATCACATTAAAACCAAAGTACATACATAGTTCTCATCTAACAACATAAAGCTCCGCAGAGCATCTAAATGAATTAAACCATACATTGAAACTATGTAAAACATTTCAATGCGAAAACAAATGCGATCATAATCGCAACCAATGTAACAATTGATCCAACGGCATAATGATACCAAGCCTCGGTATGAATGGCATATTTTCTAATCTTTCTAATCTTCAAGCGCATCGCATCCATCTTGATCTTGTGATCATCGACGACATCCGCAACATGCAACTCCAATATCATCTTCTCCTCCTCAATTTTTCTAATTTTTTCCTTCAAGAAATTGTTTTCTTCTTCAACTAAATTTAACCTCTCGACAATAGGGTCGGTTGGAATTTCCGGTTCAACAACCTCCTAGATAAATAAAATCTATGTCACGTTGGTCGGCATAATTGTCATAAACAATAGATGAACCAATAGTTATGAAAAGATAATATATACCACATCCGAATCATAGGCAGGACGAGGGCCGACGGGGGCGGATACCAAAACCATCGCACTATATAAGATGCAATAATAAAAGTAAGAAAATTATACAAGTATCTATATAAACATACAAGTAAATTTTTTTTCCTTTCAGAAAGAAGATAAGAACAAGAGGCTCACCACGGTGGTGCCGGCGACGAGATCGGCGCGGGCGATCGACGGCGGTGAAGACGGGGACGGGACGGGACGGACCGCTAAACCTAGACAAATATTAAGGAAAATGGAGCTTGGAGGTCGATCTTGGAGAGGAGAAAGCTTAAGTAGTGTGGCTCGGCCATTCCATCAAACACCTCGTGTGCATAGGAGGTGAGCTAGAGCACCACAAAGCTCTCTCCTCGTCGACCACGAAAAACAGAGCAGTGGGAGTGCTCTGCTCGCGGGCGAGGGGTATATATAGGCAATTAATTGGTCCCGGTTCGTGGCAAGAACCGGGACTAAAGGGCAGCCTTTGGTCCCGGTTCATGCCAACAACCAGGACCAATGGTGGTGGGCCAGGAGCGAGGCACATTGGTCCCTGTTCGTCCCACCAACCGGGACCAAAAGGTCCAGACGAACCGGGACCAATGGCCCACGTGGCCCGGCCGGCCCCCGGGGCTCACGAACCGGGTCCAATGACCCCATTGGTCCCGGTTCTGGATTGATTCGGGACTAATGGGCTGACCTGGCCTGGACCATTGCCCCCTTTTCTACTAGTGTTAGTCTCATTCTCAGCACAAAAAACACAGTCTAGAGGTTTGATTATGTGTCTTTTCCTCAGGTTATCCCTAGCCATAAGCTTATTCTGGGAAAACAACCAAAGGAAAACATGTATCTTGGGTGGAACTGCCAGTTTCCACACCGCAGGTAGGAACAGAGGCTGCACCCCTCTAAAGTTGATCACATGGTACAGAGAGCTAGATAAATAGATCCCTTTGTTTTCAAGTTGCCAAATCAGGGAGTCAGGGTCATTGCTGAAGTTAATGTTTCTAGCTATCTCCATCAGCTGATACCACTGCTCCGTCATCCTATGATCAAAGTTCCTTCTAAAAGTAAGTTTCAGGGTTTCACCATCCCAGACCTCTCTGACACTCTTGTTTTGCTCATTGCAAATCATGTAGATGTGCCAGAATTGGACTGCTAGTGGGGATGTGCCAAACCAAGTGTCCTCCCAGAATCTAATTTTATCCCCTACTCCTACATTCCATCTGTATCCAAACTTCAAATCTTGGATGATGGATTTGACTCCTTTCCAAAACCTAGAGATACTAATGGAGGAGCTAGGAGCAAAGAGATTGGTTTTGCCCCTCATATATTTCTGGTCTATCATCTTTCTTCAAGGTTTCCCTTCCCCTTCATAATATATTTTGACCCAAGACCCTAGAAGGCAAAGGTTAATATCTTGCAGGTTTGGAATGCCTAGGCCTCTAAATTCCTTTTTCATGCAGACCAATTTCCAGTTAGCTAAGTGCAACTTCCTGTGGCCTTCAAAGTCATTCCACAGGCAGTTTGCCATTTGGGTGTTTATAATATCTATAGCCCATTTAGGGAATTTAAATAAAGACAGCAAATAAATAGGGATGCTAGCCAGTTAGGCTTGGATGAGGACTATTCTCCCTCTATAAGAAAGAAGTTTACCCCTCCAGCCAAAAATCCTTTTCATGATCTTGTCAATTAGTGGTTGGATGTCTTCTCTCCTAAGTTTATCATAGTGCAGAGGAATGCCCAGATATTTGATGGGGAAAGATCCCTCGTCACACTCTAATGTATCCAGGAAATCCCCAACCTCAGTATTTTCTATATTAATAGGAATGAGCTCACTCTTACTGTAATTGATTCTCATGCCAGAGATGTTCTCAAAGCAAGATAGAACCATTTTCAGGTTCATAGAATGATCTAGGTCCTTGTCCAGGAATAGGATGGTGTCATCAGCATACTGAAGACATATAATCCCTCCAGGACAAACCTAAGGACACGTGCCTTCAATCAGTCCATGGTCAGCTGCTTTCATTAGCATCCTAGTGAGTACATCAACTACAAGGTTAAATAACAGGGGGGGAATGGGGTCCCCCTGCCTCAAACCCTTGCCAGTAAGGAAGAAATCACTCTCAGTGTTGTTTAACTTGACTCCTACTGACCCCCCTCTTGTGATCTGCAGGATCCAACGGATCTATTTCTCCCAAAGCCTCTGTTTCTAAGGAGTTCTTCAAGAAATTCTATATTCACTTTATCAAAGGCTTTTTCATAATCTAACTTAAGGACTAGACCCTGCCTTTTACTACAATGGACAGAGTGCAGCACCTCATGTGATGTGACCACACTCTCCAGGATATATCTACCTTTCAAAAAGAAAGATTGATTGCTGGCTACAAGTCTTTGCAGAATCATAGCTAGTCTATTAGTGAGTATACTTTGGTGAAAATTTTAAAACTACAGTTGAGCAGGCTAATAGGTCTAAATTTCTTCATGCTGGAAGCATCAACTTCTTTTGGGATCAAGGTTAGCATAGCAAAATTAAGCCTATGGATAGCCAGATCCCCTCTATGGAAGACCTGAAACATGGCTATCAGGTCTTTCTTAATTGGGTCCCAAAAGTGCTGATAGAAGAAAAAGGGTATCCCATCTGGGCCATGGGCCCCATCTGGGTAAGATTCAAAGACAGCCTTTTTAATCTCTTCCTTAGAGAAGGGAGCTTCTAGAATCTCATTCTCAGTAGTCTTAACTTTTTCCTCACTAGAGAAGAAAGATGGATTTAGGTGGAAACCTTCTCTATCTTCTTGTTTAAACAAGTTTTTATAGTAACTACAGGCTATATCAAGCATTCCTTTAATATCAGTGAATGGTCCTTGTGGTCCATCCAAGGAGTGGATGGTGGTTTTCCTCCTGCCACTGCGTGGAAATATTCAGTATTTCTATCTCCCTCTTTAATTTCTCTATCTCTAGACCTATGTTTTGCCTTAATTTTTTCTTGAAGCCAGATTTTCTGGAGTTCACTTTGGGTGAACTTGAGCCTAGAAAATTCAGCATCAGAGAGAACTACTGTTTTAGACTTTATATCTAATTTATCATATTCCTCAAGGAGGATTTTTTTATATCTTCTGAGTTGAGCCTCCTCATTGGAACTCCACCCTTTTGTCACTCTCCTAAGCTTCCTAATTTTATCTTGCCAGTTATCCATGGGGTTGGTTTTGGAGGTAGGCTCATTCCAAATCCTGGTGATTAGCTTGGAGAAATTCTCCCTAATTAACCACCATTTCTCTATCTTATAGCTACTACTTTTTGGAGTTTGTTCCACTCCAGATTCCCAGATAATGGGGACATGATCACTGCCACACCTAGGTAATGCATTACATGAGGCTAAAGGAAATTTTTTCTCCAATTCAGTATTGCAGAACAACCTATCTATGGTAGACATGATGATGTCCACCTGAGTGTTGGACCAGGTGAATTTTCTACTGGCCAACTTAATCTCTAGGAGATTCCAGATCTCTATCCAAGCATTGAAGTTGTCACACCGCCTGTGGTTGACTACTCCATTGCTTTTCTCTTTAACAAATCTAACCTGGTTAAAATCCCCTCCAATCAGAGTAGGATGGGGGCACTCTAAGAGCAGGGAATGTAGCTCAGAGGGGAAAGCTTCCTTGCCCTCTTCATAGGGTGACCCATAAACAATAATGGTTCTAAAAGTGGTATCATTACTTTTTAATTTGAGGACACAACTCACAGAGAACTCAAGATGAGACCAAGAAATGACCTCAAAGATATCTGCATCAACTCCCATCAAAATACCTCCAGCAAAGCCTTTTTATGGGAGGTGGTGCCAAGAAAAATTCTTACTACCTACTAGAGACTTAAGATATGAATCTGAAAAATCCTCTTTCTTTTTTTCCTGGAAACCCAAGATTGAGGTTTGATATTTCCTAATAGTTTCCATGATTAGGGATTTCCTCCCAAGGGCATTGATACCCCTCACATTCCAGAAAATAACATTCATGGAAAAACTTTGTTCTTGGGGTGCTTGCCCCGTTTGTGGTTGCTGACCAGATTCCATAGACTCTCAGAGTTTAAACTACTACTATGATTTACCCCATTATCTACATATCTTTGGGGGGGTGAATCTTGATTTAGGACCAACAGTCATGTCAGGATCCTTGTCATTGAGAAAAGGTAGTGTAACTGAATCTACTTCCCTATGATCTACATCAATCCCTATCTTGGATGCAATAGTGAGGAAATGGGGATTATTGAAGAGAGAGAAAGGAGTGGAACATGTACCTTGCTCATTTTTTGTTACTGCATCATGGGACTCCTTGAGTTGTTAAGCTTTCTGCATGATTGTCCTTGTATCTCCAGCATGCCTGGCACTGGCCCTGGTGCCTTTAGTTGGCCCCCATTTCCCATTCTTCTTAGTCTGGAGGGGGGGACTCCACTTCATACTGTTGGGGCAGCTCAGCAACCTCATTGTTCAAAGTCCCCTTGTCATGCAGCTCTTCTTGTAGTTCATCCCATTCATCTTTAGTATCTATATCCTCATTATTCCATCCTTCCACTTCTCTGAATAGTCCAAAACCATCCAAGTTATCATTGCTGACCATAAAACAGTCCAGAGCTCTGGTCCTGATCTGCTGCAGAGATGTTGGTGCTTGAGACTTCAAGAGTGAAGTGGGGGTGGGTGGTTCTCGGACCATGGACAGCTGGTTGAGGGTGGGTTTTTTTGTGTCTCCTCTCCCACCATCAGTATTTGAGCCACTGTCAGTGCCTGACCTGGTGTTCTTTTGCAGCCCTGAGTTACCAAATGTCCCATCACTCCCTTTGTCTGTTTCCATTGAGACATGTTGTTGGCTTCTGGGGGATCTTGCACCACTACATCAGTATCAGCAAGGGGAGGTTCCACTTCAATCTGGATCCTATACAGCTTCCCCTGGATCCCAAACACCCTCTCCTGTGGAATTCTCCTGTGATCCTTGCATGAGATCTTGACTCTAATGGTTTCATAGAAACTTTGGAAATTATGCTGCCAGTCCACATCCAGCAGCACCCCAAAAGTTGATGTGATTTGGTCTAGAACAGTCCATTCACACCATTTGGGGTTGAGCTTTCTGAGTTTTAGCCATACCTCTTGCAGTTCTTCTTTAGTAGTGACATCTCCCAGCCAAACTTCTACCTTAACTATTGTGTTCTCTTTGGTCAATCCAAAACATGGATACCCAGCCACTTTCTCCACATCAATTTCTGGGGGGAATTTGACCAGGAAGGTCCATTCATCCAACTTGTTGATGGCCCATGGCCAGTTAGTTTTATAAATGCTTGCAAACTCCTTGGCTAACTCGTTTTTAGTGACTTCTCCTTGCTCCACAAAGACAATCCTACATTCTTGAGCCATCCCTGGTGTTGAGCATTGATATCTAGCATATCCAGATGGTAGAAACCCAAGCCCTGAGCAGCTCCACCCACATATTTAGCAGATGAGTGAGGCCTTCTTCTAGTGGGGCAGTCTTCCACCTTGTGATTGATCATCTTGCATATAAAGCACCCTTTTGGCTTGGTGCATTTGTCCTTGTGGTGTCCTGGATCTCCCCAATTGAAGCAGGTGACACTGGTGTAAGACATCAGACCTGGATTTGCTTGTTGTTTCTGAACCAGCTCTTGCTTCTTTTTCTGTTGCACCTTCCCTTAGATTTTGCTCTGTTGAGAACCCCCTCCATGGCTATCACTTGTGCCTGAGGATTGCCCCCCAGCCAGCCCTTGCAACTGTTGCTGGGCGGGGGGGGGGGATACCACTGCTGCTGCATGCCCCCCAAGGTTGCTGTGGGAATTGGCCAGGGAATTGCCCCGGAAAGGCCCATGGCGGAGGAGGCCCCTGAAAACCAAATCCAAAGAAAGGCGGCTATCCTTCACCCGCCCCTGCTCCGGTGTGCATCTGCTCGTGCTGCCAGCTACTAGATCCATCTCCTCTTCCTCCCTTGCTTTTTCCACGGCCACGGCCTCTTCCACCGTCCGCCATGGGTCGCACTGTGATGGTAGTAGATGGGTTGAGGGAGGGTGGGGTGGCGGCGGGGGGAAGGGGGAAAGAGGTGGTGGAGGGAACCCTAGTCTCAGCTTTTTATAAGAATCCTTAGCTGACTGTACCTATCTTCTGCCTCGTCAACTTGGCTACCTGTAAAGTCACCTGATGATCTGATCGCTTTTTTCACCAAGTTTTTGAGAGCTGGGTTGGCGCTTCTCCCTCTCCGCACGACCCTGAATCCTCCAGAGAGCTCCATGACCAGAAGAGCGTCAGTTTCGTCAGAAGGCCCTGATTTGGGAGTGCCGCCCTCCTCATCAGCTCTTGGCTCTCTAGAGGTTGGGCTCGGAAGAATGCCTCCCAGCGCACTCTTCTTCTCCCGATTCTCAAACTCCTCGCTGCTAGCGCCCACACAAACACCCTTGATGGTTGAGTAGTTTGGTTCGACGCCATCAGTGGGAGCTTGCTCTCTGTTGCATGGACCAGAATACAGGTTACCAGCTTCTGAATCGAATATGTACCTCTCCTGGGCAGACGCAGGTCTCTCAACAGGCAACCGGTGTGCTCCATGATCAAACTCTTCTCTGCTTCCCCTTCTAAATCCGACTGCATTCCTGGCGCACTCATGGTGGGAGTAGTAAGCAGAGAAGGGGAGAAACATACTATCCATACCTCCAGTCTGCATCTGCCTGCAATCCTTATCATTGCAGTCCATCGTTGCCATGCCCAGCCAAAATTGCTTTCCCCACTCGTCACACTCAGGTCCAAGAGAGTCACTGTTGCAGATCTGGTCGATTATCAGTCTATTGCCGGAGTGGGGGAGAGGTACGACCAAGGGTCGACCTCCTCTGAGTCCGATGGCGGCGCCGATGGCAGCTTCCCCTCTATGCATTCCCACCTTGCGTGCCTTTGTGGATCTGCACTCTTGGCCTCTGCCCTCGCCCAATTGACGAAATCCATCGGACGGGCAGTCAGATGCGGCATCCTCCACTTCTCCTCTCTACTGCCCTCGAAGTAGATCCTCCTCGCCAGGTTGAGAAGCTCATGATCCGCGTTGTCGCCGTAGGTTTCGACCCCCCACGACGCCCATACCTTCATCTCCGGATTTGGCTCCGCCTCCGCTTTCTGCTGCAGCCCCCTCCATTCTCGAACACATTGGAGGTAGGAGGATGCATCGTCCCGGATCTGCATGGCTCTCTCCGTCCATCTCCGCTCCCTTGTCGCCCGTAGCGTCACCGGCGACACTGACCCAATCGGGCGTAGCATCTCCGGGAAGGCCAGGTACACGAAGGGGGGAGGCATGTACGGCATCGTCGAGCCCGGACGGGGCAGCGAGCGGGTGAATATGGAGCTGTACACCATGGGGGGCGTGGTGCGGGGCGCAGGGATTCGCCGTTGCGAGCATATCGGCGACGAGATGTGGTAGGTGGGGTGGTGTCGCGGTCGCGATCGCGAGAGAGAGCATAGGTGGGGAACTTTTCGAGTTCGACTTGTCGGTTTTGCACCCAACCTAACCGTCCTCTTAATTTACTTGCCAGATAATTTTATGTTTCCAATGAGGAAAGTGTGGCCAAGTAATTTCCTTCATCACAGCTTCGACCACGGCTACACCACCCTACACTCTCGGCTACCTCAACAATGGCACAAAGGACTACCCCCTTACTTGAGCAACCTCATTGGTTCCACTCCAGCCACGACTTTCATGATGCATCAACCATTACGACGGCGGAGGGGTGTCCGTCGGCTTACCTTCGGATTCTTCTCCAGTCTCACCGTCTGCGTTGCGACCGTTGTGACTGCGGGGGGGTGTTGAGTATCATGATTAGATTGAAAACATAGGATAAACTAGGAAGTTTTCTGGCTTGTCTTGTACTCCACGAAGATCATGTACTCCTATATATATATATGCCCACAAGGCTCAAGTAATAAACAATCGATTCCATCAATCCCAATATATTCCCTCTAGCAGAGACAAGCTCGATCGATGACGAGCTTTTTGTACATTTCGTATTATATAGCATCCCAACCACTAATTCTGAAGCAGAGTTCAGGAATGCTAGTATGAAAGTGAGTAAGTGCAGAGTGAAAATAGACTCTGCTTCCCACTGCACTTGATGCTGCACCCACCACCTACTCTGAAGCTACTCCCTTTCCTTGCTTCAGAACTTTTTGTAGAGATTGATGTCAGCTTCGTATCTTGTTATATAAGATGCCAAGATAACCTCTATGATTTGTCCTTGGTGCTATATTTCTTGTACTTATTCAGTTAATTGCATGGCGTCATTTGGTTTTAGCAGGGTTTGGGCGGCGCATAGTGAAGTGTGCTTCCAGTCTGTGTAATATGCTTGTTTCTTTATTAATAGGTAATTGCCCGTGCGTTGCCACGGGACAATAATTTTCCATGCAACAAGATTATTAAAAAAACATGGTGTTCTAAGACACTACAATCTGCCTGATCTCTAAAGATGTTGTTTTTAGCCACATTTTAATCGACTGTGGAGAGACATATACAAATTACCATTTAGAAAAAAATATCTATATGATCTTGCTTCCTTTCCTTTTTTCAATGAATGAAAAAACCTTCTACATATGAAAATAGCAGTCCCACATAAAATATAAACCGTGGCCCAGTTAGCTCCTAGTAGAAAATAGAATTGGCAAAAAATAAGTGAGATACACTAATAAGATAACATTGTAGTTGCCTCAATGAGCAATTGACAGAACAAAACACCACCAAGACAGAGTAGCAGGAAAACAATGGCAACTACAGAACAAGTCATCGGTGCTAAATACCATTCAGAACTCTTAGTAGTTTGGAAGATCATGCTCTCTTTCCAATATCACATTCTTTTGAATGTACTCCTAATCAACCGCCTCTTAAAACTGCAGATATGTACACGTATTATAAAGGCATAAAGTTAAAACCCAAACGAAGTCCCTTGGAATGTAGACACATGTGCTCACGTACAGACAATGCTATTTGGGAATGGTGCCTGCTCCGGCTTTGCAATGGAGAAGGACGCGTGAAGCTTGACGTAGTGCTGAGTTGCTCTCCGATGGGTACGTGAAGTCGTCAACCAAGTCGGCAACCCTCTCAAAGCCCTTAGTCATCTGGTTCGACGTCATGAGGTCACGAGCGCAGCACCTGCAGAGCAGCCCCAGAGCCACTCTTCCCTGCACCTCTTCTCGATGATCCCCACCAATGCCTTCTTCATTACGTCATGGTGGAAGAATGGCACCCCAAGCTCTTTGATGCACGGGCACGCCTGCTGGACGACATTGTTACAGTTGTACTCTTGCAGCAACACCGCAACTCTCCCTCGACGCGTGGCTGCCGGCCGCTGCATTCAGCCCGCCCACCACCGTGCCTCCCCTGGGACAAGGCAGCTATTGCACCTTGTAGGAATAAACATGACGATGTAGTAGTGTGTCCTAGTCGGACACTAATCAGGCACATATAGTAGTAGTAGGATTAGGACTCCTAGCCGAGTAGGTTAGATTGCTAGTCCTAAATGCTATATATCTTTCCCTATATATATATATATATATATATATATCTTTCCCTACTAATAAAGCACGGAGTGCTTCTGGTCGTCCGTCATTAAAAGTGCCCTTGAAGTTGTAAATAATTACCCACCATGCCATTGGTAAGTGGAAAAAACGGTTCGGTTTACCCTTTTCTAAAATCCGCGACCTACTCAACTTATTAAAGTGAAGCCCCTGTAATCAACAGCTTGCGTGTGTGTGGCGCAGTGGCGGAGTTACTCTATTTTTTGGACATATTCATATATTTCAAAAAAAAATCATAACTTTCAAACTCTAACTCCAAATCTAACATGTTATGTATAGAAATCCCTTAAAAAGATGTGTAGATTTCAAATATGGTATTATATTAATCACTTTCAATGTCAAAAAAACTCATAACTTTCAAACCCTAACTTCAAATCTAGCATGTTATATATAGAAATCCCTTAAAAAGATGTGTAGATTTCAAATATGGTACTATATTAATCACTTTCAAATCCTAACGCCAAATCTAACATGTTATATATGGAAATCCCTTTAAAAAGATGTGTAAATTTCAAATATGCTATTATATTAATCATCATTCCTAAAATTCCATTTATGATGCAACCTTTATTAATATCTTCTTTATATGGGGTATTTTGAAAATCCCGGCTTAATGTTGATATTTCTGTAGTCTAATAAATTGGAAACATGTTGAATACATTTCATAAATAATACAACCTTATGAACTTACACCACTTATCATGTTGTTTCTCGTGGGGCATTGTGAAAGATTTGAAGGGATTCGCCGATGCTCTCAGGTGTGCGTATGAGGGATGATTTTTTTCCGTTGCAACACACTGGGAATAATGCCTTTCCATGGAATCTGAAGCATGCATGGTTAAAAAAGAAATTCCGAATCATACACCTGATTTCATGAAAATTATTGTGACCTCTTCAAATAGAAAATTCGTTTTAGTGTGGTATGTGCAAATCTGTTTATTATGTTTCCTTCTATATGAAAGAAAATTGAGTTGTACTTTAGACTTTATAGGTCTCCGTGCATGTAAGTTTAGAAGAAATTTGGTAACGAAAATCAGTAATGGGCATCTGATAACTTACCAATTAAACCTTAATTTCTTATATATGTACATACATGTACGATCCTCATGATTTAGGCTCTCAATGATAAATCAAATGATGAAGGTAATGACTCATTATACTACAAATTAACTAGGAAGGTAATTTAGATATTTAAATTAATCAATTCTTTCAGGATTGAAGTGTAGCATCTCATACATGCATTTTAAGATCATTGGTAAAATATACATTACATGGCTGATGCAACAGAATGTTATCTTGGGTCATTGGGCTAGGGAGGTGTGTTTTGATTCTCCCGGTGCAACGCACGGGCATATTTACTAGTATATATATATATATATATATATATATACTAATAAAGCAAATAGTGCTTCTGGTCGTCCGTCATAAAAAATACCCTCGAAGTTGGCAAAATTTACCCACCAATGCCACCCGTAAGTGGCAAAAAACGGTTCACGCATCGCACTGTTAGTTCGGGTTTATATAAGCCGAGATCCCCTAATATAACACGAAGATGGCTCAGCGCAGTGGCCAGCGCTGCACGCTTCCACCACAGAGACCAGGGTTCGATCCCCGCCTGCCCACCTTTTATCTCTTCTTTTTCGTCTCGCAAGCGCGCCTACTCCTCCCGCACACATAGGTCGGCCCATGTGCAGGTTGCAACGCCCCTGCTTTTATTTCATTTTTTGCCTTTCACGTTCTTATTTCTGTTTTAGTTTTTTCTTCTTTAAATTTATTCGTGATTTCCAGGAAAAAAATATTTCAAAAAAAGTCTTGAAAAATTATAAACTGTTTGTGAATTAAAAAAAACATTCGGAAAATCATAAAATGATCATGATTTCAAAAAATTGTTCACATATTATAAAAAACTATCACGGTTTCAAATAAATTTTCAGGAAATAAAAAATTTTCATGATTTTTTAAAAATATCCAGTATTCGAAACATATTAGGGAATTTAAAAAATGTCCATTAAAGTTTGGAATATGTTCACAAAAATTAAAACAGATCCATAAATAATGAACATAATGAACCATCGCAGGAGATCTGTAGGGGTCGCTTCATGATTGTATTCAGTCCCTCGATTTGGATAAAAAAAAGTTTTCCATATCTTGTACACCGTTGAACCCTCAAAAATTGACACAACTTTCTAAGGGTTAATTTTTGTAAGCTATATAAAAATGACTAAATTTCTATTTTGCCTTCATACACAGCTATATTTTTTATACCACATTACTAATTATTATAAACACCGCTACGCTAGGTCAAGGCAAGGCACTCACTCATCGGTCTAGCTCATGCAGTGTCCATCAATGCAGTTTTATCACCGACATTTTTTTCGTTATGACGCGCCTACTCCTCCCGCACACATAGGCCGGCCCATTTGCAGGTTGCAACGCCCCTGCTTTTATTTCATTTTTTGCCTTTCACGTTCTTATTCCTGTTTTAGTTTTTTCTTCTTTAAATTTATTCGTGATTTCCAGGAAAAAAATATTTCAGAAAAAGTCTTGAAAAATTATAAACTGTTTGTGAATTAAAAAAAACATTCGGAAAATCATAAAATGATCATGATTTCAAAAAATTGTTCACATATTATAAAAAACTATCACGGTTTCAAATAAATTTTCAGGAAACAAAAAATGTTCATGATTTTCTAAAAATATCCAGTATTCAAAATATATTAGGGAATTTAAAAAATGTCCATTAAAGTTTGGAATATGTTCACAAAAATTAAAACAGATCCATAAATAATGAACATAATGAACCGTCGCAGGAGATCTGTAGGGGTCGCTTCATGATTGTATTCAGTCCCTCGATTTGGATAAAAAAAAGTTTTCCATGTCTTGTACACCGTTGAACCCTCAAAAATTGACACAACTTTCTAAGGGTTAATTTTTGTAAGCTATATAAAAATGACTAAATTTCTATTTTGCCTTCATACACAGCTATATTTTTTATACCACATTACTAATTATTATAAACACCGCTATGCTAGGTCAAGGCAAGGCACTCGTGCGTTGCTAAGGCAAGGCCTAGTCATTCAAATAGTGGGAGCCAAACTAGGACAACACTCGTGCGTTGCTACGGCCAGAAGCCAAATGCTGGTGCGTTGCAAAATAATAAAAATATAAACGCATTGATCAAATTATTCATTTAATTCACATCATGGTGACATTCATTTTTCATCGTACAATGACAAATACAAACTCTCTTTCGTCTCTTTCCTTTTTGGTGACTTTGTGTCTCCTTAACCAGCCAAATCGCTCATCACCAAAGAACTTATAAGTGGATATATGTCATTCATGATTAAATTATATTAGTATCACTCAACTTCATGTGTCCATGTGTGTCACTATTACAAGGTGCACATAGCTTGATTAAATAGCAGAGTCGAGCTTGCAGGAACTGCAGGACTGAATTCTGAAACTACCTATCCACACCACCCACGGCTGGCCTGTCTTATGAATAGTTTCTATCTATGAACCACATATGTCCAAACACTGTAGTGTGCAGTATGCTTGTTCTTGGTGATCTGGGTTGACCGCATAAGAAAAGATGTCAATGCTTTTTAAGCTAGCAAATATGTATAAAGTTAGTATCTTTTTTACCAATGTCATGGTCGCGACAGGAGGCGTGAGGGTCTTCACACTACCACCGCTCTCCTTCCGCATCTCCACCAAGTTCAGAGACGGTGTGGTGGTGGCAGAACCGTCACCGTCCTTCGGGTCCGCCAGCTTCTACGCCGGCCAACTTCGACCCAGGCTTCAATTTCTCTGGTTGCATGATGGCTTATGTCTCGCTCTCACTCATGAACGCCGTGAAGGCCACCATTGACCATGCCCTTCCCATCGGCATGGTGTGAGGAGGGGACTCGTACGGGGTGGCGGCATGAGTGGGGTGACGGTGTGGGGATGGAAGATTGGAAAGTTTTGATTGGAGAGAGGCTGCTCAAGGAATTGAGGGTGGAGTCAGCATGCATGCGTGGGTTTCCACGGTTGATTTTTGAACTCTCTTTTTGCATGCAGGTGGGATCGAGCGAGACAATAATTTTTTTGCATGCAGGAGGGGACTCGTACGGGGTGGCGGCATGAGTGGGGTGACGGTGTGGGGATGGAAGATGGACGAGACTTGCCTGCTCCCTTCGCTTATGTCCATCCGTGCTCCTGCATACGTGACTTAATTTGATTGGAACAGAATAAGGCCCGGCCCCACCCCCTTAAAATCAGGGGGGAGATGATTAGATTAGAAAAAAAAAGGAAAAAAGACAACCGTAGGATGAAGTGGGAGCACGTATGGAAGCATGGGGAGGGAGCAGGCAAGCCAGATCCATGGAAGATTGGAAAATTTTGATTGGAGAGAGGCTGCTCAAGGAATTGAGGGTGGAGTCAGCATGCATGCGTGGGTTTCCATGGTTGATTTTTTAACTCTCTTTTCGCATGCAGGTGGGATCGAGCGAGACAGTAATTTTTTTCCTTCGATCGATCATGGGTGTTACAAAGCGAAGCAAAACTAACACGACGTATAGACTACCTCTAATGGCAAGGAATAGTAGAGATAATTGAGATTTAATAATAGAGACATCCAAAAGATAAAAAAGATATTTACCGACATATCAATCTTCTAAGCAATGTGACAAAATATCAATAATCTTCATCAATTATATGGATGCTTGCTTGCTGTAGAACTTTGTCAAAGAGAAACATGTAAGAACGTGTTGCGAAGGGAAATATATAATCTAGCCACAAATATGCCCGTGTTTTGCATGGAATAACAAAAAAAATCATCATGTGAATTTTTTTCTAATTTCGGAAATCATAGTCAAGCATGTATTTGACTTCCATTTATATAGCGACTAATGGAGATTCACTTTTCTTCTTGGCAGTCATCATGTCTGCGTAACCACACTCTCCACGCAATTGTAAATGTCACAGTCCGTTTGCAATTCTAATGTTTTCGGTTGGCCCTCTGGGCGAGGTCCCTGTGCAACACTTTCTTTTTTGTGTTAGATTGAATAGCAATATTTCTACATTATGCACTGCATCTCATCATCTCCTGAGTTTCACCTCTGTTCTATATATACATCCAAAGAGAATGAAATGTTGAAACTGGGTACATCAGCTTTGTTTGTCATAGAAAATGAACGACATACCGACATGCAGACGGCGTCAGTATGTTTTGCTCATGCAATGGGAAACTATTTCCATTAAGGATAACTTATAGTTAATTTTGATTGAATTCCTACTGGGAGACAGGAGATTTGTATAAGAAAAGATGTCAATGCTTTTGAAGCTAACGAATATTTATAAAGTTAGTATCTTTCTTATCGATGTCATGGTCATGAGGGAGGCGTCGGGGTCTCCACACTGCCACCCCTCTCCTTCCGAATCTCCACCAAGTTCAGAGGCAGTGCGGTGGTGGCGGAACCATCACTGGCCTTTGGGTCCGTCAGGTTTTACGCCGGCCAACTTCGGCCCGGGCTTCGATTTCAATGGTTGTGCAATGGCCGATACCTCGCTCTCACTCGGAAAAACTGTGAAGGCCACCATTGACCATGCCCTACCCGTTAGCATGGTCTCCATCGCCGGCATCACTTTCCCGTCAAGCCCGTAGCCAGCCATCCGCCTCTCCCGTGACCCGCTCCACAACCGTGTGGCGGGCGTAGCCAGCCAAACAGTGATGGAGGGCGGAGCTAGCCACAGAGGCGAAAAACGGGGAGGACCAATGGTAGCAGGGGCATGATTGGTGGTGGCGTGTGTGTGAGGAGGGGACTCATACGTGGCGGCGGCGTGAGTGGGGCGGTGGTGTGGGGATGGAAGATTGGAAGGTGTTGATTGGAGAGAGGCTCCTTGAGGAATCAAGGGTGGAGTCGGCATGCATGCGTGGGCTTTCACCATTGATTTTTTAACTGTCTCTTTGCATGCGGGTGGGATCGAGTGAGATAGTGATTTTTTTTCCTTTGATTGATCATTGGTGTTATGAAGCGAAGCAAAACGAACACGATGTATAGACTTCCTTCAATGGTAGGGAATACTGGAGATAATAGAGACATCCAGAATATAAAAAAACTTATTTATTAGAATATCATTCTTCTAAGCAATGTGATAAAATATGAATAATCTTCATCAATCTTATAGATGCTTGCTTGCTGTAGAACTTTGTCAAAGAGAAACATGTAAGAACTTGTAGCGAAGAGAAATATATAATGTAGCCAGAAATATGCCCATTTTTTGCATGGAATAACAAAAGAAAAATTCATCATGTGAAAACTATTCTAATTCGGAAATCACAGTTGAGCATGTATTTGACTTCCATTTATATAGCGACTGATGGAGATTCACTTTCCTTCTTAACCACACTCTCCACGCAATTGTAAATGCCACCGTCCTTTTGCAATTCTAATGTTTTCGGTTGGCCCTCTAGGTGAGGTCCCTATGCAACACTTTCTTTTTTGTATTAAATTGGATAGCACTATTTTCACATTATGAGCTGGATCTCGTCACCTCCTGAGCTTCACCTCTGTTCTATATATCCAAAGATAATGAAATGTTGAAAGTGGGTACATCAGCTCTATTTGTCATAGAAAATGAACGACATGCCGACATACTAGCGGTGTCATTATGTTTTGCTCATGCAATGGGAAACTATTATCATTACATAGAAGGCATAACTTATAGTTAATTTTGATTGAATTGCTACTGGGAGACACGAGATTCGTTGCACAACTTGGTAATATGGCACTAAGTTTGGCTCAATCTGGAGAACAAAATACCGATCCCTCCATAAACTAATATAAGATCTTTTAGATCACTATTTAGATCTTATATTACTTTGAAGAGGAAGTACTATTTGAAGGAAATATGCCCTAGAGGCAATAATAAAGTTATTATTTATTTCCTTATAATCATGATAAATGTTTATTATTCATGCTAGAATTGTATTTTCCGGAAACATAATACATGTGTGAATACATAGACAAACAGAGTGTCACTAGTATGCCTCTACTTGACTAGCTCGTTAATCAAAGATGGTTATGTTTCCTAACCATGAACAATGAGTTGTTATTTGATTAACGAGGTCACATCATTAGTAGAATGATCTGATTGACATGACCCATTCCATTAGCTTAGCACCTGATCGTTTAGTATGTTGCTATTGCTTTCTTCATGACTTATACATGTTCCTACGACTATGAGATTATGCAACTCCCGTTTACCGGAGGAACACTTTGGGTACTACCAAACGTCACAACGTAAATGGGTGATTATAAAGGAGTACTACAGGTGTCTCCAATGGTCGATGTTGGGTTGGCATATTTCGAGATTAGGATTTGTCACTCCGATTGTCGGAGAGGTATCTCTGGGCCCTCTCGGTAATACACATCACATAAGCCTTGCAAGCATTACAACTAATATGTTAGTTGTGAGATGATGTATTACGGAACGAGTAAAGAGACTTGCCGTTAACGAGATTGAACTAGGTATTGGATACCGACGATCGAATCTCGGGCAAGTAACATACCGATGACAAAGGGAACAACGTATGTTGTTATGCGGTCTGACCGATAAAGATCTTCGTAGAATATGTAGGAGCCAATATGGGCATCCAGGTCCCGCTATTGGTTATTGACCAGAGACATGTCTCGGTCATGTCTACATTGTTCTCGAACCCGTAGGGTCCGCACGCTTAAGGTTACGATGACAGTTATATTATGAGTTTATGCACTTTGATGTACCGAAGGTTGTTCGGAGTCCCGGATGTGATCACGGACATGACGAGGAGTCTCGAAATGGTCGAGACGTAAAGATTGATATATTGGAAGCCTATGTTTGGACATCGGAAGTGTTCCGGGTGAAATCGGGATTTTACCGGGTTACCGGGAGGTTACCGGAACCCCCCGGGAGCCATATGGGCCATCATGGGCCTTAGTGGAAAGGAGAAAGGGGCAGCCCAAGGTGGCTGCGCCTCTTTCCCCTCCCCTAGTCCTATTAGGACTAGGAGAAGGTGGCCGGGCCCCCTCTCTCCCTTCCCCTCCGAGGAATCCTAGTTGGACTAGGATTGGGGGGAGGAATCCTACTCCCAGAGGGAGTAGGACTCTCCTGCGCCTCCCTCTTTGGCCGGCCAGCCTCCCCTCCTCTCCTCCTTTATATACGGAGGCAGGGGCACCTCTAAACACACAAGTTGACACAAGTTGATCCACGTGATCGATTCCTTAGCCGTGTGCGGTGCCCCCTGCCACCATATTCCTCGATAATACTGTAGCGGAGTTTAGGCGAAGCCCTGCTGCTGTAGTTCATCAAGATCGTCACCACGCCGTCGTGCTGACGAAACTCTTCCCCGACACTTTGCTGGATCGGAGTCCGGGGATCGTCATCGAGCTGAACGTGTGCTCGAACTCGGAGGTGCCGTAGTTTCGGTGCTTGATCGGTTGGATCGTGAAGACGTACGACTACTTCCTCTACGTCGTGTCATTGCTTCCGCAGTCGGTCTGCGTTGGGTACGTAGACAACACTCTCCTCTCGTTGCTATGCATCACATGATCCTGTGTGCGCGTAGGAAAATTTTTGAAATTACTACGAAACCCAACACTATTGTAGTCTCATACCACAAAGATAATTTCATCCATTATTGTATTGATTGATAGACCACATATTGTTATGCACCCATCTTCTCAAATTAGTACTATCAATTTTAAACATTAATATCAATGCACCAGTATTCACTACAACCTGCAAAACAAAATCACAATAGGAAAGAGATATAAGAGTAGTCCAAGTTATCGAGGGATTATCAATGAAAAAAACTCTGCAATTTGAGATTGCCTAAACAATGTGATTTATAGCCCTTATCTGCAGATATATACATGCACCAGATATATGTGAAGTTAGTAAGCACAATTAGATTTGAGGTAGGGATGACTGGAGCACGAACTCTGCATTTTGTACTCAAAGTGAACGAAAGGAAGCCACGCGAAATTGGTAATACAAACTTATTATAAACAGATAAGGAGCATGTATGTTAGCACACGGGCTATCTAATTTTTTTTTGCATCTTCTTGGCAAAATTTTGCCATGCATAATCAGCATAAATTAAGCTACAAGATTGTATGTTGGCAACACACAGCCACATGTACCTTGGATCTTCTCTGAATTTTTCAAGCTAGCCCACCTACAGCTCAGGAATTAGGCCGGACGCCGCCTACACGACGCACACATCCTCTCTTCCACGACCACGGTCGCCGTCTGCCTCCGTCAAATTTGTCGCAGTTGTCACGTCCTCGGCCTTCCTGACGCGATGAAGCGGTACAGCCCGTGCATGCACGCACGCTGGGCCTGAACTGCACCTCCTTCTTTCCGGTGATGTTGGCAAACACTGTTGAACAAATCTCAGGCCCCTGTCACGTTTTCAGTTATCTCAGTTAGAACTTTGGTTTTTCATCAGGTTAGGCTCGAACGCTTTCTTTCTGTTAGCTAGTTTAGCTCGCGGGTCTAACTGCCTGAGCGACTCTCACACCAAAAGCTAGGTGCGTGCAGCCCTGTTTCCATTATGTAAGTCTGAATACATAGAAGAGAAATAGAACATCAAAGCTCTGAAGTTTGTGCAGCGAAAAATACCTCTGTCTTCCTTCTTCCTCGAGCAATCTCTGGTTCACGTGTGTTCGCTCGAAGGGCACTTCGGGTGTAGACAAACACGATGGTGTGCCGCATCTTGCTCCCCAGGAACTCAAGTCGATTTCATCATGGTTGTCCCCCACAAACGATGTCTGAATTTGCAATCAATTGATGCACACACCGTTAGTATTATAGTCACCTTGATTACAGTAAAAAGCTCATCAGTAATCTGAAATTGGAAGCGACGATGTACGCACCTAGTATGTGCTGACAGTGACGGTGCCGGCGGGCGGCGGAGTTCCCCAGGACGAGCTTCATGTATGTAGAGACGCTACCATAGATGAATTGGCTCTTCGTCAGGAAACTTCGGTCCGGTCCTGTCCAGACCGGTCGCGGTTCGGTCAGGGCGCCTGGACCGTGTCCACCCCGAGGAGGCCGCCAACCGTGTTCCCAACGAGACCCACAACCTCTCCCAAGCTCTTGGTTACGACTCATGAAGCGGTCAGCATTCACCACCATGGTGCCGGCGCCACTCTTCGCGCTCCAACGATCCAGGCACACACATCCGCCGCCCCATCAGCGTCGCCCCCGGTCAACCGCCCCAGATGTCGACTTCGATCTGGAGAAAGAAAAGGGTGAGAGATGAACGACCCTGTGGGATAGACTTATACGGCCACCTTCTGCTTGCCGCCGCCGTCGTCCCATTGCTGCTTCATGTGGCACTCCCCCGTCACTGCTGCTATTAGGAGGGGAGAGGGAGAGTAGGACTGGGGCCGCGGTGGAATAGATCGCGTGTGTTCTCCTTTTTTTTTTGAGACAAACGCGTGTGTTCTCCTTTTCTTAACAGATCGTGCATGTGGCTCTGTACGAAAGGGTAGGAGGAACGGTGGGGTGGGCTGATTTTTCAGGAGTTCGTTTTGGCATAAAACCGAAGGAAAGATAAAAATGGGAGGTGGGCTATCTTTGGAAACCATCGGTCATTCGCTGGAAAGAAAATAACAAAACGAAATGAATGACGTACCGACGTTGGGCAATTTAAGGTAAAGTTAATTATTTTAGATTTGATCTTTAGAAATTGATCATGATTGATTCTTTCACATAAAGACGTTACTAAATAATTTATGCCAGCATGAAAAGTTTTAATCCGTTCAGATTGTTTTTGTTTTGTGAGAGGGTGACGCGAATCTAAACCAGTGGGATGGGGGGAAGGGACGAAAAGAAAACAGTGAAAAGAAAACGGTTGAAAGTGGTGGGACGAAAATAAACCGTGAAGACTAATCACCAACTCAGACATTAGGAGTAAAGATAAAATATTCGGTTTTCAAAATATGATGACCAATTGGTCTTCTAAAATTTGGTCGTTGTGGGTGAGAAATAAGAGGAAGATGGAGAATATGTGGCACAACTCTGGAGCTCGCGCCGGCACAGGCACCGTGATCAAGAAGCAAAAGTGGAGCATTGACTGGCTGGCTAGCGGCTGCTTTGATTTCACTGTTAGAAGGGAGAGAGGGGGTATTGGTGGAATCGTTGATTGTACGATGGATGTTTATTGCTTGAGCCTCGTGGGCATATATTTAGGAGTACAATGATCAACTTAGAGTACAAGACAAGGCAGGATAAATCCTGGTCTATCCCATACTTCCTAATAATCATATACTCAACATCCCTCCGCAGTCACAACGGTAGTGTGTAGACGGTGAGACTAGAGAACAATCCGAAGGCAAGCCGATGGACACCCCCCCCCCCACAGTCGTAACGGTCGATGCATCGCGGAAGGCGTGGCTAGAGTAGAAACCGACGAGGTTGCTCAAGCAAGGTGGTAGCCCTTTGTGCCGTTTGTCGAGGAAGCTGAGAGCGTCGGTGGTGTAGCCGTGGTCGAGGTAGCCGTGCGAAGAATGTCGTGCTCAATGTCGAGTCGGGGTTGCCGGCATCGAGGAAGTCACCGTGGAGCCGCGGGCGCAAGGAGGCACCGAGTTAGTCATGGGCACATTGGTGTCCAAGTAGTGGTGCGCCATGGAGAAGACGATGCTGATGAGGCGTCGTGCCGGGTTTGCCAAGCCCGGGGACACGTTGTAGATGAAGGCACACATCGGTGTTGCGAGCACCGGGCATGCGTAGACGGACGAAGACGAAGTTGACGAAGCACCGCACCAGGCTTGCCAGGCCCGGGAACACGCCATAGACGAAGGCACGCATCGGTGTTGCCAGCACCGGGCATGCATAGACGAGGGACCTGCACGAGCTGTACACCATGTCGAGGAGTCGGAGGGCCACCAGAGAAGATGACTCGACGATGGTTGCGGCGCCAATCGGCGCTGGGCCGATCTCACGAACGATGGTCGGAGTGGATGAAGTGGTCGAGGAAGAAGACAGCGACGCTGGCGACGGGCTGGTGCTTGACAAAGACGAAGGGGGGGGGGAGGGGGGGGGGGGGACGGCCGCCGGCGGCGGCTACATGTTGGTTTCGCTAACAATTCGCAACCTCGAGGTGAAAGAAATGTTAGTTTACGGTGGGGCCGGTTTGAACTTGATCTCACCCGAGGTGATCAAGAGGTTACAAATTCCCGATGGAGATCTCGAAAATACGGGCACTTCTCAAGGGGTCAATCCGGGAAGAAGCTAGCCGAAGGGTAAGATCACAATACCAGTTACATTTGTTGGTGAGCTGAACTACAGGATGGAGAAGATCATTTTTTATGTCGCCAGGATCCCATGTATAATGGGATCCTTGGCCGTCCAGCACTATCCAAGTTTATGGCAGCATCACATTACGCTTACGACATGTTGAAGATGCCCGACCCAATGAGCATCATCACCGTCAACTCCGACAAGAAGGATGCGCTCATCTGCGCCGACCAACTCTACCGGGAGGAAGTTGTAGCACCTGCCGCTAAGGCGCCTGCTCCTGCCACTGGAGCTCCCGGGGGAAGAAGACCGGCAAAACCTCTTGCACCCACTACTGCAAGCGCGCCTCCTCGGAGTGTTGCGTTCCCTTCGAGGACGTGCCAGGGAGCACCACCGACAAGAGCAAGAAATCCAAGGAAGCTCCACAAGAAACTAAAAAGGTGCCTAGCAAGAAGGACGGCACGGGCGGAACTTTCACTATATGTTTCGTCCTCAACAGCAAATAGGAAATCACGCTCATCACCTTCCTACAGGAAAATGTCGATGAGTTTGCATGGCAAGCATCTGACATCCCCGGCGTTCCGAGGGAGGTGATTGAGCACCATCTTGCTGTCTGTCCTCATGCGTGGCCCGTCAAGCAGAAGATCAGGAAGCAAGCTTTGGAGCGACAAGAGTTTATTATTGAAGAAATCATGAAGTTGGAAGCGACAGGCTTAGTCAGAAAAGTGCTCCACCAAAAGTGGTTGGCCAATCCGGTCGTGGTGCGCAAGACGAATGGAAATGGAGGTTGTGCATTGATTATACAGATATCAATAAAGCTTGTCCGAAGGATCCTTTCCCCTTGCCACGCATAGACCATATCATGGACTCCACTGCCGGGTGTGACTTACTATCATTTCTTGATGCTTATTCAGGGTACCATAAGATCTTCATGATGAAGGAAGATGAGGAGAAGACCGCGTTTATCACCCCATGTGGTAAATATTATTTATACGAATGCCTTTCGGGTTGAAAAGCGCTGGTTCAACATTTGCAAGAGCGGTTCAGATCGGTTTTGAGCCCCAGCTATATAGAAATATGGAAGCTTATATGGATGACACAGTGGTCAAAACCAAGGATAAGGCAATGCTCATACAAGATTTAGAAGAAACATTGGCAAATTTGCGCAAGATCAATCTGAAGCTCAATCTCGAGAGTGTGTATTTGGCGTCCCTTCTGAGTTTCGGCAAGCTTCTCGGGTTCTTTGTGTCTCAGCGTGGGATTGAGGCGAACCCCGACGAGATCAAGGCAATTGAACAGATTGAAGCACTAAGGCGAGTGAAAGATGTGCGTCGACTTGTTGGCTGTGTTGCTGCTTTAAGCAGGTTCATCTCCAAATCTGCTGAGCGTGCCCTGCCCTTTTTTAAGATTTTGAAAAAGGCAGGTCCAATGAAATGGACTCCAGAAGTGGAGGCAGCGCTACAAGATTTGAAGAGGTGCCTCTCCTCTATGCCAACGCTAGTCGCGCCTAAGCCACAAGTGCCGTTGCTGCTATATCTAGCGGCGGCGAATCAAGTGGTCAGTGCTACGCTAGTGGCATAGAGAGAAGTTGATGAAGAAGCAGTGGCAGCGGCGGGCCCGTCAAATGATGAGCCAGGAGCATCCCCGGCAAGGCCTGGTGCCGGCAAGGAGAGACCCTCCCCGGCAGAGTCTGGTGCCGGCAAGGCGGGATCTGCGTAAGCAAATGAAGTGACGCGGAAGAAGAAGATGGTGCAACACCCAGTTTATTTGGTCAGCTCCCTTTTGCAGGGGGTAGATCAAGATACTCTGGTGTACAGAAGTTGCTCTTCGGCCTCCTTATGGCCTCGAGGAAGTTGTGTCACTATTTTCAAGCACACGAAATCACCATCATCACTTGCTTCCCGTTGCAGTGGATCTTACACAACCCAGATGCAACGAGAAGGATTGTGGAATGGGTGTTGGAACTGTCAAACTTTGGTCTTAGGTTTGAAAGCACTTCGACAATTCAGAGCAGAGTCTTGGAGGAGTTCATTGCAGAGTGGACCTCAACACCCGACGAGGAGATTCAAGAAACCACTCTCCCCGACAAGGGGACGAGCCGAGAGTGGGGTATGTATTTTGAAGAGGCCTTCTTGCTACAAGGCGCCAACTGCTGGTGTGCTAATTGTCGCGCCCACCGGAGAGCACCTCAAATACGTAGTCCAGATTCACTTTTCTCGGGAGAGATCAACAAACAAAACTCCAGATTATGAGGGACTGGTTGCGGTCTCAGGATCGCGGCAGACCTTGGAATTATGAAGCTCATCGTCAGAGGTGATTCAAAACTTGTCGTCAAGCAAGTTAACAAAGATTATCAGAGCCCATTGATGGAAGCTTATGTAGATGAAGTGAGGAAATTGGAGGAGTGTTTTGACGTTCTACAAGTAGAGCATGTTCCTCGAGCGGAGAACAGCATTGCCGACGACCTGTCAAAACATGCTGCCCTCAAGTTACCTGTGGAACCAGGGACTTTTGTGCTCCAACTTACTCAGCCATCCGTTGAACCATCAGCAAGGCTAGATAAGCAAAGGAAGTTGAGCCCTGATAAGTACTTGCTCACCGAGCTCTCAGGAGCCGCTGGCAAGGAAGTTGCTGGGGACGGTGCCAAGCTTGTCGGTGGGCAATAGGCTCCGGCAGGGCCTCGAGCCCTTACTGTAGAGACAATTGCTCCCATGGAAGAAGACATGCCTTTAGTCCTTGCTGTCGAGCCTCAGGCTCCAGGATGGGCACAACACATCGTCCAGATCCTCCAAACAGGGGAACTCCCCGAGGAATAGGAAGAAGCAGAGAAAGTAACCCATCAGTCTAATATGTACTAGTTTGTGGATGATGTCCTGTACAGAAATAGATCGAACGATGTCAAATTGAAGTGCATTCCTCGGGAGGACGGACTAGAGCTATTGGCAGAGATACATGGAGGCATATGTGGCTCTCACATAGGATCAAGAGCTCTTGCTGGCAAGGCATCCCGGCAAGGTTTCTTTTGTCCCACTGCCCTCCAGGATGCAACTGCACTAGTAACCAAGTGTGAAGCGTGTCAGTTTCATTCAAAGAAATTGGATCAGCCAGATCAAGCTCTTCAGACAATCCCTCTTTCCTGGCCATTTTTGGTCTAGGGGCTCGACATACTGGGCCCTTTTCCCCATGCTGTCAGGGGCTTTGAGTACTTCTACTTAGCAATCGACAAGTTCATAAAGTGGCAAGTGGAGGCAGTGAAAAAGGTGACAGCACAGTCGGCCGTCAAGTTCATCAAAGGACTAGTTTTTCTGTTTTGGTGTACCAAACAGAGTCATCACCGACAACGACACACAGTTCACGAGCCGCACCTTCATGCAATATATCCAAGACCTTGGTAGCAAAATCAATTTTGCTTCTGTTTCTCATCCAAGAAGCAACGACCAGGCGGAAAGGGAAAATGTTGAGGTGCTCCGGGGTCTCAAGACAAGGACTTTCGGCAGGGTGGACAAGTGTGTCGGGTGGTAGGTGTGACATATGCCAACGGATGGCTTATCATTGTGGGAGCCAGTAAGACATCGCCGGTGCCTGGAAACGGGATAAGGCGAAGACATGCACGCTGGCGGATCTTACCCAGGTTGGGGGCTCTCCGTGGAGATAATACCCCTACTCCTGCTTTGCGGGGTCTCCGCATGATCACTAGATCGATAAGAAGCTACAAGAGGCTCCTTGAGCTGTTCAGTGGGAGGAGGAAGAAGGGCAAGGCTAGCTCTCTTCTCTCCTTATGGTGGTGTCTAAAACTCTATGAGATCAACCCTTTGCATGGGTGTCCTGGGGGGTTTATATAGGCCTACCCCCCGGGGGTACAATGGTAATCCGGCTGGTCATGGGTCCAGGCCGTCAACGTCTACGACCGCCGGCTTCTCCGCCGGCTACCGGGGCCCGCCGACTGGGGGTCCCGCCGGCTGCCGGGCCATTGGTCGACAGGCCGGCCCCACTGCTTGGCGGTCTTGTCGGGGGCTGGTTACTGTTGCCTCGCCTCTGATGACGAGGGCTTGGTCGAGGTAAGCATGGCTACAGTGTCGCAGCCTTGCGGGCTCTCACTGTAGCCTTACCTCGTCTTGTCTCCTTAATGGTGCACGCGCCCCGAGGAAGGGAGCAAGCCGGCTATAGGAAGCCGGCCCGGCCTCAGGCCGGCTGGGGTGGCCGGGCCGCCTACGGGCGTCTGTCTGACCGAAGGGGCCCGCCGCCTATAGGCCGTACTGGCAACCCATCGTGGTGGGCGTCATGCTCTGCATGGCAACAGTGCCACGCCGGACGGGAGATGGCCGCCCCGTACGGCGTATTGTAGCCATGCGTGTTCCGGGATTCAGGGGTGGCAGGGTCCACTGTAGCCACGCCCCGTCCCATCGTCGTTATGGGGGTGCATACTTTTAGGGCACGACCCATGGCCGCCTGCCAGGGGCCGGCTTCTTGGAGTCGATCTTCTTGGGACGGCTTCTTGGAGTCGGCCTTTCCGCGGCCGGCTTCTCGGAGCCGGCCCTATTGTGGCGTCCTCCAAGAGAGTTTATGGACGGGCCGCCTCCTAGTAGCCGGCCTGGGTGATAGCCGGCCGGAAGAAGGCGGCCCCGTGTCTTGGGTGCGTCAAGGCTCGGTTAGCCCATTGTTTTTTCTAAGGGCCAAAGGGAGCCGGCTAGGCTACCCGTGGTCATTTACTCTGACAGTAGTCCCCGAAGCTGGTTGGGCTTCGCGGCGAAGGGAGAGTCGAGAAGCTCGGCCAACTTCCTATCCCGAAGAGCCAGTAGGTAGGAGCTGGCTTCTCTTATGCGTTCCTTCTCGGCGAAGTCTCCTTGAAATCTGAAGGCGGGAACCAGCTGGCGCACTAGCCAGGCGGCAGGCTGACTGCCCGCCAACCGCGCGCCATGTGGCACCCTTCGGCTGGAAGGGCCTGCCAGCCCATGCGCTTGACGGGACGCCGCCGCAGGAGGGGGCCCGCCACTTCGACGCCTCGGCCCGTGCGCGGATCTTCTGCGGCCCGAACTGACCGTACGTCTTCCGTCGGCGGTTCCCACTCGTCATAATGACGCGATAATCGCGGGTTGTGGGGGAGTGGGTGCAGTTAATCCCATGCCCCCCCGTGCCTCGCCTCCTCGGCTTCGCCGCGCGAGGCTATAAGTAGGGGCGGGGAGGGGGAGTGGCAGTCGTCCGCACGCTCGCCCTCACTCCGCCACCTCCATCTTCTTCTTCTCCGCAGCATCTCTCCACAGCGCTTCCATTCCGCCACTCTTTCTTCTTCCTAGCGCGCCGCAAACTCGCCGCCACCGCGCCGCGTGCTCTTCGTCGCCGCGCTCTCCGTCGTCCCAGCGCCGTCATGTCCCCGACGTCGAGCTCCTGGGACGGCTTCAACGTCCGCGACAACCACATCGATTTTCTTTGCAAGACGCGGTGGTTGCTAGGCGAAGATCTTCTGCGGGTCCGTCGCGCGTTAGCGAGGGAAGTTTCGCCGGCGCCGGAGGAGGGCGAGTGAGTGATCTTCTACTCGCATTGCCTGCGCGGCGTCGGCCTACCAGCGAGCGGCTTCTTCCGCGCGTTTCTCGACTTCTATCATCTTCAGCCGCACCACCTCACCCCCAACACGGTGGTGCTGCTGTCGGCCTTTGTCACTTTGTGCGAAGGTTTCCTCGGCGTCCTCCCCACCATCGAGCTCTGGAGGGAGTTTTTCCAATCCAAGCTCGGCACGGTCGTAGCTGGCGTGCCGGCTCCATGTGGCGCCTTCATCGCCATGCGGAGGTCCACCACCGACAACCCATTTCCTCCTATCGCGCTGATCCAGTCGGTGAAGCTCTGGCAAAATTCTTATTTTTACGTGAAGAATGTCGCCCCGAATGGTGACTACGTCAACTTGCCGGCTTACGTAGCCGGCCTGCCGCCTGGGAGGCCGCCTTCGTGGTCCTTCCGGGCCAGGTCACTGACGCCGGTTGGAGCTGGTGCCGTCGCCCGGCTTTGGGTGCTGATCCAGTCGGAGCGCCTAACTGGACCCGACTTGATTGCCGCCTTCGTCGAGCGCCGGGTACTCCCGCTCCAAGTCCGCCCTCACCTGATCTGTCAGATGAGCGGCCGCTTTGACCCAAGCCAGCTCAGCACCAGAGAGATGCCTCGCGACGAGGTGTCTTACATGTTGAACTACATCGCCAACTGCAAGCTCACCGAGGAGTAGCAGTATGGCAAGGAACCATACTCTCGTGCCAACCCCCCGCCCTTGGTAAGCCTTTCTTTCCTTTCTTCTTTTTCTTGTTACCTGGTTATTTTTGGCCGGCTCCTGACCAGTCGGCCTGTCTTCAATCAGAATCCCCTTCTTCATTCTTCGGCCGGGACCGCGGGGCCGGAGCGCGAGTTCGCCCCGGACCACGTGGTGGATGACCTTGACGACCCCGACTTGGGGGCGGCCGCCCTGGACGACGGCGCCATAGGGGGAGGCGGCGAGACAGGCGGCCGTGGCTTCACCGCCGGCTTTGACGACTGGCCCGATGATGACGAGGCCAAGCCCATTCTGCGCCGCCAGCCAGCGACCGACCCCAAGGCGCCGGCCCGTCTGGCAGGCCGACCTTACGAGATGGCGCACAGAAGCGTCGGGCAGCGTCGACTCTCTTCGGTGGCCGGCCGAAGAAGCCCAAGGGGTCCGCGGCGGCCACCAAGCGGGACGAGGCGGCCGCGAAGGCGGCCCGCTTCCGCAAGGTGGTGAAGCAGCCGCAGGCGGTTTCGGCGTAAGTACTAGTCTTTACGCGCTTTTTTCTTTCTTTTCTTTAGTCGATGCTCTTCTAAGTCCCTTCTCCGTTTTGCCAACCAGGGCCCCGCTCTCTCTTGAGCAGACTACTGCCGCCTCCATAGTCGGCGGGGCGGGAGGATCTGCGGGCTCTCGCCGCATAGATCCCCGCGCCGAGCTTCAGGCGGCGACAGAGCAGAACGCGCGGGAGGCGCGGGAGGAGCGGGAGGCGGAGGAGCGGAGGGCAGCCGCCACCGAGTCGGCCCGGGAGACGACAGCGGAGTCGGCCGAGGCGCAGGCCGACGCGGCAGCTAGGGCCCAGGCGGAAGCCGAGGCTGCAGAGAGGGCGGCGGGGGCCCTGTGTAGCCAGCCTCCGCAACTCGTCATCCCCCTCCGCTCCGCGGCCCCGGACATCCCGGTGCCTCCGTCGGAGGAAATCGGCCGTGACCCGCCGGCGATGGAGAGGGAGGGAGGTGACGTAGTCATCCCGGAGGGAGAAGTGGTGCCGCCTCCGTCGGCCGGGACCGGACAAGGCGGCCAGCCCGAGGTGCCGCCTGAGCAGCCGGCTCGAGGAGAGCCGACTGCAAGGGCGGATCTTGTGGTCTTGTCGTCGACTTGTCGGCGCGTGGGGAGGGCGGCTTCAGAGCCGGATCCGCAGGGGGCCGCCGGCTCTAGCTCGTTGTCGCACTATCTGGAGTCGTCCACCGTCAGCTCGCTAGGGTGGACGCCAGGCGGTGGGACAACCACGTTGAGCCTGGCGGCGCAAGATGTCCGTAGCCGGCTCCAGGCTCAGGCCACCGCGCTGAAGTAGTGCACTCAAGAGTTCTTGCGACATGGGCGGTTGTTTGGGTGAGTTTTCTTGTTCTTGATTTCTTCCGTGGGGGCGCGTCAGCGCACCCACTGGGTGTAGTCCCCGAGTTCCGAGTCGGCTGCTGAGCAGGCGGCTTGGAACTTCTTCGCAGACTTTGTTTTAATGACTTGCTCTTGCTCGCTTCTTCATCCTGTTTGCAGGATTATCACAACCTCCATGCCGCTACCTTTAACTCCCAGGTCCGGGAGGTGAACCAAAAGGCCGCCGATCTGTCAAAGAGCCGGCGTGAGTGTCTTTGTCCTTCTATCTCATGTGGGGGTGCGTCAGCGCACCCACTGGGTGTAGTCCCCGAGATTCGGGCCGACTGCTGAGCAGTCGGGTCGGATCTTTCTTGCCGACTTCTTTCTTAATTTCTTCTTTTTCATATTGGCAGGAGCCAATGCCGACTTGAGGAAGCAGCTGGGCATAGCCCAGACCGCCCTTCGCACCAAGGAGGGCGAGTTCAGCGCCTTGGCTCAGGAGCGTGACCGCCTGACCAAGAAACTAGCCGACCAGGAGCAAAGCCACAAGGCGGCCCTGAAGGCGGCGTAGGACAGCGAGGCCACCCTCAAAGCCGAATATGAAACTGTGGCGGCGAGCTGGGCCGAGGCAAGGCAAGCTCTGAGCGAAGGCTACCACCGGGTCGAGGATTTGGTTGACGGTAGGCCGCCTTCTTCTTCATTCTTTTGCTTGTCCTTGCAAGACAGTTTATCTCCTGACTTGCTCTATTTCTTTCTTCTTTGTGAAGAGTACTTTCCTGGCTACTCCGTCGCCGCCAACCAAGCCATCGAAGCTCACCGTGAGTCCCGGCGGCAGGCTGGGGTTGAGATCGCACCGGACGCAAACCGGTCGCTTGAGGAGCAGCTTCTGGCGATCAAAGCCCGCCTCCAGCCGGCCTACCACATGCTCCGCCGGCTTCAGCGTGCCGGAGCACAGGTGTTGGCCGCCCTTTGGCCTGGCGATGTAATTCCTCGCACCCCCCAGCCGTACTGCCGACTGGCTGGAGGTAGCAGTCGGCCGCCTTGAGGCCTGGAAGGCTTCAGCAGCTCGGTCCGGCGCTCGATGGGCGCTAGAGTTCGTCCGGGCTTGGTACCCTAGGCTGAACTTGGACTAGCTGCGCACCTAGCGGCAGGAGGCTGACGAGGACCTGGAGGCGGTGCGACCGGCTATCGTCCAGTGTGCCTCGGCGATCGCTGACTTCACCGACACCAGCGCCTTTGCTCCTGAGGTGAACGAGGACGGCGTCGCACAGCCGAAGGAATGGTTCGGGCTGAACCCGGCCGACGGTGAAGACTCAGCGGAGCAGATCGACTCCAGCGACGAGGGCGAAGACGACGAGGAGGAAGACGGTGAAGACGCTGTGCCGGATGTTGAAGCAGCCAGCCAGCCTCAGCCTGACCATGCCTCCAGCAACGAGGCACATGCGAATGCTCCGCCTGCCACCGGCGACGACCAGGCCGAGACTCGCCAGCCGGCCACTCCTCCAGCCGACACTGCCGTCTCCACCAATCTTCCTGACGCCTCGGGCGCTCCCTTGGCTTGATTCGCTATTTTTACTTTCCTGCTTGTCACTCTTTGAAAAGTTTTATTAACTTTGCGCAATTCCACCCACTGGGGGTGTATTCAAACTTTGTTGAATGCCGGCCTCTCGAAGGCCTTTTGTTTAAATATTATTATGCATGTGCTTGGCTTCCATTCCTACTTGCTTTTTGTCTTTCGGCTTTTTTCCTTTGCCGCCTTCCCTTGGTTGCCGCCTTCCCAGCCGGACAGCTGCTCTGCAGTCTGTGGCCGGGTAAGGAGTTCGGCCGTCTGGGAAGGCAAGTACTCAAGCTTTCTTAGATTATAGCGGTGTAGGAAGGGAAGCCGGCCAGCCGGCTGCTTCGACAGCTGGTTGGCGAGGGCGGAGCCGTCTTGTGTTATGTAAGTTCGTTAGTCCTTAGCCGTTTTTCATGTGGGCATCCTTTCCGCCTTTGGCTCTTGCTAGCCGGGCAGCCGATTCTTCGAGCTGTGACTTTCGCAAGAGAGGGCTTGGGTGCCAGCACATTACTTGTCTGACTACAGGTAGAACTTGGACATAACTCAAGGCGGCAAGTCCCCGGGCCGACTAGTCGAACCCGGTGCCGGACGAAAAAATGAATGTAGTAGCGTAACCATGGGTATGATACCCGGCATACATAGATAAAAGAGGGTAGTCCCCGAGAACTCCTCGGGGAGCCCGTTTTCTCATACTTAATACAAAAGGTAGCATGATACATACTGCATTTCAACTGTAAAATCTTCGAAGAAGATTGGCGTTCCACGGACGCTCCGACTCCTTGCCGGAGTCGTCTCTCTTGCATGCCTTCGGCTTCTGCGCGTCGATTAGGTAGTAGGAGTCGTTTCGTAGAGCCCGGCTGATGACGAAGGGGCCTTCCCAAGGGGCTGACAGCTTGTGCTGGCCGGCTGTTCGCTGTATCAGCCGGAGCACAAGGTATCCCTCTTGGAAAGCTCTTGGCTTGACCCTCCGACTGTGGTAACGGTGTAGACCTTGCTGGTAGATGGCAGACCGGCTGAGGGCTAACAGCCGGCTTTCTTCAAGCAAGTCGACACCGTCTTCTCGTGCTTCCTTAGCCTCCGCCTCCGTGTACATGGTGACCCGAGGTGAGTCGAACTCGATGTCAGTTGGGATGACAGCCTTAGCACCATATACAAGGAAGAAGGAGGTGAAGCCGGTTGACTTGTTTGGGGTAGTGCGCAGACTCCAGAGGACGGCAGGTAGCTCGTCGATCCAGCAGCCGGCCGAACGCTCCAGTGGCACGACCAGTTGGGGCTTGATGTCAGAGAGGATGAGGCCATTTGCTCGCTCGACTTGGCCGTTTGACTGCGGGTGGGCAACGGACGCTAAGTCCAGTCGGATGCTCTGTGTCGCGCAGAAATGTGCCAGTGCTCCCTTGGCAAAATTTGTGTCGTTGTCAGTGATAATGCTGTGTGGTACTCCATAACGGGTTGTAATATCTGCAATGAATGTCACGGCAGTCGGTCCATTCAGTTCCTTGATCGGCTTTGCTTCAATCCACTTGGTAAATTTGTCCATGGCGACAAGCAGATGTGTCATGCCGCCGCGTGCCGTCTTGAATGGGCCGACCATGTCCAGCCCCCAGATGGCAAAAGTCCAAGTGATGGGGATGGTCTTGAGTGCAGAAGCCGACATGTGTTGCTTGGAGCCGAATATTTGGCACCCTTTGCAGTGTTTGACTGATTCATTGGCATCCTCCAAAGCAGTTGGCTAGAAGAATCCATGGCGGAAAGCCTTGGCGACGAGTGCCCTGGAGGCGGCATGGTGGCTGCATTCGCCTTGGTGGATGTCTTCAAGGATTGCTATGCCTTTCTCTGGCTCGACGCAGCGCTGGAAGACTCCGGTAACGCTCGCCTAACAAGCTCTCGGTTCATTATTGTGTATGCTCCGGCTCGGCGTTGGACTTGTATTGCCGAGATCTCGTCAGTCGGCAGCTCTCCGTTTATCAGGAAATGGAGGATGGGCTGAACCCGTGATGGAGCTGTGACTTCTTCGATTGCCAAAACGGCTACTGCAACCAGGGTGGGTGGGCTGGGTTGTGAGGAGTTGGAGTCGGCCACCGCCTGCTGTGTTGCTGCAGTCCTCGAGCCGGCTGCAGTAGTCCCCGGGCCGGGTTCGACTATGGCAGTCCCCGAGCCGGCTGTCGAGGTCCCCGAGCTGCCTGCCTGGTCCCTAAAGTCGGATCCGACTGCGTCGGGGTCAGGCGGCACGAATATGGAACTGGATTCCGGAGATGGCTTGACAGATGGCTTAAGGAGGCGTTGGAGGGCGACGCCAGTTGGTATAGCCTGCCGGGTGGAGCCTATTCGTGCCAGGGCATCTGCTTGCTCATTGTCGGCCCGTGACACGTGAAGGAACTCGCACCCCTCGAAATATCCGCTGATCTGCTGGACGAGGAACCGGTAGCTTGCCATGTTTGCGTCCTTGGCGTCCCAGTCGCCGGATGATTGCTGAACCACCAAGTCCGTGTCGCCATAACACAGGATCCGGCGGATGCCGAGTTCCTTGGCTAGCCGGAGCCCGTGTATGAGCGCCTCGTACTCGGCCACATTGTTGGAGGCGGCAAAATGGATTTGCAATGTGTATCTTAGTTTGTCGCCTTTGGGAGAGGTGAGGACGATGCCGGCTCCCAAGCCGGTGCGCATCTTGGATCCGCCAAAATGCATCCGCCAATGAGTGGAGTCGGGGGCCGGCGGCAGGTACTGGGTCTCGGCCCAGTCGACGAGGAAGTCGGCCAATGCTTGGGATTTGATGGCGGTGCGGGGCTGATAGTAGATTGTGTAAGGAGCCAGCGCAATGGCCCATTTCGCCACTCGGACGGATGCATCCCGGCTGCCTATGATCTCGGCAAGCGGGGCAGTGCATACGATCGTGATGGGATGTTCTTGAAAGTAGGGCTTGAGTTTCTTGGAGGCGAAGTACACACCATAGCACATTTTCTGATAGTGCGGGTAGTTCTACTTTGAGGTGGACAATACTTCGCTCAAATAATATACCGGCCTCTGGACTAGCTGAGCTCGGCCTTCTTCTGGACGCTGGACCACGATGACTGTGCTGACCACCCGGCTGGTGGAGGCAGTGTAGAGGAACATGGGCTCCTTCTCAGTTGGGGCCACCAAGACAGGCGGTGTGGACAACATCTTCTTCAGCTCGTGGAAAGCTTGGGCCGCCTGGTCATTCCACTCAAAGTGAGTGGACTTCTTCATGAGTCGGTAGAGGGGGAGAGCCTTCTCTCCGAGCCGGCTGATGAAGCGGTTCAAAGATGCCAGGCATCCGGTGAACTTTTAGACATCTCGCAGCTTGGTAGGGATCTTCATTCTCTCTATGGCCTTGATCTTCACTGGGTTGCATTCGATGCCGCGTTTAGAGACCAGGAAGCCTAGAAGCTGGCCGGCTGGTACCCCGAACATGCACTTCTCCGGGTTGAGCTTGATCTGAAACCGGCGCAAATTCTCAAAGGTCTCCTTGAGGTCTTCCAGTAGGGTGCCGTGTTTCTCCGTCTTCACCACAACATCGTCTACGTAGACGTGGGCATTTTTGCCGAGTTGCTTGAGGAGGCATTTCTGCATGCAATGCTGAAAAGTGGCACCGGCATTTCTCAAGCCGAATGTCATGGTCAGGTAACAGAAAGCTCCGAATGGGGTGATGAAGGTGGTCTTCAGGCGATCAACCGGGTCCAACTTTATCTGATGGTAGCCTGAGTAAGCATCCAAAAAACTCAACAGCTCGCATCCGGCTGTGGAGTCTATCACCTGGTCAATCCTTGGCAGAGCAAAAGGATCTTTAGGGCAGGCTTTGTTGAGGCTGGTGTAGTCAATGCACATGCGCCATTGCTTGTTCTTCTTTAACACTAAGACTGGGTTGGCCAGCCATTCAGGAAAGAACACTTCCATAATGAATTCGGCTGCTAGGAGCCGGGCTATCTCTTCACCAACAACTCTTCCCTTCTCTTCTGACAGGTGGCGCAAGGGCTGCCTGACCGGCTTGACGTTAGGGCGGACATGTAGCTTGTGCTCGGCAAAATCCGTCGGAACACCCGACATGTCTTTGGGAGACCATGCAAAGATGTCCCAATTCTCACGGAGGAAATCGACGAGCTCGCCTTCCTATTTGCTGTCAAGTCCTGTGCCCACGACAGCGTGCCTCTCCGGGTGCTCCGGGTCCAGAGGTATCTTCTTTGTCTCCTTGGCCGGCTGGAAAGAACCTTGAGCTTCACATTCTTTGGGGTCAGGAGACAGGGCCAGCTGCTTGCCAGCCAAGGCCACAACTCGATTCAGCATCTTCTTTTCTTCGGCGATCACGAGGGACTTGGCCAGCCGACTGCTGGCTGCTGCACACTCGGAAGACTTCTTATAGTCTCCGGCTATGGTGATGATGCCCTTGGAACTCGGCATCTTCATCTTGAGGTATGCATAGTGGGGCACAGCCATAAACTTGGCCAACGCTGGTCGGCCAAGCAATGCATGGTACGGGATCTCCAGATCTACTACCTCAAACCATATCGCCTCTCGGCGGAAATGATCTTTGCCCCCAAAGAGGACATCCACCTTGATCTTGCCGATTGGTGAGCAGGACAGGCGGGTACGATGTCGTGGAACACAGTCCGGCTTGGCATGAGTTGCTTCGGCTTGATGTTGAGCTTCTCCATGGTATCTCGGTACAGTATGTTGATGCTGGTCCCGCCATCTATCAGTACGCGGGAGAAACAGGCAGCATGCCTTTCTGTTGCCAGGGTGGCGTCCAAAACCAAGGCATAGGAGCCAGGAGACAGCATCACCTCTGGGTGGTCGGCCTGGCTCCGGCTGATGGGCTTCTCTGACCAGTGCATAAACTCGGGGTTATTGGAGGCGACCGCGTTGACTTCTTGCTGCTGTCGGCGCCGGCTGCTTCGATCTTCTGTCTGGCTGGTAAACACGATGTAGGCGGCTTGCTCATCGGGGAACTCGTCTTGGATAGCTCCGACTGCTGGCCGAGCGGCCGGCTGCTGCGGGGCAGGAGGCGGCTGGCCTGCAGGCGGAGGCGGCAACAGCCCCTCGCCCTTGGAGATTCAGGTGAGCCAATGGCACTTCCGAGTTGTGTGTTTGGATGGCTTCGCGCCGCTGTGGAACTTGCAGGGGGCATCGAGGGTTTGCTCGTAGGAGAAAGCCGGCTGCCAAGCCGGCCTGCCGCCCTTCTGCTTCTTGGGAGCCGGCCGCCCCTTAGGCTGCTCGTCTTCGACTTTAGCCACCTGCCTGCTAGTGGAAGGCGGCAGAGGGGCCTTGCGTTTGTGGTCGCTTTGATATGGGCACCGGCTTGATTCTCCAGCCAGCGTCTTGGGAGCCGGCGCCAGCACATTTCCAGAGGCGTCTATCCGGAGCTCAGTCTTCATTGAAGAGTCGGCCGTGTCATATTTGTCCGCTACGATCAGTAGCTCATCGAGGGTAGCCGGCTCGTCACGGAGGAGTCGGTGCTTGAGGAGAGTGCCCTCTCTGCACCCGGCGGTGAAGTACTCTATGGCCTGAACCTCGTGCACCCCTTCGCAGGAGTTGCGGAGCTCAGCCCAACGCGTGAGGTAGTGGCGGGTCGATTCATTGGGCCCTTGTACGCACAAGGAGAGCTGTCGGGGCTTGGGAGCCCGTTTGTAGGTGCTAGTGAAGTTGCGTATGAAGGCTTCGGTGAAGTCCAGCCAGCTGTTGATGCTGTAAGGCTTGAGGCTGTTGAGCCAGGTGCGTGCCGTGCCTTGGAGCATCAGGGGGACATATTTCACGGCAACGTGTCTGTTGTCGTTTGCTATGCGAACTGCGGTAGAGTAGTCGATCAACCAATCTTCCGGCTTCACGGAGCCGTTGTACTTGGGCGTGTCTCTCGGGAGCGAGAACCCTTTGGGAAAGGGCTCGTCACGGATGCGGGGGCCGAAACAAGGTGGGCCGACATCATCTTCCTCTTCCAGGGCCAGGGATCGCGCAAGGCGGTCGATCCGATGGCGGGCATCATTCTCACCGACTCCTTCGCGGCGACCAAGTCGGTCACTGAGAGTCGGATGCGCGACAGGCGGCGGGGTGGGATATCACTTCCCGCGAGGCGGAGGGGGAGGCGGGTCGCCTTGTTGTTCCACACGTCGAGGACGGCCCTCTGCATCGCACTCGATGGTGATTCGAGTCCGGCTGCGGCTAGCAGCCGGCTCCTTCTCTTGTCTTGTACAAGCACCGCCCGCAGTCGGCGTACGCGACGTCGCGCCGTGCTCTCGGCGAGGGGGGCTTCCAGCTCGGACGCCGGCTTCGTGCCGCTCTGCAGCCGCGTCGATCAGCTGTTGGATGCGTCTGGTCATGTAGGGGTGCTCGTCGGCCCCCAGTCCATTTAGCTCGTCTACGATCGACTGGGCGGCGCGTAGATTCTTGAGGGGCGTGGCGTAGACTAGGTGGTGCGCTCCCAGCATGCTGGCGGTGGCCGCGCCATGTTTCTTGACGACGCCGACTTGGCTTGGCCCTTCTGGAGGCGGCGTGCCGAAGGCGGCGCGGTCGACTTCGCGCTGGTGGGCCTCCGTGAGGCGTCTCATGGAGGCTATCCTCTGGCCCTCTGCGAGGAGGGAAAGGCGGCGTGCCTCTAGCGTCTCAGTGTCAGCGTCCGTCGGGATGGGGGCGGACAGATCGTGCAGCGTCGTCTGCAAGGCGTCGCGGGCGTTCTCGTCGGAGGTGATGCCGTGGCTGATGAGTAGCACTTCGGTGACGGTGTTGCCGCCACTGTCGGCCCGAGGGAGAGGGTCGTCGAAGATGATCACGTTGGTGGGGAAGGCATCGAGCGACGCCGTGTCGGAGTCGACAAGCATCGGGTCGGTGGAGCCAACCGACTCCAAGTCCGCGGTAGGCTCACCGGAGATGTGGAGTTGATCGAGGCGGCTGATGAGGCGGCTCTCGGGGCAGCCCGCGCCCGCGTCGGATGCGGGCTCGCCGGAGATGCAAGCCTCGCCAAGAAGATCGGCGAGGCAACTCGTTGCGCAGGCGTCGTCGACACCTTGCAGCGCGTTGGGGCAAACGCCATCGGGCGTGCCGGGCTGGCTACGCTCGCTGGGGAGGAAAAGGGTTCCCGTCCAGAGCAGGTCTCCGGACGACGGTGCACCTGGCCCCACGGTGGGCGCCAAATGTCAGGTGGTAGGTGCAACATATGCCAACGGATGGCTTATCATTGTGGGAGCCAGTAAGACATCGCCGGTGCCTGGAAACGGGATAAGGCGAAGACATGCACGCTGGCGGATCTTACCCAGGTTGAGGGCTCTCCGTGGAGATAATACCCCTACTCCTGCTTTGCGGGGTCTCCACATGATCACTAGATCGATAAGAAGCTACAAGAGGCTCCTTGAGTTGTTCGGTGGGAGGAGGAAGAAGGGCAAGGCTAGCTCTCTTCTCTCCTTATGGTGGTGTCTAAAACTCTATGAGATCAACCCTTTGCATAGGTGTCCCGGGGGGTTTATATAGGCCTACCCCCCAGGGGTACAATGGTAATCCGGCTGGTCATGGGTCCAGGCCATCAACGTCTACGACCGCCGGCTTCTCCGCCGGCTACCGGGGCCCGCCGACTGGGGGGTCCCGCCGGCTGCCGGGCCATTGGTGGACAGGCCGGCCCCACTGCTTGGCGGTCTTGTCGGGGGCTGGTTACTGTTGCCTCGCCTCCAAGAGAGTTTATGGCTGGGCCGCCTCCCAGTATCCGGCCTAGGTGATAGCCAGCCGGAGGAAGGTGGCCCCGTGTCTTGGGCGCGTCAAGGCTCGGTTAGCCCATAGTTTTTTCTAAGGGCCAAAGGGAGCCGGCTAGGCTACCCGTGGTCATTTACTCCGACAAAGTGCGGAAGACGCTAGATTGATGAGTGATACACCTCCAACGTATCTATAATTTTTATTGTTCCATGCTATTATATTATCTATCTTGGATGTTTTATATGCATTTATATGCTATTTTATATGATTTTCGGGACTAACCTATTAACCTAGAGCCCAGTGCCAGTTTCTGTTTTTCCTTGTTTTTGAGTTTTACAGAAAAGGAATACCAAACGGAGAACAATTGACCTGAAAATTCACGGAGACTGAATTTGGACCAGAAGAAGCCCACAGAGCATCAAAGATGGACCAGAAGAGTCCCGAGGCCACCACGAGGGTGGAGGGCGCGCCGCCTACCTCGTGAGTGCCTCGTGGACCCCCTTGACTTGTTTCCGACGCCAACACCTCTTATATATCCCAAAATTCCAAAACAGAACCAAGATCGGGAGTTCCGCTGCCGCAAGCCTCTATAACCACGAAAAACCAACCGGGACCCTGTTTCGGCACCCTGCCGGAGGGGGGATCCATCACCGGTGGCCATCTTCATCATCCCGGCGCTCTCCATGATGAGGAGGGATTAGTTCACCCTCGGGGCTGAGGGTATGTACCATTAGCTATGTGTCTGATCTCTCTCTCTTGTGTTCTTGATATGGAACGATCTTGATGTACCGCAAGCTTTGCTATTATAGTTGGATCTTATGATGTTTCTCCCCCTCTACCTCTTGTAATATATTGAGTTTTCCCTTTGAAGTTATCTTATCGGATTGAGTCTTTAAGGATTTGAGAACACTTGATATATGTCTTGCATGTGCTTATCTGTGGTGACAATGGGATATTCACGTGATCCATATGATGTATGTTTTGGCGATCAACTTGCGGGTTCAGTGACCTTGTGAACTTATGCATAGTGGTTGGCACACGTTTTCGTCTTGACTCTCCGGTAGAAACTTTGGGGCACTCTTTGAAGTTCTTTGTGTTGGTTTGAATAGATGAATCTGAGATTGTGTGATGCATGTCGTATAATCAAACCCATAGATACTTGAGGTGACATTGGAGTATCTAGGTGAGATTAGGATTTTGGCTGATGTGTGTCTTAAGTTGTTATTTTACTACGAACTCTAGGGCTGTTTGTGACACTTATAGGAATATCCCAATGGACTGATCGGAAACAATAACTTTGAGGTGGTTTCGTACCCTACAATAATCTATTCGTTTGTTTTCCGCTATTAGTGACTTTGGAGTGACTCTTTACTGCATGTTGTGGTATTTTTATATGATCTAATTATGTTATCATTGTTGAGAGAACTTGCACTAGTGAAAGTATGAACCCTAGGCCTTGTTTTGAAGCATTGCAATACCGTTTTCGCTCACTTGTTACTTGCTACCTTGCTGTTTTTATATTTTCATATTACAAAAACCTATATCTACGATCCATATTGCACATGTATGACCATCTCTTCGCCGAACTAGTGCACCTATACAATTTACTATTGTATTGGGTGTGTTGGGGACACAAGAGAATCTTTGTTATTTGGTTGCAGGGTTGGCTAGCAGACTTATTACAAGGAATATCACCTTCATCAAATCTATAGAGAGAGTTTACCTTTACTACCCGTGCCGGGTTATCAAGACCATGTATCTCTTCAATAGGTGGTAAATTCTTAACATCTTCAGCTTTAATACCTTTTTCTTTCATAGATTTCTTTGTCTCTTGCATATCTTCAGGACTTAGAAATAGAATACCCCTTTTCTTCGAAGTTGGCTTAGGAGTTGGTTCAGGAAGTGTCCAATCATTATCATTACTCAATATATTATTCAATAGCAATTCAGCTTGCTCAACAGTTCTTTCCTTGAAAACACAACCAGCACAACTATCCAGGTGGTCTCTAGAAGCATCGATTAGTCCATTATAAAAGATATCAAGTATTTCATTTTTCTTAAGAGGGTGATCAAGAAAAGCATTAAGTAATTGGAGAACCCTCCCCCAAGCTTGTGGGAGACTCTCTTCTTTAATTTGCACAACATTAAATATTTCCCTCAAGGCAACTTGTTTCTTATGAGCGGGAAAATATTTTGCAGAGAAGTAGTAAATCATATCCTGGGGACTACGCACATAACCAAGAGAAAGAGAATTAAACCATATTTTAGCATCACCCTTTGATGAGAAAGGAAACAATTTAAGGTTATAGTAATAGCATTTTTTTCCTCATGAGTAAATAGGGTTGCTATATCATTCAATTTAGTAAGATGCGCCACAACAGTTTCAGATTCATAGCCATGGAAAAGATCAGATTCAGCCAAAGTAATTAACTCTGGATTGACACAGAATTCATAATCCTTATCAGCAAACGTAGGGTCATATTTCATTCTAGCATTCAAAGACTTTTCTTTCAGCTTAGATAACAGTTTCTTAAGATCATATCGATCATTGCAAGCAAGAAAGTCTCTAGCAGTTTCTTCGTCCATAACATAACCCTCAGGTACAATAGGAAATACATATCTAGGGGGAGAATCTTCATTATCACTTTCATTAACATCATCAGTTTTAGTAATTTCATTCTCTCTAACCCTAGCAAGTTGTTCATCAAGAAATTCACCTAATGGCACATTATTATCGAGCAGAGAAGTAGTATCATCATAAGCATCATGCATAGCAGAAGTGGGATCATCAATAACATGCAACATATCAGAATCAATAGCAGGTGTAGGTGTCACAAGTTTACTCAAAACAGAAGGTGAATCAAGTGCGGAGCTAGATGGCAGTTCCTTACCTCCCCTCGTAGTTGAGGGAAAAATCTTGGTTTTTTGATCTTTCAAATTCCTCATAGTGATCAACAGATAAAAATCCCAAGTGACTCAGAGAATAGAGGTATGCTCCCCGGAAACGGCACTAGAAAAAGGTCTTGATAACCCACAAGTATAGGGGATCGCAACAGTTTTCGAGGATAGAGTATTCAACCCAAATTTGTTGATTTGACACAAGGGGAGCCAAAGAATATTCTCAAGTATTAGCAGCTGAGTTGTCAATTCAACCACACCTGAAAGACTTAATATCTACGTCAAAGTTTTTAGTAGCAAAGTAGTAGGGAAGTAACGGTAACAGTGGCAAAGATAATAGTAGCAGTTTTGTAGCAATCGTAACAGTGGCAATGGAGAAGTAACTTAACAAAGATCAATATGTGAAAATCTCGTATGCAATGGATCAATGATGGATAATTATGTCGTATGTAATTCATCATGCAACAATTATAACATAGGGTGACACAAAACTAGCTCCAGTTCATCAATGTAATGTAGGCATGTATTACAAACATAGTCATACGTGCTTATGGAAAAGAACTTGCATGCCATCTTTTGTCCTACCCTCTTGTGGTAGCAGGGTCCTATTGGAAACAAAAGGATATTAAGGCCTCCTTTTACTAGATTACCGTACCAAAGCATTAGCACTTAGCGAATACATGAACTCCTCAAACTACGGTCATCGCCGGGAAGTGTCCCGACTATTGTCACTCCAGGGTTTGCCGGATCATAACGCATAGTAGGTGACTATAACATGCAAGATAGGATCAAGAACTCACATATATTCATGAAAACATAATAGGTTCAGATCTGAAATCATGGCACTCGGGCCCTAGTGACAAGCATTAAGCATGACAAAGTCATAGAAACATCAATCTTAAAACATAATAGATACTAGGGATCAAACCCTAACAAAACTAACTCGATTACATGGTAAATCTCATCCAACCCATCATCGTCCAGCAAGCCTATGATGGGATTACTCACGTACGGCGGTGAGAATCATGAAATTGGTGATGGAGGATGGTTGATGATGATGATGGCGACAGATTTCCCTCTTCGGAGACCCGAACAGACTCTAGATCAGCCCTCCTGAGGAAGAACAGGGCTTGGCGGCGGCTCCATATCGTAAAATACGATGAATCCTTCTCTCTGATTTTTTCCTCCTCGAATGTGAATATATAGAGTTGGAGTTGAGGTCGGTGGAGGTCCAGGGAGCCCACAAGGCAGGGGGCGTGCCCTAGGGGGGGGGGCGCCCCCCACCCTCATGGCTAGGGTGTGGGGCCCCTTCTGTTGATTCTTTTGCCAATATTTTTTATTAATTCCAAAATGTGACTACATGAAGTTTCAGGTCATTCCGAGAACTTTTATTACTGCACAAAAATAACACCATGGCAATTCTGCTGAAAACAACGTCAGTCCGGGTTAGTTCCATTCAAATCATGCAAGTTAGAGTCCAAAACAAGGGTAAATGTGTTTGGAAAAGTAGATACGTTGAAGACGTATCAACTTTCCACTGTTTCATTTATTATGACACGCTTTATCATTGTCATATTCCTTTGCATGATCATGTAGTTGACATCGTATTTGTGGCAAAGCCACCTTTCATAATTCATACATGTCACTCTTGATTCATTGCACATCTCGGTAGACCACCGGAGGCATTCATATAGAGTCATCTTTTGTTCTAAGCATTGAGTTGTAATTTTTCGAGTTGTAAGAAAATAAAAGTGTGATGATCTCCATTATTAGAGCATTGTCCCATGTGAGGAAAGGATGATGGAGGCTATGATTCCCCCACAAGTCGGGATGAGACTCCGGACGAAAAAAAGAGGCCGAAAAAAAGAGAAGGCCAAAAAAACAAAAAAACAAAAAACATGAGAGAAAAAAGAGAGAAGGGGAAATGCTACTATCCTTTTACCACACATGTGCTTCAAAGTAGCACCATGATCTTCATGATAGAGAGTCTCCTATTTTGTCACTTTCATGTACTAGTGGGAATTTTTCATTATAGAACTTGGCTTGTATATTCCAATGATGGGCTTCCTCAAATTGCCCTAGGTCTTCGTGAACAAGCAAGTTGGATGCACACCCACTTTGTTTCTTTTTTGAGCTTTCATAAACTTATAGCTCTAGTGCATCCGTTGCATGGCAATCCCTACTCACTCACATTGATATCTATTGATGGGCATTTCCATAGCCCGTTGATATGCCTGGTTGATGTGAGACTATCTCCTTCTTTTTGTCTTCTCCACAACCACCAAATTCTCTTCCACCATAGTGCTATATCCATGGCTCACGCTCATGTATTGCGTGAAAGTTGAAAAAGTTTGATAACATCAAAAGTATGAAAAAATCGCTTGGCTTGTCGTTGGGGTTGTGCATGATTTAAATATTTAGTGTGATGAAGATAGAGCATAGCCAGACTATATGATTTTGTAGGGATAGCTTGATCTGGCCATGTTATTTTGAGAAGACATAATTGCCTTGTTAGTATGCTTGAAGTATTATTGTTTTTATGTCAATATTAAACTTTTGTTTTGAATCTTATGGATCTGAATATTCTTGCCACAATAGAGAAGATTACATTGAGAAATATGTTAGGTAGCATTCCACATCAAAAAAATCTGTTTTTATCATTTACCTAATCGAGGATGAGCACGAATTAAGCTTGGGGATGCTTGATACGTCCCCAACGTATCTATAATGTTTGATTGTTCCATGCTATTATATTATCTATCTTGGATGTTTTATATGCATGTATATGCTATTTTATACAATTTTTGGGACTAACCTATTAACCTAGAGCCCAATGTCAGTTTCTGTTTTTTCCTTGTTTTTGCGTTTTGCAGAAAAGGAATACTAACCGGAGTCCAATTGACCTGAAAATTCACGGAAATTGTTTTTGGACCAGAAGAAGCCCACGAAGCATCGGAGATGGACCCGAAGAGTCCTGAGGCCGCCACGAGGGTGGAGGGCGCGCCCTACCCCCATGGGCGCGTCTCCTACCTCGTGGCTGCCTCATGGACCCCCCTGACTTGTTCCCGACGCCAACACCTCTTATATATCCCCAAACTTCCAGAACAGTACCAAGATCGAGAGTTCCGCCACCGCAAGCCTTTGTAGCCACGAAAAACCAATGGGGACCCTGTTCGGGCACCCTGCCGGAGGGGGGATCCATCACCTATGTCCATCTTCATCATCCCGGCGCTCTCCATGATGAGGAGGGAGTAGTTCACCCTCGGGGCTGAGGGTATGTACCAGTAGCTATGTGTTTGATCTCTCTCTCTCTCTCGTGTTCTTGATATGGCACGATGTTGATGTACCGCGAGCTTTGCTATTATAGTTGGATATTATGATGTTTCTCCCCCTCTACCTCTTGTAATGGATTGAGTTTTCCCTTTGAAGTTATCTTATAGGATTGAGTCTTTAAGGTTTTGAGAACACTTGATAGATGTCTTGCATGTGCTTGTCTGTGGTGACAATGGGATATTCACGTGATCCACTTGATGTATGTTTTGGTGATCAACTTACGCGTGCAGTAACCTTGTGAACTTATGCATAGGGGTTGGCACATGTTTTCCTCTTCACTCTCCGGTAGAAACTTTAGGGCACTCTTTGAAGTTCTTTGTGTTGGTTTGAATAGATGAATCTGAGATTGTGTAATGCATGTCGTATAATCAAACCCACGGATACCTAAGGTGATAGTGGAGTATCTAGTTAACATTAGGGTTTTGGTTGATGTGTGTCGTAAGGTGTAATTTTACTACAAACTGTAGAGCTGTTTGTGACACTTATAGGAATATCCCAATGGATTAAATCAGAAAGAATAACTTTGAGGTGATTTCGTACCCTACAATAATCTCTTTGTTTGTTCTCCTCTATTAGTGACTTTGGAGTGACTCTTTGTTGCATGTTGAGGGATTGTTATATGATCTAATTATGTTATCATTGTTGAGAGAACTTGCACTAGTGAAAGTATGAACCCTAGGCCTTGTTTCGAAGCATTGCAATACCGTTTTCGCACACTTTTGTTACTTGCTACCTTGCTGTTTTTTATTTTCAGATTACAAAAACCTATATCTACCATCCATATTGCACTTGTATCACCATCTCTTCGCCGAACTAGTGCACCTATACAATTAATATTGTATTGGTTGTGTTGGGGACACAATAGACTCTTTGTTATTTGGTTGCAGGGTTGTTTGAGAGAGACCATCTTCATCCTATGCGTCCCACGAATTGATAAACCTTAGGTCATCCACTTGAGGGAAATTTGCTACTTTCCTACAAACCTCTGCCCTTGGAGGCCCAACAACGTCTACAAGAAGAAGGTTGCGTAGTAGACATCAATGAGTTTCCGGCAGTTCTTTGGTCAATCAGGACGACACCAAGTCGAGCTACTGGCCAGACACCTTTCTCCCTGGTATACGTGGCGGAAGCATTTCTCCCCATAGAACTCATATACGGGTCACCTTGAGTGCTCACTTATGATGATCTTGAGCAAGAGCAATTGCAGCAAGATGATGCTATGCTCCTTGAGGAAGATCATCTTCAGGCTGTTGTGCGAGCTATGCGCTAGCAGCAAGCCTTGCGCCACTACCATAGCTGCAAGGTTCACGCCCAAAGCCTTGAGGAAGGCAACCTTGTTCTTCGGCGTGTTCAGTCGGCCAAGAATTCCAACAAGTTGACGCCAAAGTGGGAAGGCACTTATCGGGTAATACGAGTCACTAGGCCCGATCCAGTCCGCCTGGAGACCGAAGCTGGTAACCCAGTGAGCAACTCCTGGAATATCGAACATCTTCGCAATTTTTATCCATAAGGCGCGGTTTCCAGGCCTCCTGGCAACCTCCTTTTGTACTAGCCTTGCCGGCAAGGCATATAACACTATGTACAAATCCAGGCGCAGACCCTGTGCGCAGTTGAATAAGTTTTAGTATGTATAGTTCTTGTCAGTTTCCATGTTTATCTATATGCATGCATGTCCAAGGTATCATACTACACCTTTTTCCAGCAACTACTGATGAACCGCTGAGGTTCCATGTTCCTATTTTCTCTTATTTCTTTTTCTCAAAGGATGGAAGGTTCCCTTGCGTACAAGTTTGCCGAGGGGGATGATGGTATGGAAATTGGACACCAACAGGCGACGTTCGAAGTGGCATATTGCAGGAAAGAGTGCGGCAAGGAACGAAAAGCCACTACAAAAAAATACACTTCCATGATGATACGTGTTTGTCACAGTAGGTCGCGTTTTTTTTTCATGCATGTACATCCATGACAAATTTATGACAGAATCAAGATAGTCATACCTGTGCTGTCGTAGAAGTGTTCCATGACATTACCAAAATTATCATCACGGAAGTGACCACTTCCATGACGATAAATCGTGCGTCACAGAAGTGCTTTCGTCAAGGGTGACCGACACGTGGCATCCATCGTAACGGAACACCGTTAAGCTATCGGGTCGGGTTTTGGATCCGATAACCCGTTAACAGCCCCGACCAATGGGGATTTTCCACGTGTAAAATCATCATTGGCTGGAGGAAACACGTGTCGGCTCATCGTTGGGACAGATTGTCATCCACTCATTAGACAGAAGGCGCCTATGATACGTCAACACGTGGCACGGCCCAACAGTGGCCCATTCCTGTGAAAAGGCCGACCCGTTTGACTTGGTCAAAAGGTGGCGGGCCGGCCCATGGAAAGCCTGTTAACGACCTATTCGCGTATAGCCCATTTACAGCCCGCTAACCCAAGGCCCGTTACGCCCTATCCGAATTAGGCCCAGTAGCGTCATCTGGGCCATCCAATATGATTCCATCCCGTTTTCACTTCTGGCCCATGTATGGCCCATGACGTCTTTCGGCCCATATGAGGCCCTTTGTAACTATTGCCCCATTAACGGCCCGTGTTGAAACTGGCCCATAATGAACAGTGTATCACTTTACACCCAAAAACAGCCCGTGGTGAAACTGGACCGTAATGAACAGTGCATCACTTTATACCCATTAATGGCCCATTATTCCATTGGGCCGTTTCCAGCCCAAGTTATCTTTCGGCCTTCTGAGGGCCTGTTTATTCTTGGGCTCATTTGCAGCATTCGGTTACTTACGGCCTATTACTGTCATTTTCTTCTTGTGGGCCAAATTCAGCCCGTCGTTACAGTCGGCCCGTCTGTAGACCGTTAATCTGTTGGGCCATTTTCATAGCATCACCAAATACGGCCTATTAACAGCCCATTATGGTCAGCCCATAAAACATACGATTTCAATTAAAGGCCCGTCTACTGCCCATTAAAGGCCCGTACAATACCCACAAATGAATCGGCCCTTACAAGGCCCATGGATCCTACGAGACATAGACGGCCCATGGATCCTACGAGACGTAGAAGGCCCATGGATCCGACGGCCCACTAAAGGCCCATGGAGCCGACGGCCCACTGAAGGCCCATGGAGCCGATAGCCCACTGAAGGCCCACGGAGCCGACGGTCCAATGAAGGCGCATGGGTCCGACGGCCCATTGAGGGCACATGGGTCCGACGGCTCATTGAGGGCCCATGGATCCGACGGCCCGTACATGACCCATGGGATCGTACGGCCCGTGAAGGGCCATGGTCGAGCGAAAAAGCATACAGTATACAACAAAGACATCAAGGCATAGAAAGGTAGAATAATCCTACACTATACAATAAAGAAATTACAGCCGATTATACCCACTGGGCATTATGGTTCGGCACATGTGTTAATGAAGCATACACAAACAGCAAATTACATAGACTGGGCAAATACAACTCATACATCATGGACGCACATCAACTTAACTCCATTTGAACTATAATCGATTGGTTGGATTCATGTAGCACAAATTTCAGTCTGCAAAATCTCCAATTCCTTCATGGTTACCTCAGTGTCTTTTTTCATTTTTTTGACTCCTGCATCTAATACCTGCATGTCCAGTCTCAACTTGTTGATTAAATGTTGACAATCATGTACACATTGTCTTGCCACCTCTAGTTGATGCTCGAGAACATCAGCACATTCCAATTCCAATCCATAATCATTCGGTAACGGCCATGCCGCACTGCTCGCAGATCTTTGTGTTGATGTCACTTCATCCTGAAATGTTTCTGTAAGTACACATGACTAGGGCAAAAATATAGTTACAACAGTGAAGCGAGCAAGACACTATTGTGTACTACATGGCAAAACAGGACTAACAATAATGTTACACATCATGAAGCATAAGCAGGTGATATTTTAAAAATTATAAGAAAGATAGTCTGTGCAGCCTGCATACAGAAATCCCTCTTAGTTCACCATAGGAGCATGATGTTGGGGCCCAATCGAAAACACAGACAAGTTACAAATTTAGACAGCATGTTGCGTATAAGCAAGCAGTTGGCCATTCTGTATCTCAATTAAAGTCTTAGGGAGCATAATGAACAACAGAGGGTTTCATACAAACATACTACATCAGGCAAAACTATGCAATCATTAGCGTAGTATAAACTAGATTGTGAGCCTCATGCAATAATAGTTGGTTAATAGACTTCAAAGCTTCAGGCACACTTCGGCAGAGTAATTAAATGGTAAGGCCTTTAATTATGTCAACTAATAGTTATACAAGTACCGAACATTAGGCATGATTATTTGGGCATCTCATTAACTGATGACAAATAAAGCAATTGAAAAGAGCAAATTAACTATGCCTGAAACAAACTAGGAATTGAACTGTTGAGTTGCATACAGTGACTTACCTTAGCAGGTTGAAAAGGCTCAGCACAGCTCTTACTTCTCTTGCAAGGCTCCTTCCTAACATCTTGTACTTGGAAATCCTCAATCTTATCTTCATTGCACCCCCTTTGCAAGGTGACACAAACTAGTTACTCGTCTCCTTGGAAGATAAATATGCGTACTTTCCAGTTTGTGAACACAAAAGGATGAGATTATAACAAAACAACACCACATAATGAAACATGCCGCATCTCTTGCACTTGCACACAATGAAATGAGCATTTACTATGTCTGCACTATGTAAAAACTAGGCATACCTTCGAACTGGATCTTCAGGTACTCTTGGAGAGCCTACTGTAGTGTACAGCCAAACCTATATGTCAGCTATGAGTTATTCAAGGCCCCACTACAGTAGCCCTTAGTGTTTAAATCATTGACAAGCTCTATTAGAGTGTTAGGTCAAGAACAACAAGTAATCAAAGCAAACAATCCTAGTATGGCTGGCTGATGCAAACAAGCAATTGAATAGATGTGTGAGCAAATCTTACATATCAAGAAAAGAAGCAAAGAAGGAGGCTTAAAGACCATCACTTAACTGACCAGATTTAAGGGGCATTTAAACATCATGTGCAACGTATGAACTAACATAAACATTGCATATTCCAGATTCTACAATGGAATGCACATGTATTAGGTTATGTGATGTATGATGATGCCTAAATGTACAGATAGCAGGCAGGAGTGATTCATCATTGCACGCACAATTGAATTGCAGGTTAAGGGCCAGTTCGATTCCGCCTTTCAGGGCATATTGTCAAAATAAGCCATAAAAGATGTAAAGAAGTCATTTTTGAGTTATGGGCTTGGGCTTAACTAATTTCGCATTGGAGGGGGGTGTTTCGGGTAGAACCTCACTAAAAATTGAAGGGAAGGGGAATAATGAAATGACTCTGTTGTCTGCCTATATTACACTCAAAATGCAACTGCTGACGCGCGTGTCACACCCGACCCTCAAGTAAAAAACAAACATGCAAGGATTCATTGCCTTCCCGCTTGCATCTCCTCTCCCCTTTCCCTCTACCTCGATCCCCTGCCTGCAGCACTAGGGTTCCTCCAGCGAGCCATCGCCACTGGTCCCATCTGGCCTGGTCCTCGATGATGCTATGTCTAGCTAGGCTACATGGCCGGCGGGTAGGGGCAAATATCCCTGGCTGCTCCTCCCTCTGGCGCCGCCCCTCATTCTCATGGTCTCCAGCAGCTGCTCCACTATGATTCGTCCAACGCACTACTCCGGCGGGCGCTGCACAACTACGGCTGATGCCACACTGCAGCAGAAGGCACCTTATTCCCCCTCCCCTCCTCCCAGGCCATGGCCTTGAGGTGCTATTGAAGGATGAGCTCATCCAACAAGGTGAGGATCTCCTCTTATATTTTGCCAAATTTTCATTCTGATCCACTATACGATGAATTGTTATGAGCTGCTTCTGCTGCTTCTATATGATGCATTGCTATGAGATGCTCCTGCTGCTGCTATATGATGAATTGCTATGAGCTGCTGCTGCTGTATGATGAGTTGCTATGAGCTGCTGCTGCTGCTATATGATGAATTGCTATGAGCTGCTGCTGCTGCTATATGATGAGTTGCTATAAGCTGCTCCTGCTGCTGCTATCTGATGAATTGCTATGAGCTGCTTCTGCTGCTGCTATATGATGAATTGCTATGAGCTGCTCCTGCTGCTGTTATATGATGAATTGCTATGAGCTGCTGCTGGTATATGATGAATTGCAGACTGCTGCTGCTGCTGTATGATGAGTTGCTATGAGCTGCTGCTGCTGCTGCTATATGATGCTTTTAGGTGGTGCTGCTATATGATAATAACCAGCCACTTGGACCATCAAATTTCAATAAATAATTGTTCTTCATTTAAATGTGGGTCATGCGTTGTTCGTTTAATTTAGGCAATGGGATCTCTATGGAAAACATTGACCAAAGTAGATTGTGCCAAGTAGATGGTATCTTTTTATTTGCATTTTGAGCAAATAGTGATGGTCTGTTTTCCCATCATATTAGTTACTGCACTGGGTTCAATTTGTGATGTGTGCAAGTCAAATTAATTTCCATATGGGTAGCAAAATGAAAAAAATATAATGCAATCTAGACTTTCCACTGATCATACCAAAGATAAGCTGAAAATGCAATGAAAAGAACTGGTTGGCTTATTACATGGAGCTTATATTCACATGTGCTTATTTTCTTAGGATAACTCGTAATAACTGTCCCTAAGAAACTTGGCTAATTGAACTGGCATACAAATAACTGCAATGGAGGAGTGGCGTACCATAGCACACTGTATAGGCTCACCGCTTCCTCTCCTTTTTTTGTGATGTTCCATGAAACCACATACATGTTGTACTTTTTCATTGTGTAACCCTATCTGCAAGTTGACACGGCTAATTTCAGACATCTCTACATGATACACCATTGCATATCCCTTGCGTATATTTAAACCACCAATTCACGATTGTGTGCGTACCATATACTAGCCATATCTCTGTATGCTAGACTAGCAGGCACTCTAAGGGAGCCTAATGTAGTGCACTGGAATTCCTACATGCCACCTATGATTTTGTGTAATGTACTGCCCCTGTTCCTAAATATATGTCTTTCTAGAGATTCCAGTATGGACCACATACAGATGTATATAGATGCATTTTTGAGTGTAGATTCACTCATTTTGCTCCATATGTAGCCTATAGTGGAATCTCTAGAAAGACTTATATTTAGGAACGGAGGTATGAGGTAGTATCATGTATGAAATCTACATATCTAATTTAGCAGCCAGTAGTAGAAATCATTGTCTGCACAAAGGGATTACTGGTTGAAAATCCAAGCAAAGCACGCTGGCAGGCACAGAACAATAGAAGAGAGAGAGAGAGAGAGACGTGCTTACAAGATCATAGCAATGCCTCAGTCCAGGATCTTGGTTGGCCAAGCTATTAGATCCAGAAGAAACATCGTGCTTGTAGGTTTTCCAGCTGCACAACAGGTAACAACGACCGGTTAGTATATTTGAAGTACATCGGTCACGTGATGCTGGACCGGTTTAAAGGTGACAAGTACCTAGGCCGTGGCGGGTGCTTGGCATCTCTCCAGACGGTGGGAATCAGGTTAGAAACGTCAAGGGTGATGACGCTGCGCTGACTGACGGGGTCCAGTAAGGAGAGCTAGAACCGTCGAGTAGGGTGTTTGTGGAGCGGCTCCGTTAGGGTGGACTATAGTGTGGGCGAAGCGGATCTGTGGCCATGGACGAGGGCGTAGGTGAAGCTGCTCCGGTGGTTGGGTTAAGGATGGTGTCGACGACGCGGATCTGCGGCCGTGGACGGGGCGTCAGAAGCTGCTCCGGTGGTTGGGTTAAGGATGGTGTCGACGATGCGGATCTGCTGCCGTGGACGGGGCATCAGAAGCTGC
>NC_041385.1:39959497-39961873 GCF_002162155.2 Triticum dicoccoides | reverse complement strand
AAGGGTGATGACGCTGCGCTGACTGACGGGGTCCAGTAAGGAGAGCTAGAACCGTCGAGTAGGGTGTTTGTGGAGCGGCTCCGTTAGGGTGGACTATAGTGTGGGCGAAGCGGATCTGTGGCCATGGACGAGGGCGTAGGTGAAGCTGCTCCGGTGGTTGGGTTAAGGGTGGTGTCGACGACGCGGATCTGCGGCCGTGGACGGGGCGTCAGAAGCTGCTCCGGTGGTTGGGTTAAGGATGGTGTCGACGATGCGGATCTGCTGCCGTGGACGGGGCATCAGAAGCTGCTCCGGTGGTTGGGTTAAGGGTGGCGTCGATGATGTGGATCTGCGGCCGTGGACGTGGCATCAGAAGCTGCTCCGGTAGGTTGGATGAGGGTGCGAGGAAGCGGATCTGAGGCCGTGGACTTGTCAGTTGGCAAAGCGGCCTCGGTAGGGTCGAGAATGGTGTAGGCGAAGCTACTCCGGTAGGGTTGACGATGGTGTCGGCGAAGCGGCTCCGGTAGGTTTGAGGAAGGTGTCGGCGAAGAGGATCAGAGGCCGTCGACGGGGGCGTCGGTGGGGCGGCTCCAGGAGGTGTGGACGAAGCGTCTCCAGTGGGGAGTACGAATGAGCCGCTGCAGATGCGCGTCGGTTGACGAGAGTACCGGCTTCCGACACCATGGACAAGGCCGGCACTGAATGGGCTATGGTACAGTGCTGGATGAGCAGTCTACTTGTTTCTAGGGGAGGTGGGCGGGGTAGATGCGGCCGCAGAAGCAGATCTGGTGAGGTGGACGCCGCTGGCAGTGAATGGGCTATGGTACGCCGGTGGATGAGTAGTCTAGGGTTTCGAGAGGGGAGGGGAGAAAGGGCGATGAAGTACGAACGTCGTGATGTAAGATGCTCTGGTGCTGTGGAGTTAGTCGTTTTTGCGGGAGGGGAGAGGAAATGGGGGTGCCGTGTAGTGGGGGGGACCGGAAGTTACCAAAGCAGCCCCGACCTATCATGTAGATGAGGGCGGTATTGTAACTGTTGGTCTCCGTGCACCAAAGACAAAAGGGGGATTTCGCATGCTAAAGACTAAGGTGGCGGAAATTTTAGGAGGAGGCGGGAGATTTTGCCGCCCGCGGGATCGTTCGTATCCGGTTTCAACTAATTTTGGACCGTGCTAGCGGGAAGGTCATGCTAGACTGTGTACACGGGGCACGCGTCAGCAGTTAATAACTGGTGTGAAGTCCACACCAGAAAAAAGACAATAACTCGGGATGATGCGCCGATAACTTGGACATTCACACGGGCGCGGCCAATCGTACGGGTGTAGTGGCGCGTTCACAAAAAAGGGATCAAACGCTCAGCCTATGTATTTCTCGTGTAAATAGATAATTTAGTGGCATTGGTTATTTACTTTAAACATAATGCATTGACATGTTAGTGTAGAGGCGCACAAAAAGAAATGGATATTGTAGTCAGCTACTTAAAAGTGTTACCTCATATTATTACATAGCTTCCATTTCATAAATTGTGTACCCATTGAATTCAGGTATGAATATTACATAAATTACTTCAAAATAGAAACTTAAATCATCCAAGACTAATGAATTTGAATGCAAGAGTAACAATGGTGCATGTACATGATAGCTACATTGGTTGTTTGAAGAAACATCATTGTAACTTTGGCATGCACTACTGAAAAGGTTTATTTAAATAGAAAAAATGTGATATGTGAGTGTCCAATCTTTATAGCGTTGAATCGATATTGTACCTTTGGCCACGATACGAAGTAGATATTGACTTATGTTCAAGCGATGCACGTCCACGATCGCTAGATAGTGATACGTGAATGAATTGTGCAATCTCTCTCACACGCATACATATCTCATTTCCATGTGGGCATCAGAATCACGCACGCGCACTTCGTGTATTTCTCTCCCTCCGTTAGGGTTAAATTCGTCTTTCGACCCCGTTCTACAAGTCTCTCACACAGAAACACACACGCTCTCTATGTCTAACATGCCCACCCCTTTAATTCCGTCCACCCACAACCACTAATGTCTCAAAGTATAATAATGTCTCTCACACATATGCTATCTACCTATCCCTTAATATAGCTAGATATGTGTCACACAAACTCCTTCTCCCTACTAGCAAGATGCCCATGCATTGCACGGAACATCAAGATGCATTTGTATGAGAAGTTTATCTTGCGGGACAAAAGGATGAACGACGGAATGCCTTATTTGCAAATGCGGAGAGGGGTGTGGGTATCTTTTTTGTAAAATTGCCATAGTTTCCTTCCTATCCATCGGATATAAATCGGATGGCCTATATTGCAGGATGGCAGGAACACCATCATCACCAACTCTGTTTTTTTATAAGAATAGAGATATGTGAGTG
>NC_041385.1:39940419-39959005 GCF_002162155.2 Triticum dicoccoides | reverse complement strand
TCTGATCATAATCTGTCAATTGGTTTCTCTCTCAAACATTGTGTCTCGGTGCCTCACTCGGTAGCTCCCTCAATATGTAGACTTCTCGCGCGCGCACATCTGTAGTGATGATGACGCTGAACCCAGTGTGCCTTGTTTTTACTAGCCTCATGTGATAGTTTTCACCCTGTTTTCTGTTAATTAACAAGGCAACCTTTTCTTTGTTACTACTAGTGAATCTGAAATCATTCGGGCAGACATAAAATATATCACTTCAACCCAATTACCGATGCAACTATTTTGAAAGAAATTAGCTAGCTACCCATGCATTGCATGGAACATCAAGATGCATTTGTATGAGTAGTTTATCTTGTGAGAGAAAAGGCTGAACGAGGGAAGGCCTTATTTGCGAACGTGGAGAGACGTGTGGGTATATTTTTACAAAATTGCCATAGTTTCTTTCCTATCCGTTAGATATAAATCCGACGGCCTATATTGCAGGATGTCACGCACACCATCATCACCAACTCTGTTTTCTACTCCCTCCGTCCGAAAATACTTGTCATCAAAATGGATAAAAAGAGATGTATCTAAAACTAAAATACGTCTAGATACATTTCCTTTTATCCATTTTGATGACAAGTATTTCCGGACGGAGGGAGTATTTGTCTTTTTAGAGATTTTGACAAGTGACTATGACCGGACCTTACCAACATACTCAAAAAAGTAGTCCATAATTTTGATGTTACCCTCTTTTCTTGGCGGTGCAGTGCCATCTGGATACCTCATAAATAAATCAAGGACAAATCTGACCCCTTCCTGAAAAGACATACAGAGCAAAATGAGTGAATCTACACTCTAAAATATGTCTACATACACATCCTTATGTGGTAGTCCATTTGAAATCTGAAAAAGACAAATATTTAGGAACAAATGAAGTATATATAAGAGTAGACATGGAGATATATCTCCAGCATGGTCTACAACAGAAATGTGCTGGGTTGGTTAGCGCCGGATGCTCGCAACGCGATGACATGGGTTCGAATTCTGTCTTTTAACTTTAGATTTTTATATTATATATTACTCTACTTATTTAATATATACTTCTTTCACTACTGTACTGACAGTGAAACCCACAGAGTACTTAGAATACAAGATTAAGGATGGACTTGTTTCTTTTTAACTTTCTGTACAAAGCTGTAGCCACCCTGCAAGTCACATGTACACTGTACATGCAATTAACTTTTTATAGAGGGACAATCATACGGGCAATTAACTCAAATGGATTGGATGTCACTCTATTATTTCCAGCATAAAGAGCATCTCCAACGGCATCCAGCAAATTTCCTCCCACTTCCTTCCGCGGAGGACGACATCAAACGCCAGCGGCATACATTTTTACAACTCTAACCAACCAGATGAATTTCGTGCAAACACGGACTGATTTCATATAAGCATGAAGGATTTCGTATAAAAAGCCGGATCTTCATATAAACATGATGGATTTCATTACATTTACATGAACTAAGAGGTGCCAATCCGGCTCTCTTGTATAATTAATACTCCCTCCGTCCGGAAATACTTGTCCTAGAAATGGATGTATCTAGACTTATTTTAGTTCTAAATGGCCGCCAAGTGGATCCCTTTGTCGTCGTCATGTCTGTCAGACACTTGCGGGGTCGACGAAGGTCCTCGGAAGAGACGAAGCAGCAAAGAAACCACCTGAATATGTGGTCGTCGCCTCGGCGGTGGCCTTCATGGGTCCCAAGTGGCGGCGGCCTCTCGTGTGCTACTTCTCCTCTATGATGGCGGTGGAGACGGAGAAGCTGGCCACCGACTCGTCGCTCTCCACGCACCCGGCTTCTGTCTCTGCCTTCATGGCGCTGCCGCAGGCACGGGAGGCGCGCCCACAGACACGGGAGGCGCGACAACCGCAGACACTGGTGGCACGGTACGATGCGGCAGCGACGGCGCTCGTACCTGCGTGCCCGCCGCTGTGCCAGCGTGGAGCAACTCGCCACTCCTCATCGAGCTGAACTGGAGCGGCGAGTTGCTGAACCACGTGTCTGCTTGGGGCGGCAACTGGCTCCGTCGGGCCAAGCGAGGTTGGTGAAGCACTGAGCGGCCTCGCCCGTATCCGGAGGGCTTGGCAGGCCACCCAGCCGGGTAATATGTCGGAGAACGGCTCATCGGAAGCCATCGAAAGAGTGGAGAAATTGGTGAAGGAGTAGATGGGGGAGCGGCGGAGGGGTGCGATTCTTGCCCGCTGTCTGTCTGTCCTCGTGTAAATAGAGGGCGGATGGTAGGATCTTGGCCGGCGTCTGGCCTCGTTTAAACTGAGGGCGGACGGGAGGAGCTCGGCCGGTGTTGCGTTTAATTCCGGCCCGCTCATGAATGGACGTGTGGCCGGAGTAGGATTCTTGGTTTGCATGCGGGTTGTACGGAGGGGTTTAATGGAGGCGCCGGGCGTGCAGCGGGCGGCGCAGTACTATTTGATTTGACAGCAGTAATGAGCCGTCAAATCACAAAGGCCCTCGCCTCTCGTGAATCCAACCAAGCTAGACTGCCCCGCCCTCTAGCCTTTTAAAAAATGTATACTTTTGTACAGCAGTAGTATCAATGGATTGCGCCATGGAGCAAAACTTGAAATTTAGAAAAAGGTGGTACATATAGAGAGCGCTCGTCGCCAAATTATGCATATAGTACTATTAAAAAGGCTAATCACAATAATGGTGTTCAGCACAACCCACCCCTCAAATAAAACCAAGCATCCTAGAATTCTTTGACAAAACTAAGCACCCTGAAATTCTTTGACAACTAAACTGCTGGCTATATGATGTTGTCCATATATATTGTACGTATATAATGTGAAGAAACGAGTGGTAGTACTATACCAACTAAAAGATGAAATGTATGAAATACTAGTATGTACGTACTGAAGAGTTTAAGTAACGAGAAGAAACAAAACATAGTTCTGCTGGGGGCTCAGCACAACACACCCCTCAAATTAAATTAAGCACACCTGAAATTAAACTTTGCAACTATTCCGGAGACACTTCATTAGAACCACCATGAGCAACGACACTGCCACCTTACTCGGAGTCCTCGTCCACGTCCTCGACTTCGTCCTTGTCCCTCTTCCTCTTGGCCGATACTTCTTTGCTTGAACCGCACACTTGGCTCTTGCTCTTCATCCAACCCTTGTAGATATTGAAACAAAGGTAGCCATCCATTGCAGCGTAGTGGATGTGGTCAATATCTAGTACATTCCGCAGCCATGCATAACGATGAAACATGTATGGAGGTTTCTCCAGTTTACCGGGTACGAAGGATGAACCGTGGCTCCTGCCAGGGTCAGCATTGAAGGCTGACGAGAGGACACCAGCCGATTCTTCTGGAGGTCGAAGGTGTTGCCTACAACAAGGCCTATCCGACCCAGTACTTCTTTGTAGTTACCAAAGTCTACAGTAAAGAATTGGACTAGGTTGCTCTCGAGGAAGTCCTTAAAATCCAGGCATTCAACATCAGCATGGCATATGTGGTAGACCAAGCATAAGTCATGCACGCAAACCTGGATCACGGCGGGCTTCTTCCTCTCTTCGTCCTTTAGATCCTTCTCTTGTCCCAGGACTGTGGTGTACTCAACATCTAGCCCAGCGACCTGCACATCATCTGAGTCTTCGAACATGCGTCTGAAGCGAGAAAGGCATCCTTTCACTGTCGCGGAAGAACGGGTGTAGATGACGTCGAACTCATCACCGGTGATGGTTCTAACCTTGTACTCACCGCCGATCGTGGAGATTTGGGACGCCATGGATTTGGGAGGAGGGTTAGGATTAGTGGAACTGCCGTAAAGTGAATGGACGGGACGACTAGGAGCGAACCGCCATAGTTTTGAAGGACGTGCAGGGACGAGTAGGAGCGAACTGCCAGCGTGCGAACGGCAGGGTAGTGGCTTTCCATTCTCCCAAGATACGGGCTTCCGAGAGCCCTTGGATCTGAGATCGAACGGTTGCATGGCATAATTCTAGACCTATGGGTGAATATCCTATCCTGGAGGGTTATTCTGCAAATTTTCAGCAACTTAGCATGCGACCGTTTGATCTCAGATCCAAGGGCTGCCAACAGCCCGTATCATGGTCGCGCCTACCACGACCGTCGCGCCGCTCGCGCGGTCGCGCCCTTGGAGATTTAACACGGTGCGTTAGGCTATCTGATGTTGGCATGTCATACATAGTCATCACTTGGTCACTCATACTACAACAAGGTTAGCTATAAGGTTGGCTATAAGTGTATTTTTTTACTCCTCTCTATCTCTTTCTTCGTACTCCCTCCGTCCCATAATATAAGAGCGTTTTTGACACTAGGACACTGGGAGTACTAGTATTTATTGCATTTGCCAAGGATTGACCTCTTCCAATGAAATGGTGTTGCTAAGTTTGCTTCATTTAATTAGCTATAGACTCAAAATTGTCTTTTCACCTAGGTACACGCGCTTAGCACCGTTTCTTCCTTGGGTCACCAAACTAGTGTCTCTCTTCTTGATTAACTTGCCACATCAGACTTTATGCCTATGTGGCAAGCTTAGCACCTGTAGGAGCAAGTAAGGCTGCTTGTAATGGGAGTAGTATCATGCATGCCAACTATGCAATCTTGATGAGGTGACGTCGAATTAAATGAAGAAAAGAGAGAGTTGAGTATCATAATATGATACTTCCTGTAGTATCATATTAAATGATGTGCTACTATGTGTCATGCATGACAATAAATAAACTAACCTATGATACCAACACATGATACTATGCATTCTGGATGTAGTATCATACAAAAGTATCATATGTATGATACTAGTATATGATACTCTCCATTACGACCAACCTAAATACAATAGTGCGCTTTACATGGCATTTTTGAATATGTGGAGGAAAGAGAGGCAAGGAAAAAGTGGAGAAGTGGGCTCTCATGCAAGAGCCAGCCTCTACTATATGGTGGAGCATTGGGAGAGGCACCTGTATGGAGGTGGTCAGGAATCGGGAGACTCACGCCGGTCGTAGCGCCGCAGTTAAAATGATAATGGAAAGTCAAATCATGGGGCCCCACCTGTCCAGCAGTAACTCGATGTCAAATCACACAGCCCTATGTTTGTAGTTGCCTACTCCCTCGTCTTCTCGCGTCTTTGTCGAACCGACTAGGCGGAACTGCCCCGCCTCCTACCGTGCAGGAAAAGCCCGCACAGTATACTCCCTCCATCTAGGTGACCAAGGTGGAGAGGAAAACAAGAGAACTTAATGTTTAGGGACAAACAGGAAAAGCCCGCGCAGTATACTACCTCCGTCCGGGTTTATTGGTTCCCATTGTATTTCGTGCCAAATTTTGACCATAGATTAAACTAACAAAATGTTCACGCATGTCACCAAACATTATATTTTAAAAAACTATGTTCAAGTACGAATCCAATGAGATAATTTTTCTTGACATGCATTAACATTTTGTTAGTTAAATCTTTAGTCAAAGTTTGGCACAAACTACAAAGGGGACCTATAAACCAGGACAGAGGTAGTATTTGCCAAGGCTGGTTGTAATGGCACTAGCCTTAGCAATTTTGATGAGGTGTCCCAGAATTAAAAATGAAGAAAGAGAGAGAGTTGAGTACTATGTGTCATACATGGCAATAAATAAAGTACTACATGATACTAATATATGATACATGGCGCAGGAGTACTAAGTATTATTAATACATTTTCGCTAGAACTCATCTAGATAAGATATAATTTGGTCTCATTTATCTTTTATAGCCATTGGATGTGATGCTATCGGTTTTCAGCCAGTTTTCCTTATAAACTGGTCAATTATCTTCTTCTTAATGAAAAGGCAGAGCTCCTGCCGGTTGCTCGAAATTTTTTGGATGTGATGCTATAAGATGCGTGTGTGCTGACGTGGGTTGTATTTATTCTTGTGCAACAAACTGAGCACTGCATGTCATGTTTGATAGTCTCAAGTCATTAAAAGCATACAAGCCCCACATCTCTTATTGGTTGATTCCTCTATTAATGTCAAAAAATAAGAAACAACGTGAGAGTTAATGCACCACGCCTATGTGTTTGGTTTTCGTAAGATGACTTAATAGTCACCTAGACGGAGGGAGTATTCGATTTGACAGCGGGCGGCGCAGTTCCCGATACGGCTTTAATGCAGACGAGGGAGGGAGTAGCGGTTCCCGATATGTTGAACGGCCAATGCATCCTCCTTCAATTAATGCATGAGGGATGTAATGGGAGGAGGTCCGGGAAAAGAGGCCGCACGATGTGAATGCAACGCAGTTATCCCTCATTGCCCTCATATAAAGGCGCCCCTCCATTCCAATGCATCTACCACATCATACGCACCTAAGCATTTGCCTAGGCACCTACACTAAGCGCAAAAGAGCTCACTCCAGACCCATGGCAGCGATGCGCGTGAGCGGCAAGCGGCTGCGACAGATGGTCCACGACGCCGGCCTGTGGCATGGTGCCGAGGATCGTCTCCAGATGGTGTTGGAGACCGGCTGGTGGATGGCCGCCGTCGACGCCAACTACGACTCTCAGTTAGACCAGATGATCGTTGCCACCAGCAACAAGTTCACCGTCCTCAAGAAGCTCGCGGACGACATCGTCGTACTCCTCCAGCCCACGTGCCCGGGCTCCTCATTGCCTGCCACCCTAATCGGCCTCCATGGCCGGAACCTCTTTCAAGCACTGGTGGCCGTGCGACTGCCCGCCGACGCCATGAAGAATGTCCGCATGGAGGTCGCGCTCACCGTGAGGCGCCTCGCCCTGCAAGAATTCATCGACCTACACATCCAGGTGTACGAGCAAATCGTGTACATAGGTATCTACAAGGCCAGTGAGGACGCTACGACGTTGGCCTTCCTCAACCGGCTGGAAGCCTTGGATGCCTTTACTGAGAAGCACCTCGACCTCGCCACAAATGCCACCGCTCCTTAGCCGCCGGTCGGTGGCCCAGCGCAATAAGTTGAGGAGGAGTAGGTCGTACGTTCATGGATGCATCTTTCTTCTTGCCTTCTGTAACCACCACTTCGATCGCATCATCGTGGCCTTAATTCTTATTATGCTGTTGCATTCTCGTTCCAGTCAATACCGACATGTGCGATTCCTTTGCTTAATTATATGCATCACTGTAACTAGTACTACATCCGTCAATTTATAAGTTGTGCTTACCTTTTCCATCAACTTCGTGCAACGCACGGGCATCTTGCTAGAAACACTAGAATATGTCTATATAATCCGTATGTGATAGTCCATTTGAAATCTCAAAAAAGACAAATATTTAGGTACGAAGGGAGTAATATATTAGGAGTATATCAAAACAATAGTGATTTCTTTCAAGTTTGTGAACAAATACTACTATTCTACTACTTTCGATCCGTTGCAACGCACGGGCACATTGCTAGTAAAAGGAAAAGGCCTGTCGCATTCGCGTCGCACCCCCACACGCCCGGAAATCGGGAGTACTCCACGGCTCGTCCGGCATGACACATAGCTTAGGGAAGGCGTGTTGCCTAGCATTTTGACTTTCATGTGGGACCACCGTTGAGCAAATCGACACCCCACCCACCGCCGGGTTGGAAAACAGAAACGAGGGGAAGATCTAGCTGTAGCACGGAAGCCAAGAAATTTGGTGTCAGATGGGGCTCGTTGATAGAGTAGGAGCATTCCGTACTAGTACTAGTCCTACTAGTACCAAGTTTGTACTCCTAACTATATTACTAGTACTACCACAATACAACTAGTAGGTACGTGCATGGCACAAGATCGTAGGAATAAAAAACGGGAAGCTTGTTTTGGGTGATTTATCTTTTTTTCAATCAACGTAGTATGAATAATATGATGTGGGGGCACCCATGAAGCTTATGTGGCTTGGTTGCATGGCTACAAAAGGTTAGAGAAAAAAATTAATAGATAATGTGTTTAGAGTGCACTCCACTAAATAGATATACTTTGGATCCATTGCAACGGACCGGCAGATCTATGTCTATACCCCCTATATAGTCTGTGAAAAAACTTTGAAAGTTGGTCGTTGGATGAAGCCAATCCGATGGTACAAAGATGGCAAATCCGAGCACTACTGGTCGTTGGATATCATCCACCAAATTCTGCCACATGTATAATCTAGAAGACTCCATGGTTGAACTTAGGGGTTGTTTGGATTGTGACTATCTTTGCCATATATTACCACATGATTTTTGCCACATTTGCCTTAGTTGAGTTGCTCAAATTGTTAGCCACACTTTGGCTTGCCTAAGGGAATCTTGCCACACTTTTTATGTCTATGACATGTGGGGCTCACTGCTCATAAAAAAATCCTTGCCTTAGGTGTGGCTAGAACCAAACACCTACCTAACTTGGTCAAACTTGCCTAAGGTTAGGTGTGGCAAAGTGTGGCAAGGTGTGGCTAGGAACCAAACATCCCCTTAATTCATGACTAACTTTGCCACAACTAAGCTTAGGCAAAGTTATTAGTTCTTCAAAATGAGAGCCACAAGTTGGCAAGCCTAAGGGAATTCTGTCACATTTTGTGTGTGTATGTCATGTGGGGCCTTAGTGTGGCTTGCCTAAGGTGTGGCTTGAACCAAACACTCACCTAAGTTAATCAAACTTGCCTAACCTTACATTCCACCAGATTTTGCCACATGTTAGAATCCAGAAAACTCCACATGTAGAAGCATAATGCACAAACCACCAGAATCTCATGCGTGCAATGCACGTGTACCTTACTAGTACTAGTTGGTAGTAGTAAGAAACAAATTCCAGTTTTGGCATGAGCTCGTACCGCGGGAGCACCACAAGGCCTGCCGCATGAGTTACATTTCCCTCTCGGGGCCCACGGGACCGAACTTCGGTGGCTTAGTGCCCGGCCTATGAGTCAATGACATTTGGACCTTAAATGCGGCTGGCCCACCTGTCAGCGAAGGAAAGGTAGGGCAAGGTAGTGATAACCATGTCAGAGGATCCATGTCCACATCGGGGGACGTCGTGCCGTGGGAATCGCGTGTGGGTGTGGCAGTGGTAGAAACAAGAAACGTGATGGTCGCCGTGGTTCAACTTCCATGGACAAGCTGTCATGTCTGCTGACACATGTATATCAAAACTAGAGTGTTTATATTTCAAGCACGTGAACAAGTATTATTCTACTACTTTGGATCCATTGCAACGCACACGCCAGCACATTGGTAGTAGTAGTGTCCATCTCTATCTCTAGAGGCCTTCCCTCGTTCATCCTTTTCTCTCATAAGATAAACTACTCATACAAATGCATATTGATGTTCCATGGAACGCACGAGGATGTTTCCTTGGGGGTCTCTCTAGCGCGGCCTGGCCGTAGTTGCAAGTTGACGCCCCTTGAGATGCCGACGTTGAGGGGCACTTGGATTTCCTTCGATGAGCAGGTAAGATGAGTTTGATCACGTAGTAAATGCATTCAAAAGACTACTTCCGTGTCCATTTCCAAATTCTCCCCCTTCCCACTGTTTCACAGGTTAGGCTCGGTGCGACTGGAGATTGGCTTGCATATGTACGGGAGGGTACCAACATCAATTTGCAGAACATTTACAACGGTGACACCATTCCCGTAGAACCTTTGTCCAGCATTGGGATCAGCCATGCAACGGGCCACCGCATGAATTGGTACGATGGAACCACGGTGAGATTGAATAAGATAGCACGAACCTTGCACATGGCGGTCAAAGGCGGACCATGCTGTCTGCGGCCGATTTGTTGCCGTACGAGTAGGAAGATGTTGTGCTCCTTTCTAACTGCATCTTCGCGGTGACAAACCAGGGGACTTATTTTGTATGGGACACATCCTATGATATATTCCCTCTCTCCCAGTTGATTTGTTTTGAATCTTTTCATTTTATAAGTTTCAAAGTCAAATTTTGAGCTCCCCATCACATGTTGAGATTACAATGTCCATTAAATCATTGCGTGCACGTATAGTAAAGAAACAAATCTCGAGTTTGGCACGAGTTCATGCTGCGCGAGCACCACAAGCCCTGGCACAGGACTTACATTTCCCTCTCAGGGCCGTCGGGACTGAGCTTCAGCGCCTCTGAGTCAATAACATGTGGACCCGGTAGGTGACTGGGCCACATGTAATGCTCCCGAAGGCAGAGGGGTAGTGGGGCCAAGAGGGGTGAGCCGCAGGTTGGGGGACGTGTGGTGTCATGGGTTTGAGCGGCGTCGTGGGAATCGCGTGTGGCTGTGGTAGAAACTTGATGCTCGCCGCATTTTAGGTGGCCCAGATGTCATGCACACGAAGGCAGAGGGGCGGTGCGGCTGAGAGGGGTGAGGTGCACGTCGGGGGGCGTGGTGCCATGGGTTGGAGATGCGTCGTGGGACTCGTGAGATGAAACGTGATGGTCGCCGTAGTTGAACTTCCATGGACAAGCTGTCACGTCTACGGACACATGCACTGCATACCGATCATTGGAAGGAGTAGCAGAGAAAGCTATATATGCGGATAAATAGTTCCTTATAGTCAAGCGGACCCACGCTACTACTCTGTTCCAAAGACATGCACACCATCGAAATAGTCCATCTATATCAATATACACCGAGAGGGAATATATTTTTTTACAAGAGAGGAAATAGTTCATCCATCCATAATGCCCTCCTACTGGTGCAGCCTTTTCTTCTTCTTCTTCGTGTTCTCATTCTCCGTGGGATACGGCTTCACAACAAGCTCTTTGGACCTTATAGCTATCTCGATACTCACACGGGCATCAAGGGCAGCATATTTTATCCGCTCGTACGTCAAGGGATAATTCTCCCATCCAGACGACCTTAATGCCACCGTCTCGTCACCCTTCTGAAGATTTGTACCAAGCACAAATTTTGCTACGTCGAATAGGGATGGTGTATGTTTATCACAAACTTCTATAGGAATTTTGATTCTGGTTTGTAGGTCAGCGATGCTTTTCAAATCAAGGTTGTACAGCTCCAGCTTCTATTTCTCCCCTTTGATGGCTGCCCCACAGAATTATACTCCTCCCGAGACAAGAAATCATGAAGCTCACCTGGTATGGAGGGCGAGTGTATGATGTGGTACACCAAAACATCATCTTCGAGGCACAGCTGAAGGACGGCGGCGCGCTGGATCTTCCCAGGGGCACGCTCCATGTACTCTGCATCGAGACCGATGACCCTCGTCTCTACCTTTTCGAGGGAGTTGGATACATTGTTGATCCACTGCCGAACAACCCTTGGGTGGACGGTGACGGTGGCAACTATGCGCATTTATCCTTCGACGAGGACATGTTGGACGCTAAAAACCTGCATCTCGATCTCTTTCGCCATTTGGAACCGCTGGAACGGTGGGCTATGGTTTGGAGAATTAGGATTAGATGGCTAGTCTAACTAAAGTAGTAGATGATTATTTAAAGAGGTTAAAACAATGTGAATGCAGTGGGGTTTGGATGCAAATGAAGACGAAGGGGAGGTGAAGAAGCCGAGGAGAACCGGTTCCCAATGGAGAAGTAAATGGGAGAAGTGGCGTGCAAGCAGTTGATTAGACGGCTAGGTAGACTAAACGAAAAGGCTATGCGGGTAGACTGATGAGTCGTACCTGTTGGTGTACGTGCCCATCCTTCCTGATAGGTGGGACCTATGCAAACAGATAAAGAAATGTGTCGTAGCTTCTTTTTTTTGAGCGCGTGAGTGGGAGACACAACATTCTATGGTTAAGGAATACTCCCTTCATTTAGGTGAGTATAAGTCACCTTATGAAAATCAGGTTTTCCCAAAACCTTTAGGTGTGGAGCATTAACTTCCTGCTTGATCCCCTCCCAGACTCGTTAGCCAGCATTCTCTTCCTCTGCTGCCGCATTCTACCTTTCCATTTTTCCTCTTCTCAAGTGTGGAACGATTTGCATGCCGTCCTTGATGCACCAGAACGACCACTGCATGCATTGCGGTAGGGCGTTGATTGGGCAGGCACGAGAATTTGGTTCTGCTCGCAATATGGATGATACCTGAATGATGAAGTGAACAGGCATGCTAGCATGGGAGAGCTATTTCCGCTTTACAATACTGGAGTACTCATGTTCCTACTACTAGTTGTAGTAGTAGTAGTAAAACTGTGGTACACTTGATTGTCAAAATACTATTCATCCGGTCCTCATAGTGAAGTGACAACACCCTGCATCTGACACTAGTCCAGGCGGCGTGTTCGGGTTACCAAAGTCAGCCTCACCCTGTGCACTGTGTAGTCTATCACCGCCGCTGTACAACACATTGGCGCCTCGCCTCGTCTCCCTCTCTACTCCCATAGCACCACTCCATCTCCATCTCCTTCTCCATCTCCTTCTCCGTCTCCGTCTCGATCTCACTGTGCCCCCGTGTACCGTCGCCTCACTCGCCTCCCCCAGTACCACTATTCCCTCGCTAGCCGCTCCAGCACCGACAGCCTTCTCCCCTGTAAATCAAGCCCCCCCAAACCCCCACCTTTCAAACTCCACCATGGCCGAACGCGAACCGCACAGCATCCATATGAGCCGCGATTGGAGCAATCTCCCTAGTGACATCCTCGACCTCTGTTGTTCGCGTATGGATATGTTGAGCGCCCTGCGGCTGGCTGCATGCTCGAGGGACATGCACACGGCCATCGTCGAAGCGAGGCCTAAGCTTTTCAAGACACCCTGCTTGCTGCTATCGGGTCTTAGATTGGCTCACCTTTATACGGAGGCATACATGATGCCCCTCGACTTCAATCCGATCTCCATTAGCCGAAACTTCTTTGCAGGTATGTAGTGGGTCGCCGTACATCATTTCCCTCGACATCGATCCGATCACCATCATCCGAAACTTCTTGGCAGGTATGTACTAGGTCGGCATGAACTCCCACTGGATGGTTGCCTTCAGAGAAGACGGTAAAAAGTTGGTGCTCGTGAACTTACAGACCTCCCATGAGATTATCCTTCCTCCATTGGATTATATAGAGTATTACCATTGCGGTCCAAGTCATCTAGATTACCACGTCAATTAGACGGACCTTGTTTTGTAGAAGATTGTAATCTGCCTAGTGCCCACACGACATGTGAATTACGCAAACTTCAAGCTAATTGCCTTGTTCGACTGCGGACTCGCCTATCTTTGCGCCGGTGCCTTCTTTAGCTGGAGAGAACCCAACTCGCAGTGGATCATCGTCAAAGATGATACACACTTTTGTGATGCTATTGAACACAATGGCATCATCTACGCGATCGACAAAGCAGATGGCACCACGTATTGCTGGGACGGTGCGTGTAAGTTGTTTCTGTCTCATGTTAGTGATGACGCCATGACACTGTTTGAACTTTTTGTGATGATTGGCATATCCCTGTTTGAGCGGAATTTGAGTAGAACTATGGCAATGTATTAGAGACACCGTAAATCAGCTATATTTGGAATGAGTTAATTCATGCGATTGTGACCATGTCATTACAGCCAATTTGTACCCTGAATAATCAAACGGTTAGGAATACATGGATATTATCCTTATTTTACAGTAATCTATATGCTACTACTAAATATGAGTGTGTATCAATGGCCATGTTAGTTTTCCTCATTTTCATGATGTAGAAACATGCACCACACTGTTGGTTTCATCTAACCATACATTAGTGATGTAAATGTGCATATGGAGAACTCTATATTTGGAAGTAGTGAAATCCTGCAATGCTTACCATGTGTACATACCTATATTCGCCCTTCAGCAATCAATGGCTAGAATAATATCCTCACAAATTTTTTGCCCATAGAACACGAGTATATAACAATGCATGGTCTGTTAGTTACCTTGAAGAATTTGTTTGTGAGGACAGAACATGATTACATAACATGGATGACATGGTACATCGTAGTTTCCTGTGAAGAATCGATTGCGAGATAACATGAGTATAACCATGCATGGCACTAGGCTTAGTGTAGTAAGGCTTCTCTGCCTCCCTTCCTCCCTTTAGTTTAGCCTCTCTCTGTAGATTACCCCTTGTAATCACCTTTTGTATCTTGTTACTTTATTTTAATAAAGGTCATGTTTTGCTGTGGGGGTTTTGCCCCACAGTTCCCAATCAAAAAAAAACCATGCATGGCACTTCTATATTTTTGAACCCAGTATACATTTCCCTGTATTTTCCTCCCTGTTCCAATAGGGACATATCAATGTTGTTTCTTGCATTATCCTACTCATACTCTGAACAATGCTGATCTTACATTAACAATGCCTGTCCTTTTTGATATGATGAAGTGTCCCTACAGTTACTGCCCTTTGTAATCACGCCACCTTTGCCAAAAATAGGGAAGCACAACTGGTTCCTCGCTCGATCAGACGACGGCAAAAAGACTGATGATCATTAGGACACATGAGCCAGAAAATTTATATTGCAAAAACGCCACTGTATACAAGCACCGTGAAATACGTGAGTGTCCGGACAGTGGCTGTTACGTCTATGAGCAGGATACCAGCATGTTGGGGCCATAAGGATTTTTTAGTTGGAGGTGGGTAAACAGCCTTGGTTCACACTCTCTGTTTCTCGGACTCAATTATCCGATTAACCAGGAGATCACCGTTGGCAAGGACCTTGATGATAGAGAGGCTCTGTTTTCTATGGAAAACTGTGTCTACACGGCGAGCCCTAGGAGTTTGGGAGCAAACTCCCCTGATTGTCAACGATACAGCCTGCAGCCAAAAGAAGGTGACAATGACAAAGGCATCCAGATTAACTTTGATCCTTGGATGTCTCAATTACGACAGGCAGTGATGTGGTTCAAGCCTTCAGGTTGATAGGTAATTGGGCTGTTGCATCGAAAGGGTGGAGTACTGGTGTCTCCGGATCACTGGTCGCTGAAGCGGGGCTGCAAATTATGATGGTGTTGGATCATCTCTTCGAATGACTTTGTTGTCTTTGCTGCTGGTTCTGGATGGGTAGTTCTTTCTTTTGTTATGCATATTCCTTGTCATTTGGTCATCCTCGGCTATGTCACTCTTACTATGTAATAGTTTCTTCTGTTTAGAATGTCATTCTCATCTGGATCGAGAGTCTGAGCACTGCAGATGGGTGCATTTTGGTGGTGTAGCAAGACTTCTTATGAACTATCATGTCTTGCTGTTTATGTCAGTAGTAGTCACTAGTCTGTGTTTGAATGTTGTATATATTGTTGTTTCGAACTGTTTATTGTCTCGAACTACTGGTGGCCTAATGAGGGCATCACCATTCTCCAGTGTTCAGAGTATATCCCCTTTTTTCAAGTTATATAATTTGAGCTCAGTGTCTTTTCGATGATGTACACTTGTTTGGGCCAGTGAGGTGTCGTTGAATATGGGCCGAGTAGTAACGCAATGCCAAACAGGTCAATTATGACTCTCAGGCCGGGCTCTCAAAAGATCCTGAAAAAAGGCCGGGCTCTCCAAAAAAGAAAGAATAAGGACTCTTAGGCCGACATGTGGAAGTCACCAGTGTTTTCGTGCACTTGCGCGCTGAGAGCATATTGGCGCGTGCTCGAAATTCATACTACCTTCTCATCCCCAGTCTCCCGCCCCTCCCCCACCTCTAGAATCTCGATTCCTACTCCAGTTCCCCCAAATCCCCCTCCTGTACTCCCTGTACTCAAGCGCACTATCATGTCACCGGTCAACAAGGATCTCTGAGCCGGAGATCCTGAGGTCCGTCCTGCCTTCGGTCGCTGCGTGATGTCGCTCAACAGTGGCATGGCGGCGCTTGACGACCAGTTTGCCGACAAAGTGCTGATGGTAACCATCAACGGCGACCGGCCTCCCATCTCACCGGACGACCTTGTCAAAGCTCTTGGCATTGCGCACGGCACCCAAATAAGTGACTTGCTCGTCGAAGTCTGTCCGCCACCGGCTATTTCTTCGTCAGGTTCCGGACAACTTTCGACTGCAGTCGTGTGTTCGAATCTTCTCGGCGTTTGTTCTGCGATGGCGCGCTGGTGAGCTTTGATCGGTGGCACCCAGGATGGGGCTCGGTGCCCTCTGAGCTTGAGTATTTAACAAAGCTTACATTCCACGGCATGCCTCGACGTGCTTGGAACAGCGAGTCCATGATCGAGCTTATCGATGACCTTGTAGGTGAGCTTGTAAGTATGTTTGTTCCTCCAGACAGCTGGGCTCTGACGGTTATGGCATGGATGAAGAAGTCGTCCACCATACCGAATGTGATTGGTGTTGAGATACCGTGGAGGAACCGGGGTTGTACTATTCTTCGCCACCAAGGCCGTCGTGGACCACGTTAGGGATGTACCTGTATCGAGTGTCCGTGCATGTCGAAGAAGTGGTCAATCCATCAATCAAAGTCCCGCCGCCACCGCTGGTGCCAAGGTCCGTCGACGACGTCCATTACAGGAGTCAACGTCAGACTTTCCCCGTGTTGCTCGGAACTATGGATGGCACATGGCCTACTCCATCGCGCGGCGGAGGTCACTACTTCTTTGGGAGAAGAGGCAGGGCTGGCTTCCTGGATGTGCTTTAATTTGAGGTAACAACTGAATCTTGTCAGATACTAGTTAAATCCGAGCTATGGGTGTGAAGCACTGATATGCCAGTACATTTGATTGTGACCTGTTCTAATTTTGTACCTGAACTTTTTTTAGAAAGGGACGTACGTCAACTTAATGTTCTAGCAGAACTTATTGTGTTGTCTATCTGTTTTCTTTGCACGACATTCTAGATATTTCCCCGTCATTGATAACGACGATGAACCGTTATGTACGACTTTGTTGGTTTCAACATAGCCCTTCCCGTAGCGATCCACTCCTTCCATCCTGATTGTGCCGCCTGCATGAAATTTTTGTATGCAAGTTCAGTGTGCTATGATGTTCTATATGATTGTGTCAACTATATAAGTTTTTACTCAGCATCAGCAATGCATATGGCTGAAAGATGTATTTACGAGCATCGACCGATGGGTCTCTCTCTCTATCTCTCTCTCTCTCTCTCTCACTCACACACACACACACACAAGCACACACACACACGCACACGCACAAGTGGGACCCGTTGAATTATTTATTTGCTCGTGACAACTTTTAATTAGGTTCCACTGTAATCTAACTTTTTCTTAAGTTATTAATTGAGCTCAATGACTTCAAAAAGTTGTATAGAAGCCTTGTTTGGGCCTTTCCGGCGTCGCTGAACATGGGCTGAGTAACCATGTTAGGTTGTATTGTACTACACATGCCTTTTTTTCAACATCAGCAATGCAACTGGGCCGATAGTTGTACACAATATCCGGGTCAACTTGTTATTCTCCGTCCCGTTGGGCTGCACACTTTCCTAGGAGGTATGCATTAGGCTTAACAAGAAAATGGACTTTAAGAAATAATAAATGGGATGTAATTATAATAACTGGGCAGTAACTATGCACCAGACACGTAATTAGTTTAAAAAATATATTATTTTTGGAATTTGAAAATTTTAATTTCATTACTTGTTGCGCGCGCAATATTTCGTTGGATTTTAATGTAATACAACTTTATTTTGAAATTCTATTTAACCTGAGTAGAAATTTCGGATAAAAATATTTCGGATCCCATCAAAATGTGGGAATTTTTTTGAATTCTGTTTTGAGCGGTTGTTTGAAATTTTTAATCGTTGTCCTAGATAGAAGTTGGCCTGTACTTTTAACAAACTGTAAATGGGCTGTAGTAAATTCCATTAGAATTAAAAAATGGGATGTACATTCTTACAAATCGCAAATGGGCTATATGTTCTCTGCCAAATCCGAGCTGTGGGCATACTAAGTTGACGTGTACCAAAGGCTTTGTCTTTGCTCAAAAAAAAACAAGGGCTTTGTCAACTTAGTCAATATAAACGATTCTATCTGCAGTGATCGTACGATGTCCATCCAACGGCCGTAGTGCTTCTTCAACCTCTGGTCTTCTTGCTCCACCCGCCCAAACCAGCGCCGGTCGTGCCACATGCTCCTGCCTCCAGTGGCTGGCTGTGCTGCCACGGAGGCCTCACCGCCCCTACTATTCCCACCGCTGGCCAGGCCCTGCGGCGACGGCAGCCTCACACCGCAGCCGAACCAGTGAACCCTCGTACTCCTCTCTGCGCGGGCTTCTACTGCTGCGTCTTCCCTGGCTCCCCGTCTTCCCTTTCCTAGGCCTCACTGTCGTCCACCGTCGTGGTGCTCTCGGCACGGCATGGTCAACGTGGTCAAGGAACGACTTCCATCGGACATGGACAGTACATGGAGAGGCTGACAGCTGGGTCCACGGCCGCAGCAAGGAAGTGCCTCCTTATTATGCAGAAAATAATTATTCCTCCACGTGACAGCTGGGACCCACCGGACGGGCCACTGTATTTCATGAAAAAAAAGTTTTCCCCTGACTGCTGGGACCCACCAGCTACATCTTCGGACGCAAGGAAATGCGTCCGGGCAAAAAAAATGATTCGCCCCCCTGACTGCTGGGACCCACCAGCTACATCTTCGGACGCAAGGAAGTGCGTCCCGGCAAAAAAAACGATTCGCCCCCCTGACTGCTGGGACCCACCAGCTACATCTTCGCACGCAAGGAAGTGCGTCTAGGCAACAAAAAAAACCGATTTGCCC
>NC_041385.1:39939132-39940221 GCF_002162155.2 Triticum dicoccoides | reverse complement strand
TCGCACGCAAGGAAGTGCGTCCGGGCAACAAAAAAACCGATTCGCCCCCTTGACTGCTGGGACCCACCAGCTACATCTTCTTATGCAAGGAAGTGCATCCGGGCAAAAAAAAATTCGCCCCCCTGACTGCTGGGGCCCACCAGCTACATCTTCGCACGCAAGGAAGTGCATCCGAAAAAAAACCAATTCGCCCCCTGACTGCTCGGACCCACCAGCTACATCTTCGAACGCAAGGAAGTGCCTGACAGTCGAGACCCACCTGGTCGAAGCGTACGTAGCGTTGTCATTCTGGTCGTGAACGTGTACGTACATATATATTGGTCGATGTAGAGGCACGCACGTGTCGTAGTAGAGGCGTGCACGTAGCATGTACACGTATGTACAGCGGCCAGTGTGCAAGAAAGAAAATACGGCCATGTATGTGTACATACGGGCGGGGTCTCGAACGCCTACTCGCGCATACGTACGGCCAGGGCTCGTGTACATGGCTGGGTCGGAACGGAGAAACAGCGTCGTCGTCGTGTTCATGGGGAGCCAACCGGCTGGGTCGGAACGGAATGCGTCGTCGTGTTCATCGGGAGGGCTTGGACAGAATAGGCGATGGAAACGAGGCCTAGCATACCGCAGAACGAAGGAAACGGCCTTGTGTTCGACCGGCCACGTTCGAAACGGGGGTCCTGTTCATCGGGAGGGGTTTGGCGTACCGCAAAGTGGAGGAAACGGTCGAAACAGGGGTCCTGTTGATCGGGAGGGGTGTGGCGTACCACAAAACGAGACTCCACGAGATACTATTCATCTCCACCGTCGATGTCCTCCAGCCTCTACGGGCTACTATTCATCCACCATCGACCTCCTCCAGCCTCCACCTACGACTGTTCATCAACGGGCTCCTGTTCATCCAGCCTCCACCGCGCGCTACTCCACTGGCTACTGTTCAACCACCCCTCTCCATGGGCTCCTGTTCAACCACCCATCCACGGGCTACTGTTCATCCACCCCTCCCCCGTCTACTGTTCATCCAGCCCTCCACGGGGTCGTCCTGTTCATCCAGCCCTCCACACCACGGGTTCCTGTTCATCCAGAGGCAAC
>NC_041385.1:39905137-39938875 GCF_002162155.2 Triticum dicoccoides | reverse complement strand
GCTCACTATTCATCCAGAGAGGCAGCATCGATCGACTTCAGTTAGCAGTAGTAGCGAAGGAATCGGTCGCTCGGGTTTAGTTAATAGCCATCGATCGATCGCTCGGGTTCAGTAACGCGTAGCCTGTAGTACAATCGCAAGGGTTCAGTTAGAGCCCAACGCCTCGCTCGGGTTCAGTTAGAGCCAATGCCTCGCACACAGGCGCGTACATGTACGAGAGAAACGCGCATCGCTCGGCCTCCGACCACCCACCGTAACCGGGACTCCCCGAAATTTTCCTCGCCCTCACTTCTACCACGGTTTTTTCCGTCATGGACGGCCCAAATAATGTCATGCAGCTGCGTCTCCGGCCCGTCCAGGATGAAAATCTCATTTTATGCCATGATTTTTTGTCATAGAAGTAGGATCCCACCACATCTATGATGATACCGGGTTTTTTCACAATTATCGTCATAGAAGTGTCATATGTATGACAGAAAAAAAATTAGTTCGGCCCAAAATGTCACGGATGTGTCTTTTTCTTGTAGTGAGCTAAGTTGTGAAACCTTGAGTAACTTTATTTTTAAAATGCTAAGTTCTTTTCCCTACATGATTTCGGTTCTTGTATGGAAAACCTGCACGTAAAGGAACCTTATCATGGTCTATTGCGCCTCTGCTCTCTTTTAAGTCCGCTCAATAGTTTAGATGCCTGTGTTGAGAGCGGCAAGGTATCTTGCCGGCAGCAACACCCCCAGCAGGCTGCTAAGGATACGTTCCTTAAAGCGCTCGCGGCAAGGGTGCGTGCACCGGCAAGTTTTACCAATAAAGCGTAAGGTCTATACCATACAAAGAGGAATCAAATAGGAAAGATAGCAAACATTCATCCAAAACATAGCAAGTTATATTACATCAATAGTCGCCCCAAATTTTAAGTTAAGATAAACTGTCTTGGGAAAGAGTTCGTGGCGGCAAGGAGAAGCAAAGCAACTAGTCCCCGTGTTGGCCATCCACCCTCTTGACTTGGTCCACCATTGCGATGATAGGCGCGACAAGCTCTTCAAGCTCCTTGAGGTCTGCATCCTTCGGCAAGCTGTCGAGCACATTAGTGAGGTCGAGGACAGGGTTTCTGTACACCACATTGATGAGCACCTTGAGAAGGATGGCCCAACAAAGTTTGTGGGATTCGCTGGCCAGTTAGGTTGTTCGGTTGGAGTGGTGCAGTTTCAGGGCGTCGTGGAGGGCCTTAAAAACATGGTTAGCCTGGCGCTCGGAGTCACCCTCTCCTCGGAAGAGTACCTGAAATTCGACAGGCCCATGGTGGAAAGTTGTGCTGTGAGCCTCTCCACGACTTCCACAAGGCGCTCAGTCCAGATTCTCACGCCTTTCTCATAGTCATTATAAGTGGCGGCGGCACTCTCAAGCAGCTCCTTATCGTCCTGGAGGTTCTTGGCCAGGGTTTTCTCACGAGCCCTGCTGTGCTCAAGGGACTCATCCAGTGGTGTCAGCTTTAGTTTCAGGTCGGCAATGGAGTCGTTGGCTACAGAAAGCTGCTTGGTCTTGCCGGATATGGTGGTTTGCATCTCCGCCAGGCTATAGAGAGTTTTCTCGCTGTCGCTATTGAGTGTCAAGAGCTCCTTGCCATGTTCCACCAGATCCGCCTCAAGATTCTTCACCTTGTCAACCATCTCGCTCTTGGCGGCCTTTGCAGCTTCAGCGGCGTCGACGGCTTCCTTCAGCTTGCCGACATGATCCAGGACCAGAGCGTCAAGCGTCTTCTTGTGCTCCTGCTGCAATTCTTGGGTCTGTTGCGCGATAAGTTTCTCAATCTCTTCAACCTTGTCGTGGAGCTTGGCGGCAAGTGCCTCCTCATGAGTGGCAAGGTCCTCTTTGTGAGCGTCGAGCAAGACGTGGCGTTCCCTTACTTGAGCCTCGTCCTTGGCGGCCTGTTGAGTGGCCTCCTCCTGCGCCTTCTCAATGTCGGACTGCTTCAAAAGGACCTCGTCCCAACTTTGACTCAGCAGCTCCCGGCCAGTCCTCAGCTCTTGCCTGGCCTCGGAAAACCAAACATGCATCTTCTTGACACATTTCTGGAGGTTTGCCTCTTCTACATCGACAACTGCTGCCCTGGAGTCTAACTTCTCCTTTTGGGTGCGGTGAAGTGCTTGGAGCCTCTGGAAATTGCTACTCATGGCCTGGAGGAGCTGATCTTCTTTAGGTCCGCTTCTACTGGTGCATGGCCCATCAACAACCTTGAGCTCGGCAGCAGCAATGACTTCTTCATCAAAAACCTCTCCCTCGGTTGGCGCTCCAATGCTCGTCGTCCCCGGGATGCTGACGAACAGGTTGTCGCCAACTTTTAGGTACTTGCTTGAGGATGGAGCTTCGGATGTTGACGACTGGCCTTGACAGCAGTCTTCCCGGTAACTGAGCGCTCCAAGAGAGGCATAGCGTCAGGCGCTCCTTAGGTAGGAATGCCGTCAGTATGGTCGTCGGTCTCCTTGTCGGCCTCCCTAGCAGACCCTGTGGCAGTCTCATCTCGCACATCCTTGGCGGCCTTGTCAGCATCGACCTTGGCGGCTTCGGTGGTAGCATCCTTTGTGTCCTCCTCGATGATGGCGTAGACGTCCGTCTGGTCCGTCAAGGGGAGATCTGGGGGCCATGGAGGAGAAATGAGGTGAAACCAAGGTTGGAGCTCAAGACAGGAAGGGAAGAGAAGAAAATTGCACTTTCCGAAAGCAAGTGGCGTACCTATGACGAGCGCTTGGGAGGTGGCTCCCTCCCTGGCAACCTTTGTTGCCGGTATGGAGCTGTCGGCGCCTGTGCTTGCCGGCTCTTCCTCCGTGCCCGTGGGCTTGCCAGTGGAATCCCTTGCCAGGGATCCACCCTTGGGCGATGTGGTTGATGGAGGTGGCATGTCGGGGTCGGCCCTCAGTGGGCCTCCTTGTTGTTGTTCTTCTCCTGCAAACCCAGCAATATTAGCAGCAAAGACACACACCCCAACGCCCGCCGGCGGGAAATGAGTAATGGGCTCATGCTGGGGGGCTGGGTTGGGGGCAGCGTCGTGGGCTGGACTCCGGGCTGTTTATGATCGTCTTTGGCGCACCTGGGGTGCTTGACGGGGGACCATTTCCCATTGAGGTCTTGGCCTTCTTTGCCATCCTCTGCACCAACATTTCCGTGTCTCTGCGGGGATGGTCCAAAGCGAGGGTAGGATAAGATGAGCAAATCAGAGACTCGGGGGATAAAGAAAGCGGCAGAACACTTACTCATCTTCTTCTTCTAGCCTCCTCTCCCTCCTCGAGCTAAAAGAGGAGAGGTCAAAGTCAACCTCCATTGTGGTGTCTGTGCGGGTGGGGGGGGGAGAAAGGGACCTAGGTTGTTTGGCTGTGGTCGGAGCAGCAGGTTGATGTGAACATGTTTTAGCTGCCTTCCTCGCAGCCACGGTCGTGCGCCTCGTCTGTCGCATGGGTTGCTGTTGAGCCCCTTGCCGCTCCATAGCTTGGCTGGCAACATCCTTGCTGGGGACCTCCTCGTGCGAGGAAGCCTCTTGGACTAGCTCGCCGAAGATGGCTTGCCGGAGGACACGTTTTTTCTTCCCTGGAGCTGGGGGCTCCTCATATGGCTGCTCCTCGGCTATATCTTCAATAGAAGGGCCCCCGGAAGCTGCACTACTATGCTCTCCGGTAGTCTTGTCTTGTGCAGCAAAGTTTTGTTCCTCGTTGGCTTCTTTTTCAACAAAACCAACGCTGTCGGCCTCTGCGGCAAGGGCTGCCTCCTCCGCCATGCTGGCAATATATGCCAATTCTTCATCGGTGGTTGGGCGGATGAGTTTCGTTTCTTCCCAGATGGCCCTCTCTGACAAGTTGTCAAAGAAATCTTGTGCCCGCTCCGCGGATGGCTCGGCCCAGGTCTGGTCAAGGCCATGGGCGTTGAACACCGACATCATGGAGATGATTAAGGTTAGAGCAGAGTTGTTGTACAAGGGCATTATGCCCGCCAGCAACTTGAGCAGCCTGTCGGCCTTGAGGTGGAGATTTTTTGGTAGAGAGCCGCATGCTGTAAGACCGTCAGGTTGTTGTTCAGACCAGGGTGCAGCCTCATGATATCTTCCGCATTCTGGTACTCCCAAGTTGGTCTCCCCTTGTTGTGGAGAGGGGCAATGCAACGGTGGAGAAAGTCGGCACCAACCATCTCGATTGTTAGCACGGCAGCCTTGAGGCGCTGGATCCTGGTGATTGCGATTGTGAGCCTCCCGTCTTGAGGGTCGAGGTCGCCCCAATTGTTGTTGCGGATTAGTTTCGTTTACCGGGGCATACAGAACGGCTACGGGTCCTTCTCCACAATCCAGCACCACTTTCCCCGCCATTCATCCCACTTCTTGCGATGGCCCCATCTGGGTACGTCTTTTTGGTCAATGCCCTTGGGATCCAGGTGATGCAGCCAGAAAGGGCCCCTCCTTGCTGGATGGGGGGAACGAAATAATGAGGGAAGAGGGCCATATTGGGGATCACTCCGGCAAAATTCTCACAGAGGTGGGCGAAGGTGGACATACATTCCACATCATTCGGCATGAAATCCAAGATGTGGAAGCCGAATGTGTACATGATGTCATGGAGGAAATCAGAAAATGGGAGGGTAGAGCCCGCAGTAGAAGTAATCGCCAAAGAAAGGGAATTTATCTGGGGCGGGCTCAACGCAAGAAGCTGGGATGACGCGGGTAGCAGGGTGCCCTGTCGTTGCTCTCCCCCACATACACACATACCGCTCCTTCAGAGCGCGCGCGTCGAGCGTTGGAGTGAAGACGACATTCTCCCTATGCATCCTCACCAACTCGCTCTCTGGCACCTCTTTCCCCTCGCCTTCCTTGGGCGCCTCCTTGCTCTTGCTCGCCTTAGGCGCCATAAGAGACTGGAGAGGAGCGGGAGGCTGAGGATGGTGGGAGCACAGGGGTGGCGGACGGACGAGATGGCTCCGCTTTGAGCTCAAGGATGATGACGACAACGATTCCTAGATTTGAATAGGCGAGAGGTAAATGAGTGGCGCCTCTGCGGATTCCTGTTTTTCTGGGGAAGGCGCGAGGATGCCTCTTTACTGTTTGATATGAAAACACTTTCTTGGGCGTGCTTCTGCGGCCGTTCCTCGCACGTATCCCATGTCGCATGATAACCCACAAGTATAGGGGATCATAACCGTTTTTGAGGGTAGAGTATTCAACCCAAAATTATAGATTCAACACAAGGGGAGCCAAAGAATATTTGAAGGTATTAGCATCTGAGTTGTCAACTCAACCACATCCGGAGATTAATTATCTGCAGCAAAGTGATTAGTAGCACAGTAATATGATAGTTTTGATGATAGCAGCGGTAGCAATAGTAACGGTAACAGTGATAGCAGTGATTTTGTAGCAGTAATGATAGCAGTAGCAACAGTAGTAACTTAGCAAGAACAATATAAGATAAATTCGTAGGCATTGCATCGGTGACTCGTTGGATGATATTCATCATGAGACAGTTATAACCTAGGGCGATACTGCGCTAGCTCCAGTTCATAAATATAATGTAGGCATGTATTTTGTAAATAATCATACGTGCTTATGGAAAGAACTTGCATGACATATTTTGTCCTACCCTCCCGTGGCAGTGGGGTCCTATTGGAAACTAAGGGATATTAAGGCCTCCTTTTAACAGAGAGCCGGAACAAAGCATTAGCACACGATGAATACATGAACTCCTCAAACGACGGTCATCACCGGGAGTGGTCCCGACTATTGTCACTCCGGGGTTGCCAGATCATAACACGTAGTAGGTGACTATAACTTGCAAAATCGGATCTAGAACGTGGATATAATGGTTATAACATAAACATTTCATATTTGAAATCATGGCACCCGTGCCCAAACTGACAAGCGTTAAGCATGGCAAAGTCATAGCAACATCAATCTCAGATCATAGTGGATACTAGGGATCGGGACCTAACAAAACTAACTCGATTACATGTTGAATCTCATCCAACTCCTCACCGACCAGCGAGCCTACGAAGGAATAACTCACTCCCGGTGGGGGCATCATGGAATTGGCGATGGAGATGTGTTGGTGATGATGAAGATCAAAGATCCCCCTCTCCGGAGCCCCAAACGGACTCTAGATCTGGCCTCCCGATGAAGAACAGGAGACGGCGGTGGCTCCGTCTCGTGAAACGTGATAATTCTTTCTCCCTGGTTTTTTTCTAGAATAATGTGATTTTATAGCATCGGCTTCAGGGTCAGTGGGGCCACCAGCACTAGTAGAAAACAGGGCTTTCGTTCGGTCCAGATAAGCCCATTAGTCCTGGTTCAGTCACGAACCGGGACCCATGGGAGCATTGGTCCCGGTTCGTGAGGCTAGGGGGCCTGCCGGGCCTCATGGGGGCATTGGTCCCAGTTTGTCTGGCCCCTTTGGTCCCGGTTGGTTGGACGAACCAGGACCAATGGGCCTCGCTCCTGGCCCACCACCATTGGTCCCGATTGGTGGCTTGAACCAGGACCAAAGGTTGCCCTTTAATCCCGGTTCCAACTGAGGGAGTCCTGGATTAGGGGGTATCCGGACAGCCGGACTGTATACATCGTCCGGACTATTGAAGCGCAAAGATACAAGACTCAAGACTTCGGCCTGTGTCCGGATGGGACTCTCCTTTGCGTGGAAGATAAGCTTGGCGATCCGGATATTATATTTCCTTCCTTGTAACCGACTCCATGTAAACCCTAGCCCTCTCCGGTGTCTATATAAACCGGAGAGGATGGTCCTTAGAAGGCAGATCACAATTACAATCATACCATCATAGCCTAGCTCTTAGGGTTTAGCCTCTACGATCTCGTGGTAGATCTACTCTTGTACTACTCATATCTTCAATATTAATCAAGCAAGAAGTAGGGTTTTACCTCCATCGAGAGGGCCCGAACCTGGGTAAACATTGTGTCCCTTGCTTCTTGTTACCATCAGCCTAAGATGCACAGATCGGGACCCCTTACCCGAGATCCACCAGTTTTGACACCGACATTGGTGCTTTCATTGAGAGTTCCTCTGTGTCGTCGCTTCGAGGCTTGATGGCGTCTTCAATCGTCAACAACACGGTCCAGGGTGAGACTTTTCTCCCCGAACAGATCTTCGTGTTCGGCGGCTTCGCACTCCGGGCCAATTCGCTTCGTCATCTGGAGCAGATCGACAGCTACGCCCCTGGCCACCAGATCAGGTTCGGAAACTTGAACTACACGGCGGATATTCATGGAGACTTGATCTTCGACGGATCCGGCCCTGTGCCAGGAGCGCCGGACAGTCACGACGAGCACGGCCTAGACCTGTTGTCAGACAATGCTCGGAACATCATCCCTGCAATAGCCCCGGATCTATATCCGGAACAGGTTGCGTTGCCCAAGGACGGATGGGGTAGACCCCGCCCCGCAGGCTGCATACTCATCGGCGGTGGAGCCGAACACACGTCTCACCTCTTTGGAGGCCTGTAACCCCGGGCCCCCGGACTCGTATCCGGTTGTTGGTTCCGATCCGCATGCCCTCGAGCCAGGTTGGGCTCTGGTAATTGAGTTTACCGCTGCGGACATCTTTCAGCACTCGCCCTTCGGCGACATGCTGAATTCATTAAAGTCTCTCTCTTTGTCAGGAGGCTCTGGGCCGAACTATGACCAGCTTGAGTGGGAAGCAGGTGATGAAGGAATTCGCTGCCCACCCACCACCCACTTCATTGCCACGGTCGATGATTTAACCGACGTGCTTGACTTCGACTTTGAAGACATCGATGGTATGGACGACGATGCCAGAGACGTACAGGAGCCACCGCTCACAGGGCGGTGGATAGCCACCTCTTTATACAATATATATATATATATGGTGGACACTCCGAAAGAAACCAATGGTGATGAGGCAACGGAGGATAACCCCTCAAGGAAGAAAGCAAAGCATCGGCGTCGCCAACGCCTCTCCAAGCCCCGCCAAGGCAATACCGGCATCGGAGACGAAAACAATCCGGACGGTGCCGACGATGAATACAACCCCGATCAGCCCGCCTTCGAGCAGGCCGAGCAGGAAGATGTGCAGGATAGCCTATCACGACCGGTTTTCCGGGTATTAATTTCCTAGAAAATGGCCTTTGTGCTCACCAGCCCCAGGATTACTGTTAGCTGATGAGACACCAACTTGATACAAAAACTCCAAGCAAAAATACATAATATGTAGTACAAGACCATTCTGGCCTATGAGTACAACATAAGGTTGCTAGTGGTTGATGGCTGAAGCGGTTTGTGGTACATCAGCGTCTATGGGACTCCATTTCCCACAGGAACGGTTGACCAGGTTAACTCCTATCTTCGCGGGGCTCCTATCACCGTTGCTTAGGTTCCGGGGCTGTCATCGCAACGCTCCTCTCCATGCAAAAAATCTGGCCAAGACAATAGCCAGGGTTAAGCCAGTGAGTACTTTGAATGTACTCGCAAACATTATGAACACGGGTATAATATAACAAATCATGCTCTAAAATATTCCATGATCACAACGTCAGTCATAAAATAAAATCTCTGATGCATGCAAGTAGGTTATTTATATGCAACATGAATATGTAATAACAGAGTAATAATAAAATGCACCGGTCGGGTGTGTGAAGCGACGCCTCGAAAGGATAGTAAATAACGAGCGTGCCTCAGTCGGGCGTCTGAGCGACACCACATAAAGGGCTTACAAAGTAAATAAATAACAGCATGCCACAGTCGGGCGTTTGAGCGACACCACATAAAGGGCTTATAAAGTAAATAAATAACAGCATGCCACAGTCGGGCGTCTGAGCGACACCACATAAAGGGCTTATAAAGTAAATAAACAACAGCATGCCACAGTCGGGCGTCTGAGCGACACCACATAAAGGGCTTATAAGAAAACAATCATAGTGAATATCCAGGAGGTAAGACCGTCCCAGGGATACTCAATACTTCAAATAATATAAAGGGGTTAGTCCATATTAATAATAATCATAATCATCATAAGTCACACGTCATGATCCATATTCTGGTTTAGTAGTTTCTAATCCGAAGACCGACACTAAGACCGACACTTGACCCAACTCAGACTGTAGTCCTTAACCATGGACACGGCTATTCGAATAGAAATTTAATCTCTGCAGAGGGTGTACTCTTTACCCATGAGTAATGGATTCCTTTAGTCCAGCGGGACTAATTCCGTCTACGGTCTTTCAATTGAAAACACACCTGACCTGCACACACCAGCTTAACTTACCGGTGTCTGGAATCACCCACGACACCTGTCAAGCAAAACTCTAAGTGGGGAGGCTACAACCTCATGTAGCATGGGATCAAATTTATATCGCGCGCTCTAAGGGGTGGCCTCCCCTCTCGGTCCCAACCGGAAACACCCATGCCCCCAGACCAGGTGGCCTGCCTACCAGCTACAACCAGTATCTTCCACCATGGCCTCTCTGTACGGTGTGTGCTAGAAACGGGTTGACGACTTACTGAACTGTACCCTACTTGTTGTAGGGACAAGTGGTAGTACGAAACAAGTATGGGGGTTACTGGAACAAGACTCGATCTATGGTCGACTCAGGAGGTTTAAGTGTTCCCTGCATGATTAGTATAACGAATATATTTCATCCAATAGACAGAATCACCACTCATCATACCCCATCATGCCATACCGGACACACTCGTCTCGACGAGGAACTAGGGACAAGCTTGGGTCTACCCAAGACAGAGACTTTCCAGTTCTCCTTCTGGTAGGCACGAAAGGCATACGAGGATGATCACTATCACAAGCATGTCCATTTCCAACAGCAAGGAAATCTCCAATATGCATTCATGCAAATGATCGTATCCCCACATAAAATAACGAGTCCTCCTTATTAAGGTGGTGTTATAATCGTGTCAAACAATGCATAAAAATATTATGCCAGGGTTCAGAATGCTTGCCTTCAAGAATATGCAAGTGGGGGTGCATTTTTGAAAGATGCCTTCTTCTTCAAAAACCTATTTTTGAAATTATTCAAATTAACACATAGTTTCAAAACAGTGCAAAAACTTTGTCAATTTTTTTTCAAATAAATCTTAAAATAAACTAGACTAAATTTGAGAGAGGTAGGAAAAAGAATCAACTTATTTGGAGTTTTATTTTAAAAGATAGAGCCAGTCAAAGTTTAGTCAAATTTGTTTTTAAATAAAAGACAGAAAAGGAAAAACGGTTCAGACAGAATACGTTTTTGAAACAGAGAAAACGCACCTAGCAGAGTACGCCTTCACTTAAGACGGACCGCGACGGTGTGGGGTCGCAGACAGGAGGGGCCCGCGCTGTCAGGTTCATCCCCCTCCCTCCGCTTTCCTGGCCAGGGAGCAGAGGCAAGCTCCGGCGACGCTAGTCGGCGGAAGGCTACTCCCCGCGGGGTACTAGGCACGGGGATAGGTTCCCCATGAGCTAGCGGTCCTCTCGATGGTCAGCACTATCGGAGTGGTGGACGGGCTCACCGGCGGCGAACTCCGAGGCGGACGGAGATTTCGGGTTGGTTTGGGGATTCGGTCTACGGTGGCTCTCGATCGGAATTAAGGGATGAGACGGCTCCACCGGGTCAATGAAAGACTAGAGGCGGCGAGTATGGCGTCGGAGGGGCTCTGGCTGCAAGGTAACCAACCGGAGTGCGGCGGCGGCTGCGCTTGCCGGAGGCGAGGATGACGACCTCCTCTGGTCAAATTGCTGCGAGGGGAGTTGGCTACGGTCAACTTGAGGCTGTTGACGAGTGCTAGGGAGGCCGGGGGAGCTATTTATAGCAGGGCAGCATCGGTTCCTGATGGTAGCCGTTGATAAGCTCGACGGTGCGCTTGCTACTGTCGCCAGAGGCAACGTGGCGATGGTCGGCTGGCTCCAGGGGCTAACGACGAACTCTCCACTGTCCAAGGAGGCGAGCTGGTGCGCTGCGGTGGTTTGGGCGGTACCGACCTGAGCAGGGGCCGTCTGCCGACGCCTGCGTGCCGCGAAAAGGCTTGCTGCGGCGGCGCTGCGAGGAGCCAGGGGTGGCAGCATGTCACGGGCGAACGGATAAGATCGTGGCTTGGTCCCTCGGGCAAGAAAAGACCAGGGGTACGAAGTAAGCGCGCCGCGGCGGCTCGGGACGCGCGGCTGCAGTTGGCGCGCTCTGGGCGCGCCCAGTGCACGCCCACTAACCGCTCGGCGAAATGCCATGGCACCCCAGAGGGCGTGGATGATACTGCAAGTTACCAGACTGGTTAGGGTGGTTACTAAATCTCTAGTGGATAAGCTGGCTAGGCAAATAAAGCAACTCTATAATGCTAACAAAAATCTATGCCAAAATGGTTCATGCACTCCAGGTATTTGACAAAATGCCAAGAGCATCTAGGAAACTCTTGGAGGGGCCAAGATCTCCAGATCAGGGTCTCCTTAGATGCAGGTGAGGATGGCAAGGTTAGCTGGCCAAATCTAGAAACTTGTTAGTGCAAGTTTTGCAAAACTTCAGTTCTGGACAGAAGGTAAATGGCATAGTTTCATGGACAAAAAATACTCCCATGGGGCCACTCTTCTGGACTTAAGGGTTTTGCAGGGTGGTTGATAAGCAGGAGAAGGATAATGGGCATTAGAGCAACAAAAATTAGAGTTGCTGTAGAAAAAGCCAGACTGGACCAGAGAGAAAAAGAGAATGTTTTGCTCAAAGTTTTCAAAGAACATAAGTGGATTTTTGCACAAAGATGAATAATATACTCCTGCTGACCTCCCCTAATTTTGGTGGGATTTTTAAAAGAATATTTAAATAGGTTGTAGTGCAAAATTGTCCACTGGACCAGATTTGAAAACTCTGTGTGGAGCTCAAAATCTCCAATGAACAGAAGATACTTTTGCATAAAAGTGATTTAAAAACATCACATGACATCTCCAAATTTTGGTGGAATTTTTAAATAAATTTATCAAATGGTTGCAGTGCAAAAGAGGCTCCAAGGTTTACAAAAAAAATATTTTTTTAGAAATAAAGCTCAGGGAAAATAATCATATAAATAACTCCATTGATAAAAGCATTGTTTTATTTGAGAGGGTAAATAAGTCCAATAATGATTGAAAAGTTTTCACTTGGGGTAAAAACTCCATAATAATAAAGAAAAGAATGGTTCTGAAATCAAAAGGAACCCAGAAAATAAAAGTTTAAGTTTCCTGGCAAAATTTTAATAAACAAAACATGGTTAAATTTTTGTGGTGTTACAACACTACCACCTTTAAGAAAAATCTCGTCCTTGAGATTTGCTAAGGCTTCTTTTTTTGAAAATATTATTTTTACCATATCAAAATAATCACTTCACTTAAGCGGTAAGATGCGGCTACAGTGAGAGGACAATAAGTGGTGTAAAACTACAGTGTGGGATACTGGCGATGTGTGGAGCAATCCACGGTTTTGGGGGGAAAACGAGCGATTTCTATGTCGGACACAGTAAATTTAGAATAAATTCTAAAATACGCTGGTCGTACCCGAGAGCACAGTGCTTCCTCTGGCTGACAGGTGGACCCGGAGCCCACTGTCAGTCTCTTCTTCTTCCTCTGGCTCTCTCTTCTTCCTCTCTCCCGCGCGCTTTCCCGCGCTTTCTCAACCGGCAATGTCTAGCGCGTAGGGCATCTAGGCCGTACCTGCGGTAGTGCGCGGCGTGCTAGCTGCCGGCGCAGCGGGCACTCACCTCGTGGGCCAGTGCGCTGTCGGCACTGCTCGTGGATTCGCCACCGAACACCGGGGATCGAGCGACGAGCAGTGCTGGTGGACTTCGCCCACCGTACGCCGATCTCGAGCTATAAAACGACCGCGGTGCTCCTTCTTCTTCCTCCACCTGACCTCGCTTCTCCTTATCCTCCCTTCTCCTTCATTTCTGTCTGCAGGAGCTCGAGACGAGGCTCTAATGGCAGAGGTGATGCCGGACTGGTACGTGATCCTGATGTGCGGAGGGTTGGCGGCATTGCTGGGGTTCTCCGTGTTCCTGTGCGTGATGATCCTCGATGATCGTCGTGATGCGGCCGCTCGAGTGTTGGCTCTCTGCGGTGGCGGTGATCACGATGATTAGGTGCGGTGTCAGGTGCTAACTGCTGTCAGGGTGCCGGGGTAACTTGTACCCGAGTAATTACTCACAAATCTCTCCCTCTGAGCCTGTGGGGTGTTAGGGAGGTGATTAGCTTGGTGCAAAAAGTGCACGTGGATTTGCACCAGATCGCGTGGTTGGGGTCGTAGACTATTGTTATGGTGTTGTACGAAAAAAAATCTATGTCGTGAAGAAATGTATGTTGCAACAACTCTGAGAAAAATCTCACTTCAGGATTTACTGAGAGTGAAAACAGCCAATAAAATTTTACTGTAGTAAAATCACTCACATTGATTGAAACTAACGATTTAATTCATCGCACAAATTTAGGATACCACACACGAGTTGAAACACATCAATAAATGCAGGGACCATAAACACAGCAATGACATCTACAACGATAGTGGTAAATGTACAGGGTCCTGAGAAAAAGTCTCTAGAATCGGGACACACTCTTCTTCTATCGGGGCAAGTGGATTGACCAGTCGATGAATGTGTCTCTCCTGGTTGGGCCTCAGTGGTCTGCCAATGGCGATCTGAGGATTCAAATCAGCGAGGCTCTGAAGATAACCCATTACTCACTGGGTCAAACGCTCTTGAGCGATGACATACTGGGCAAGATTGGCTAGTACTGGGTCTCTCTCGATTCATCCACCGGGAAAAGATGCTACTTCTCCGGGTGCTGCACGACTCAGGAAATAATAATATCCCCGTTCGCTGGCATAGGGGACCGCGAATCGAAGACGAGTAAGCGCCTCATATGCAGCAGCTTCTATGGCCATATGTGGAGTCGGCATAGATTTCCCCACGAAGGAAGCTTCCGTGGGGTCTTGGTTTGGGTTTCCGGGAGGGACGTGCACCACTGCCCAATATTTCAAGGTGGAAGGTGTGATCCTCGATTTGAGCAACTCATACTGGGGTGGATGGGTGGCACTCATGGTACTGCAGGTAAAGTCCCACAAAATTTTAACAAAGCTGCCTAGAGTTGCGTCTGGAGTTCTCAGATAGATACTAGGGCTCGGCATGGCAATGGAAATAGTTGTGCAAGTGGTGCTCAAGGTGAGGGGTGCTTGGTAAGATCACGGGGTGGCCTTTTATATTGCTTTGGGGCTGGGTTATTTACCGTGGTGAAGGGCACTAGTTTGTCGGTTCTGCTCTCATGGGGTCGGGGTCAAAGTCACAGATATACATAGCTCACAAAAGTGACGTGTTACTGTGGTAGTCGTCGGGGTTGGTTTTTGGTAGCTATGCCTGGAATTAAAAATTGCAGCCGTACACCAATGCACTTATGCATGGCTACAATTTAAAAGTAGGGATGCACAAATAGACAACATTTCAACATGGTGATACATGACCACATAATTACAGGGCGTGGGGTATACTAAGACTCGGTACTACTCGAGTGACTTAGTCTACCTCGTTTATATCCAAGCGGGCGTGCCTTGTGGAAGTCGAGGCTTCTCCTCGGGTCTCACTATCGGGATTGGCTGGAGGGGGTTGAGGGGCTGCAGGGTCGGGGTAGCGATGATGACCATCGCGGGGATTGTTCGCCACAATCCCATTGGAGCATGTTCCCCAAAAGGCGACGAAGCACTTCTGGGGCATCAAAGCACCTTGGTTGATGGCTAGGGCAGACCTCAGGCACTCGCTCGGTTGTCCAAACAGCACGACTGGATTGTCGGTGTTGCGCTCATCCTCTTCTCTAGCCGGGGCTCGGCGAACCAGCTCTCCTCGAGCTGCGATCAGATCTAGAGTGATCTGATCGAACAGTTCCTCTAGTGCACTTACATAGTGCACCAAATGCAATAATGCATGATTTGTCTCGTGATCTCCGTTGGCAACCTGGGGTGGTCTGCCATACCCGTCACTGCTGAGGTAGTAGTAGAACGAGCGACAGTTAACTCTGGGCGACAAGTGCCGGAGTTGAACTATAGCCTCTCGAGCAGCTAGTTGGATGGCTTGTGGCTCAAAGGAAGTTGTCCTTCTGGTGAACCTGTAGGGGCGTTCTGGCGATAGACCCCTACCGTAGATGTGCACAGTGGCCCAGAATTGACAGCTTTCACCACTCATGGGTCCTTGGTATACAACAACATATTCGGGAGGCTCTTCTAATGCAAAGGCATGGCGGGTGAGGTTTGCGAGCACGGTCACAAAACCTCCAAGGTTGTTTGCCGTGGTCTCATTGTGTACGACGGGGCCAGGCATTATAGCTCGGTTTGAGGAAGGAGTTTGTGTTGTGCTGTGTTGAGGCTAGCGTGCCCTTTTTATAGAAAAAGGGGAGGGAGTCTTCCTTCGCACGCTTGTGAATGAGACAATTTAGGTGTCGGTCACTGGCGCGTGATCGACAGGCTAGGCTGATAGGTTGGGCACCGACTGCCAAAAAGGTGTCGGGGTCATTGGGTGGCTATCTTGCACGAGAAGCCTTGGCTGCGGTTAGGTTAAGGTCTGGTGGGTTGGTCAACCTAGGTTTTCGACCTGGCTAAGATAGGATTAGCCAATGGTCAGTCTGGCTCTGATACCAAGTTTGTCACGACCGGTTTTCTGGGTATTAATTTCCCAGAAAATGGCCTTTGTGCTCACCAGCCCCAGGATTACTATTAGCTGATGAGGCACCAACTTGATACAGAAACTCCAAGAAAACATACATAATATGTAGTACAAGACCATTCTGGCCTATGAGTACAACATAAGGTTGCTAGTGGTTGATGGCGGAAGCGGATTGTGGCACATCAACGTCTATGGGACTCCATTTCCCACAGGAACGGCTGACCAGTTAACTCCTATCTTCGCGGGGCTGCTATCACCGTTGCTTAGGTTCCGGGGCTGTCATCGCCACGCTCCTCTCCATGCAAGAAATCTGGCCAAGACAATATCCCGGGACAAGCCAGTGAGTACTTTGAATGTACTCGCAAACATTATGAACACGGGTATAATATAACAAATCATGCTCTAAAATATTCCATGATCACAACGTCAGTCATAAAATAAAATCTCTGATGCATGCAAGTAGGTTATTTATATGCAACATGAATATGTAATAACAGAGTAATAATAAAAATGCACCGATCGGGTGTCTGAAGCGACGCCTCGAAAGGATAGTAAATAACGAGCGTGCCTCAGTCGGGCGTCTGAGCGACACCACATAAAGGGCTTACAAAGTAAATAACTAACAGCATGCCACAGTCGGGCGTCTGAGGGACACCACATAAAGGGCTTATAAAGTAAATAAATAACAGCATGCCACAGTCGGGCGTCTGAGCGACACCACATAAAGGGCTTATAAGAAAACAATCATAGTGAATATCCAGGAGGTAAGACCGTCCCAGGGATACTCAATACTTCAAATAATATAAAGGGGTTAGTCCATAATAATAATAATCATAATCATCATAAGTCACACGTCATGATCCATATTCTGGTTTAGTAGTTTCTAATCCGAAGACCGACACTAAGACCGACACTTGACCCAACTCAGACTGTAGTCCTTAACCATGGACACGGCTATTCGAATAGAAATTTAATCTCTACAGAGGGTGTACTCTTTACCCATGAGTAACGGATTCCTTTAGTCCAGCGGGACTAATTCCATCTACGGTCTTTCAATTGAAAACACACCTGACCTGCACACACCAGCTTAACTTACCGATGTCTGGAATCACCCACGACACCTGTCAAGCAAAACTCTAAGTGGGGAGGCTACAACCTCATGTAGCATGGGATCAAATTTATATCGCGCGCTCTAAGGGGTGGCCTCCCCTCTCGGTCCCAACCGGAAACACCCATGCCCCCAGACCAGGTGGCCTGCCTACCAGCTACAACCAGTATCTTCCACCATGGCCTCTCTGTACGGTGTGTGCTAGAAAGGGGTTGACGACTTACTGAACTGTACCCTACTTGTTGTAGGGACAAGTGGTAGTACGAAACAAGTATGGGGGTTACTGGAACAAGACTCGATCTATGGTCGACTCAGGAGGTTTAAGTGTTCCCTCCATGATTAGTATACGAATATATTTCATCCAATAGACAGAATCACCACTCATCATACCCCATCATGCCATACCGGACACACTCGTCTCGACGAGGAACTAGGGACAAGCTCGGGTCTACCCAAGACAGAGACTTTCCAGTTCTCCTTCCGGTAGGCACGAAAGGCATACGAGGATGATCACTATCACAAGCATGTCCATTTCCAACAGCAAGGAAATTTCCAATATGCATTCATGCAAATGATCGTATCCCCACATAAAATAACGAGTCCTCCTTATTAAGGTGGTGTTATAATCGTGTCAAACAATGCATAAAAATATTATGCCAGGGTTCAGAATGCTTGCCTTCAAGAATATGCAAGTGGGGGTGCATTTTTGAAAGATGCCTTCTTCTTCAAAAACCTATTTTTGAAATTATTCAAATTAACACATAGTTTCAAAACAGTGCAAAAACTTTGTCAATTTTTTTTCAAATAAATCTTAAAATAAACTAGACTAAATTTGAGAGAGGTAGGAAAAAGAATCAACTTATTTGGAGTTTTATTTTAAAAGATATAGCTAGTCAAAGTTTAGTCAAATTTGTTTTTAAATAAAAGACAGAAAAGGAAAAACGGTTCAGACAGAATACGTTTTTGAAACAGAGAAAACGCACCTAGCAGAGTACGCCTTCACTTAAGACGGACCGCGATGGCGTGGGGTCGCAGACAGGAGGGGCCCGCGCTGTCAGGTTCATCCTCCTCCCTCCGCTTCCTGGCCAGGGAGCAGAGGCGAGCTCCGGCGACGCTAGTCGGCGGAAGGCTACTCCCAGCGGGGTACTAGGCACGGGGATAGGTTCCCCATGAGCTAGCGGTCCTCTCGATGGTCACCACTGCCGGAGTGGTGGACGGGGTCACCGGCGGCGAACTCCGAGGCGGACGGAGGTTTCGAGTTGGTTTAGGGATTCGGTCTACGGTGGTTCTCGATCGGAATTAAGGGATGAGACGGCTCCGCTGGGTCAATGAAAGACTAGAGGCGGCGAGTATGGCGTCGGAGGGGCTCTGGCTGCGAGGTAACCAACCGGAGTGCGGCGGCGGCTGCGCTTGCCGGAGGCGAGGATGACGACCTCCTCTGGTCAAACTGCTGCGAGGGGAGTTGGCTACGGTCGACTTGAGGCTGTTGACGAGTGCTAGGGAGGCCGGGGGAGCTATTTATAGCAGGGCAGCGTCGGTTCCCGATGGTAGCCATTGATAAGCTCGACGGTGCGCTTGCTACTGTCGCTAGAGGCAACATGGCGATGGTCGGCTGGCTCCAGGGGCTAACGACGAACTCTCCACTGTCCAAGGAGGCGAGCTGGCCGCTGCGGTGGTTTGGGCGGTACCGACCTAAGCAGGGGCCGGCTGCCGACGCCTGCGTGCCGCCAAAAGGCTTGCTGCGGCGGTGCTGCGAGGAGCCAGGGGTGGCAGCATGTCACGGGCGAACGGATAAGATCATGGCTTGGTCCCTCGGGCAAGAAAAGACCAGGGGTACAGAGTAAGCGCGCCGCGGCGGCTCGGGACGCGCGGCTGCAGTTGGCGCGCTCTGGGCGCGCCCAGTGCACGCCCACTAACCGCTCGGCGAAATGCCATGGCACCCCAGAGGGCGTGGATGATACTGCAAGTTACCAGACTGGTTAGGGTGGTTACTAAATCTCTAGTGGATAAGCTGGCTAGGCAAATAAAGCAACTCTATAATGCTAACAAAAATCTATTCCAAAATGGTTCATGCACTCCAGGTATTTGACAAAATGCCAAGAGCATCTAGGAAACTCTTGGAGGGGCCAAGATCTCCAATTCAGGGTCTCCTTAGATGCAGGTGAGGATGGCAAGGTTAGCTGGCCAAATCTAGAAACTTGTTAGTGCAAGTTTTGCAAAACTTCAGTTCTGGACAGAAGGTAAATGGCATAGTTTCATGGACAAAAAATACTCCCATGGGGCCACTCTTCTGGACTTAAGGGTTTTGCAGGGTGGTTGATAAGCAGGAGAAGGATAATGGGCATTAGAGCAACAAAAATTAGAGTTGCTGTAGAAAAAGCCAGACTGGACCAGAGAGCAAAAGAGAATGTTTTGCTCAAAGTTTTCAAAGAACATAAGTGGATTTTTGCACAAAGATGAATAATATACTCCTACTGACCTCCCCTAATTTTGGTGGGATTTTTAAAAGAATATTTAAATAGGTTGTAGTGCAAAATTGTCCACTGGACCAGATTTGAAAACTCGGTGTGGAGCTCAAAATCTCCAATGAACAGAAGATACTTTTGCATAAAAGTGATTTAAAAACATCACATGACATCTCCAAATTTTGGTGGAATTTTTAAATAAATTTATCAAATGGTTGCAGTGCAAAAGAGGCTCCAAGGTTTACAAAAAAAATATTTTTTTTAGAAATAAAGCTCAGGGAAGATAATCATATAAATAACTCCATTGATAAAAGCATTGTTTTATTTGAGAGGGTAAATAAGTCCAATAATGATTGAAAAGTTTTCACTTGGGGTAAAAACTCCATAATAATAAAGAAAAGAATGGTTCTGAAATCAAAAGGAAACCCAGAAAATAAAAGTTTAAGTTTCCTGGCAAAATTTTAATAAACAAAACATGGTTAAATTTTTGTGGTGTTACAACACTACCACCCTTAAGAAAAATCTCGTCCTCGAGATTTGCTAAGGCTTCTTTTTTTGAAAATATTATTTTTACCATATCAAAATAATCACTTCACTTAAGCGGTAAGATGCGGCTACAGTGAGAGGACAATAAGTGGTGTAAAACTACAGTGTGGGATACTGGCGATGTGTGGAGCAATCCACGGTTTTGGGGGAAAAACAAGCGATTTCTATGTCGGACACAGTAAATTTAGAATAAATTCTAAAATACGCTGGTCGTACCCGAGAGCACAGTGCTCCCTCTAGCTGACAGGTGGACCCGGAGCCCACTGTCAGTCTCTTCTTCTTCCTCTGGCTCTCTCTTCTTCCTCTCTCCCGCGCGCTTTCCCGCGCTTTCTCAACCGGCAACGTCTAGCGCGTAGGGCATCTAGGCCGTACCTGCGGTAGTGCGCGGCGTGCTAGCTGCCGGCGCAACGTGCACTCACCTCGTGGGCCAGTGCGTTGTCGGCACTGCTCGCGGATTCGCCACCGAACACCGGGGATCGAGCGACGAGCAACGTTGGTGGACTTCGCCCACCGTACACCGATCTCGAGCTATAAAACGACCGCGGTGCTCATTCTTCTTCCTCCACCTGACCTCGCTTCTCCTTCTCCTCCCTTCTCCTTCATTTCTGTCTGCAGGAGCTCGAGACGAGGCTCTAATGGCGGAGGTGATGCCGGACTGGTACGTGATCCTGATGTGCGGAGGGTTGGCGGCATTGCTGGGGTTCTCCGTGTTCCTGTGCGTGATGATCCTCGATGATCATCGTGATGCGGCCGCTCGACTGTTGGCTCTCTGCGGTGGCGGTGATCACGATAATTAGGTGCGGTGTCAGGTGCTAACTGCTGTCAGGGTGCCGGGGTAACTTGTACCCGAGTAATTACTCACAAATCTCTCCCTCTGAGCCTGTGGGGTGTTAGGGAGGTGATTAGCTTGGTGCAAAAAGTGCATGTGGATTTGCACCAGATCGCGTGGTTGGGGTCGTAGACTATTGTTATGGTGCTGTACAAAAAAAATCTATGTCGTGAAGAAATGTATGTTGCAACAACTCTGAGAAAAATCTCACTTCAGGATTTACTGAGAGTGAAAACAGCCAATAAAATTTTACTGTAGTAAAATCACTCACATTGATTGAAACTAACGATTTAATTCATCGCACAAATTTAGGATACCACACACGAGTTGAAAGACATCAATAAATGCAGGGACCATAAACACAGCAATGACATCTACAACGATAGTGGTAAATGGACAGGGTCCTGAGAAAAAGTCTCTAGAATCGGGACACACTCTTCTTCTATCGGGGCAAGTGGATTGACCAGTCGATGAATGTGTCTCTCCTGGTTGGGCCTCAATGGTCTGCCGATGGCGATCTGAGGATTCAAATCAGTGAGGCTCTGAAGATAACCCATTACTCACTGGGTCAAACGCACTTGAGCGATGACATACTAGGCAAGATTGGCTAGTACTGGGTCTCTCTCGATTCGTCCACCGGGAAAAGATGCTACTTCTCTGGGTGCTGCATGACTCGGGAAATAATAATATCCCCGTTCGCTGGCATAGGGGACCGCAAATCGAAGACGAGTAAGCGCCTCATATGCAGCAGCTTCTATGGCCATATGTGGAGTCGGCATAGATTTCCCCACGAAGGAAGCTTCCGTGGGGTCTTGGTTTGGGTTTCCGGGAGGGACGTGCACCACTGCCCAATATTTCAAGGTGGAAGGTGTGATCCTCGATTTGAGCAACTCATACTGGGGTGGATGGGTGGCACTCATGGTACTGCAGGTAAAGTCCCGCAAAATTTTAACAAAGCTGCCTAGAGTTGCGTCTGGAGTTCTCAGATAGATACTAGGGCTCGGCATGGCAATGGAAATAGTTGTGCGAGTGGTGCTCAAGGTGAGGGGTGCTTGGTAAGATCACGGGGTGGCCTTTTATATAGCTTTGGGGCTGGGTTATTTACCGTGGTGAAGGGCACTAGTTTGTCGGTTCTGCTCTCATGGGGTCGGGGTCAAAGTCACAGATATACATATCTCACAAAAGTGACGTGTTACTGTGGGAGTCGTCGGGGTTGGTTTTTGGTAGCTATGCCTGGAATTAAAAATTGCAGCCGTACACCAATGCACTTATGCATGGCTACAATTTAAAAGTAGGGACGCACAAATAGACAACATTTCAACATGGTGATACATGACCACATAATTACAGGGCGTGGGGTATACTAAGACTCGGTACTACTCGAGTGACTTAGTCTACCTCGTTTATATCCAAGCGGGCGTGCCTTGTGGAAGTCGAGGCTTCTCCTCGGGTCTCACTGTCGGGATTGGCTGGAGGGGGTTGAGGGGCTGCAGGGTCGGGGTAGCGATGATGACCATCGCGGGGATTGTTCGCCACAATCCCATTGGAGCGTGTTCCCCAAAAGGCGATGAAGCACTTCTGGGGTCATCAAAGCACCTTGGTTGATGGCTGGGGAAGACCTCAGGGACTCGCTCGGTTGTCCAAACAGCACGACTGGATTGTCGGCGTTGGGCTCATCCTCTTCTCTAGCCGGGGCTCGGCGAACCAGCTCTCCTCGAGTTGCGATCAGATCCAGAGTGATCTGATCGAACAGTTCCTCTAGTGCACTTACATAGCGCACCAAATGCAATAATGCATGATTTGTCTCGTGATCTCTGTTTGCAACCTGGGGTGGTCTGCCATACCCGTCACTGCTGGGGTAGTAGTAGAACGAGCGACAGTTAACTCTGGGCGACAAGTGCCGGAGTTGAACTATAGCCTCTCGAGCAGCTAGTTGGATGGCTTGTGGCTCAAAGGAAGTTGTCCTTCCGGTGAACCTCTAGGGGCGTTCTGGCGATAGACCCCTACCGTAGATGTGCACAGTGGCCCAGAATTGACAGCTTTCACCACTCATGGGTCCTTGGTACACAACATATTCTGGAGGCTCTTCTAATGCAAAGGCACGGCGGGTGAGGTTTGCGAGCACGGTCACAAAACCTCCAAGGTTGTTTGCCGTGGTCTCATTGTGTACGACGGGGCCAGGCATTATAGCTCGGTTTGAGGAAGGAGTTTGTGTTGTGCTGTGTTGAGGCTAGCGTGCCCTTTTTATAGAAAAGGGGAGGGAGTCTTCCTTCGCACGCTTGCGAATGAGACAATTCAGGTGTCGGTCACTGGCGCGTGATCGACAGGCTAGGCTGATAGGTTGGGCACCGACTGCCAAAAAGGTGTCGGGGTCATTGGGTGGCTATCTTGCACGAGAAGCCTTGGCTGCGGTTAGGTTAAAGTCTGGTGGGTTGGTCAACCTAGGTTTTCGACCTGGCTAAGATAGGATTAGCCAATGGTCAGTCTGGCTCTGATACCAAGTTTGTCACGACCGGTTTTCCGGGTATTAATTTCCCAGAAAATGGCCTTTGTGCTCACCAGCCCCAGGATTACTGTTAGCTGATGAGGCACCAACTTGATACAGAAACTCCAAGAAAACATACATAATATGTAGTACAAGACCATTCTGGCCTATGAGTACAATATAAGGTTGCTAGTGGTTGATGGCGGAAGCGGATTGTGGCACATCAACGTCTATGGGACTCCATTTCCCACAGGAACGGCTGACCAGTTAACTCCTATCTTCGCGGGGCTGCTATCACCGTTGCTTAGGTTCCGGGGCTGTCATCGCCACGCTCCTCTCCATGCAAGAAATCTGGCCAAGACAATATCCCGGGACAAGCCAGTGAGTACTTTGAATGTACTCGCAAACATTATGAACACGGGTATAATATAACTAATCATGCTCTAAAATATTCCATGATCACAACGTCAGTCATAAAATAAAATCTCTGATGCATGCAAGTAGGTTATTTATATGCAACATGAATATGTAATAACAGAGTAATAATAAAATGCACCGATCGGGTGTCTGAAGCGACGCCTCGAAAGGATAGTAAATAACGAGCGTGCCTCAGTCGGGCGTCTGAGCCACACCACATAAAGGGCTTACAAAGTAAATAAATAACAGCATGCCACAGTCGGGCGACACCACATAAAGGGCTTATAAAGTAAATAAATAACAGCATGCCACAGTCGGGCGTCTGAGCGACACCACATAAAGGGCTTATAAGAAAACAATCATAGTGAATATCCAGGAGGTAAGACCGTCCCAGGGATACTCAATGCTTCAAATAATATAAAGGGGTTAGTCCATAATAATAATAATCATAATCATCATAAGTCACACATCATGATCCATATTCTGGTTTAGTAGTTTCTCCTCCCAAGACCGACACTAAGACCGACACTTGACCCAACCCAGACTGTAGTCCTTAACCATGGACACGGCTATTCGAATAGATATTTAATCTCTGCAGAGGGTGTACTCTTTACCCACGAGTAACGGATTCCTTTAGTCCAGCGGGACTAATTCCGTCTACGGTCTTTCAATTGAAAACACACCTGACCTGCACACACCAGCTTAACTTACCGGTGTCTGGAATCACCCACGACACCTGTCAAGAAAAACTCTAAGTGGGGAGGCTACAACCTCGCGTAGCATGGGATCAAATTTATATCGCGCGCTCTAAGGGGTGGCCTCCCCTCTCGGTCCCAACCGGAAACACCCATGCCCCCGGACCAGGTGGCCTGCCTACCAGCTACAACCGGTATCTTCCACCATGGCCTCTCTGTACGGTGTGTGCTAGAAAGGGGTTGACGACTTACTCGACCGTACCCTACTTGTTGTAGGGACAAGTGGTAGTACGAAACAAGTATGGGGTTTACTGGAACAAGACTCGATCTATGGTCGACTCAGGAGGTTTAAGTGTTCCCTGCATGATTAGTATAACGAATATATTTCATCCAATAGACAGAATCACCACTCATCATACCCCATCATGCCATACCGGGCACACTCTTCTCGGCGATGAACTAGGGACAAGCTCGGGTCAACCCAAGACAGCGACTTTCCCGTTTTCCTTCCGGTAGGCACGAAAGGCATACGAGGATGATCACTGTCACAAGCATGTCCATTTCCAACAGCAAGGAAATCTCCAATATGCATTCATGCAAATTATCGTATTCCCACATAAAATAACGAGTCCTCCTTATTAAGGTGGTTTTATAATCGTGTCAAACAATGCACAAAAATATTATGCCAGGGTTCAGAATGCTTGCCTTCAAGAATATGCAAGTGGGGGTGCATTTTTGAAAGATGCCTTCTTCTTCAAAAACCTATTTTTGAAATTATTCAAATTAACACATAGTTTCAAAACAGTGCAAAAAGTTGTCAAAAAATTCAAATAAATCTTAAAATAAACTAGACTAAATTTGAGAGAGGTAGGAAAAAGAATCAACTTATTTGGAGTTCTATTTTAAAAGATATAGCCAGTCAAATTTGTTTTTAAATAAAAGACAGAAAAGGAAAAACGGGTCAGACAGAATACATTTTCGAAACAGAGAAAACGCACCTAGCAGAGTACGCCTTCACTTAAGACGGCCCGCGACGGTGTGGGGTCACAGACAGGAGGGGCCCGCGCTGTCAGGTTCATCCCCCTCCCTCCCGCTTTCCTGGCCAGGGAGCAGAGGCGAGCTCCGGCGACGGCAGTCGGCGGAAGGCTACTCCCCCCGAGGTACTAGGCACGGGGATAGGTTCCCCATGAGCTAGCGGTCCTCTCGATGGTCACCACTGCCGGAGTGGTGGACGGGGTCGCCGGCGGCGAACTCCAAGGCGGACGGAAGTTTCGGGTTGGTTTGGGGATTCGGTCTACGGTGGCTCTCGATCGGAATTAAGGGATGAGATGGCTCCGCCGGGTCAAGGAAAGACTAGAGGCGGCGAGTATGGCGTCGGAGGGGCTCTGGCTGCGAGGTAAGCAACTGGAGTGCGACGGCGGCTGCGCTTGCCGGAGGGGAGTTGGCTATGGTCGACTTGAGGCTGTTGACGAGTGCAAGGGAGGCCGGGGGCGCTATTTATAGCAGGGCAGCGTCGGTTCCCGATGGTAGCCGTGGATAAGCTCGACGGTGTGCTTGCTACTTTCGCCGGAGGCAACATGGCGATGGCCGGCTGGCTCCAGGAGCTAACGACGAACTCTCCACTGTCCAAGGAGGCGAGCTGGCGACGGACGGGTATCCGGAGGAGGACAACTACATGCCCTCCTCCGAAGACGAGATTAGCCTCGGCGACGACGAGTTCGGTGTGCCCGAGGACCCCACGGAGCAGGAGCACTTCAAGCGCCGGCTTATTGCCACTGCGAGAAGCCTGAAGAAGAAGCAGCAACAGCTTCAAGTTGATCAAGACCTGCTCATAGATAGATGGACAGAAGTCCTGACAGCCGAGGAATATGGACTCGAGCGCCACACGGCTGACCGGCCGCCTCAAGGTCGGGATAAAACGACATATCTGCCCGAATACCAGCCTATACCCCCACGCTAGTTTACTACGGCCCGGGGCAATACTCAGGACCTGCGCGATAGACTGGATAACACCGCAGGACAACCAAGATCGATCTACGGATCACGGGGGCACGCCGCAGCACATGACGATGACCGACATACCGGATACACTAACAGCAAATCCGGCTAGGCCGAACATAACCAGTCCGATGCAGCCGGACTACGTCGCGACATAGTCCGGCACAGAGGCGCCGCACACCCCCTCTGCTTCACCGATGAAGTGATGGATCATGAATTCCTAGAAGGGTTCAAAGCCGTAAATATTGAATCAAACGATGGCACAACAGACCCCGCGGTATGGATTGAAGATTTCCTTCTCCACATCCACATGGCCCGAGGAGACGATCTACATGCCATCAAGTATCTTCCCCTTAAGCTCAAAGGACCCGCCCGACATTGGCTAAACAGCCTGCCCGCAAATTCCATTGGCAGTTGGGATAACCTGGAAGACGCATTTCCTGACAACTTCCAAGGCACATATGTGCGACCTCCGGATGCCGATGACTTGAGCCACATTACTCAACAGCCCGGAGAATCAGCCAGGAAATTCTGGACTCGGTTCCTAACTAAAAAGAACCAAATAGTTGATTGTACGGATGCCGAAGCCCTGGCGGCCTTCAAGCATAATATCCGTGACGAGTGGCTCGCCCAACACCTCGGCCAGGAGAAACCCAAGTCCATGGCCGCTCTCACGACACTAATGACCCGCTTTTGCGCGGGCGAGGACATCTGGTTGGCTCGTAGCAGCACTACGCCACATTCTGTCACTTCAGATGTCCGCGACAATAATGGCAAGCTACGGCACAACAGACACAAGCGACGGAACAACGGCGACAACACCGAAGACACGGCGGTCAATGCCGGATTCAGCGGATCCAAATCCGGTCAGCGGAAGAAGCCATTCAAAAGAAACAATCAGGGACCGTCCAGTCTAGACCGTATACTGGAGCACTCATGCCAAATTCATGGCACCCCGGACAAGCCAGCCAACCACACCAACAGAGACTGCTGGGTATTTAAACATGCCGGCAAAATAAACGCCGAAAACAAGGACAAGGGGCTGCACAGCGACGATGACGAGGAGCCCCGGCGTCCAAACATGGGGGGACAGAAGAAATTCCCCCCCCCCCCCAAGTGAAAACGGTCAACATGATCTACGCCACCCACATCCCTAATCGGGAACAGAAGGGAGCACTACGGGACGTCTACGCGATGGAGCTAGTCGTCCCCAAATTCAACCCATGGTCAGCTTTTCCGATCACCTTTGATCGTAGGGATCATCCTACTAGCATCCGTCACGGCAGCTCGGCCGCATTGGTTCTAGACCTAATAATAGACGGATTTCACCTCACAAGAGTCCTTATGGACGGAGGCAGCAGCCTGAACCTGCTTTACCAGGACACACTGCGCAAAATGGGCATCGATCCTTCAAGGATTAAGCCCACCAAAACCACCTTTAAAGGTGTAATCCCTGGATTAGAGGCCCATTGTACGGGCTCTATAACATTGAAAGTGGTCTTCGGATCTCCAGATAACTTCCGAAGCAAAGAGCTAATCTTCGATATCATCCCTTTCCATAGTGGTTACCACGCACTGCTCGGACGAACCGCATTAGCTAGATTCAATGCAGTACCACACTATGCATACCTCAAGCTCAAGATGCCAGGCCTGCGCGGGGTCATAATAGTCAACGGAAATATGGACCGCTCTCTTCGTACAGAAGAGCATACTGCAGCCCTTGCGGCAGAAGTACAATGCGGCCTCCTCCGGCAAACCACCAATCCGATGACGACAACCTCAAGCTCCGTCAAGCGAGGGCGGAACACCCCGCAATAGGATCACCAGGCACGTCAAGAGCGCGACTAGCAGTTCGGCCTCCGCTCAAATCCCATCAAAGCAGCATTCGTGCCACGCTTACACAATTACGCACTCAAAATACCATGGGCACAGGCGGAGGCGCAGCAGTGGCTCAGTCAACAGTGTGGTATCACCGCCACACACTTCGTAACCTTTCCTTTTACCTTTCAGGATATTGCTTTAGCGCAGCCTCTTCAGAAGAGCCGGATTATCGGACTTACATAGGACAGGAAACCAAGGAGGCAAAACGCTTTGCGCACAGAAGGAAATACCCAGGTGGAATCTATTTATGATCGTTATACCCGCTTTATCTATCTGTACGTAGCCTGCCCCTGAATAGGGTATGTCAAATAATCCTATTTATCTCAGCTTAATGCATTCATTGTAAACATACGCTTAAACGTATTATTCATCAATGGGAGATCATATATAGCGTCAGCTTATTATTCTTATTTGAGCATTTTTTTTCTTTCAAATGTTTATCGGATATTGCATACGTACACTTTGGTACGTTCAGTTTGCTAGGGGCTTCTTATGGCGCCCCATAATACGGCAAGACAAGTCCGAACACTTTCAACAGTGCGGCACCCCGAACTTATAGCATTATATGCATCAGCTCCGAATCATGTCTTGGGTCTACATTTGGGATAGCCCGGCTCCCTTGTTTTGGTGCCTTACGTTCCGTTATATCGGCTAAGGTAGCGCAGGGAGAACTATTGCGATTGTGTCCCGGTTCTTCCGGACGAGCACCTCAGTAGAGAAAGCCGAAAACTGACCGGCATGATGTGGCGAGAGCTGGTCGCTGTTCGAGAGGTCCTAAAATCCTTAAAGATTTTTCCGCTTTAGGCGATAATTCGGCTTCGTCCGATCTAGGCGTATCTAGCGCCCCAATTCGGCCTTCCAGATTCTAGGGGCTTCGCCGAAATTTAAAATTGTAGACTTCTATGGCTAAGTGAAGGTTATAAATCCGCATAGTCCGATTGCCTTGTTCGTTGCGCTGGACACCTCCTTAAGGGACCAAACATTTGGATAAAGAGTGTCCGGGTTTTCCACGAACACCCCAGTACTAGTTACATGGGGGCGGAAGCCGACGACTGGCCTACTTTCAGAATTTGATAAACAGCCGCACAGAAGGTAATATTTTAAATAACAAAAGTGCTACATAGAGCAAGTAACTTTGTCTTTAAATTACAAACATGACAGAAGTGAATTCATTCAAAAATTATGTCCTTGGTACATTCATTGGCCACGAGGCGAGCGCACTTCATAACGCCATCATAATACTTCTTCGGATAGCGATGCTCCTTGCCCTCCGGCGGCCCTTCCTTCACCAGCTTCTCCGCATCCAGCTTGCCCCAATGCACCTTCGCACGGGCAAAGGCCCAACGGGCACCCTCAATGCAAACGCATCACTTGATGACTTCCAGTCGCAGACAGGCATTCACCATCCGCTTGATCAGGCTGAAGTAGCTAGTGGGCAGGGGCTCACCAGGCCACATCCGGACTATGAAATCCTTCATAGCCACTTCGGCCGCCCTATGGAGTTCGACCAACTGCTTCAGTTGGTCACTCAGAGGCGTTGGATGTTCGGCCCCAGCATACTGGGACCAGAATAGCTTCTCCGTTGAGCTCCCTTCCTGTGCACGATAAACTCCGCGGCACCGGATACGCTGCGTGGCAGATCTGCGAATGCCCCTGGAGAGCTTCGGACTCGGGTAAGTAAAAGAAACGCCTCCTCCACATGTTTGCTTTGCATAAAGAATTTCTTACCCGCTGTTATCTTTTTGGCCTCCTGGATTTCCTGATGTGCCTCCTCGGCTTCGGCCTTGGCGTCTTTTACACTTGCAAGGGACTTCGCAAGCTCGGCCTCTTTCGCCTTAAGCTCATGCTCCACGGACTCGAACTTTTTGCCGAGCTCCTGGAGCTCTTCTTGTACCTCGCCCACTCAGGCTTCTTGCTTCTCGCGCTCCTTGCGTTCCAAGGCCGCCTTGTGTTCGGCCTCGGACAACGCTTTTTTTTCATAGACGCCACTTCGGTGGTGGCATCTGTTACACAATCACGACGCTTCATCATTAGAATAACCAATTTTATCTATCATTCATTATAAGAGAGTGGGGAATCACTCACCTTTGTTCTTTTCGAGCTTCCTCCTCGTGAGGTATAGCTCTCCATGCGCCTGCTCGAGGTCCTATTTTAGTCTGGCGATCTCGGCCATACGGACTGCAGCGGCAAGCAGCACAGCCTGCTTATTTACATTCAAACTTATTGTTAGACTCCTGCGGATTATAATTGACCCTCCGTTTGGTTTTTCCTTCCAAACACCAAACAGAGTGTCAGGGGCTACTACCTATCGGGTGGTAATTTCATACATTTTTATTGCTTACCTCAAAGCCTGTTAGGAGGCTGGTGCAAGCTTCGGTTAGTCCGCTCTTGGCGGACAAAACCTTCTGAATCACTGCACTCATAAGAGTATGGTGCTCTTCATCCATAGAAGCGCCCCGAAGCGCTTCCAGCAGACAATCCGGCGCCTCGAGCGTAGCAGAAGTCCCCGGCACAGACGGCTCGCTGTCCTTAACGAGGGGCTGCCCGCCTAAGTCCAGAACCATTGAAGGCTCCGAAATAGTGTTCGGCTGAGAGTCCGGTTTACTGCAGCTCTCATCAACACGATCCGCGGGGATCTTGAACCCCGCATGTCCGACATCTGGAATGCCGCCTCGGGGCGCCTCCAGAGCCACCTCCCCCCGCTCTGGGAGACTTTGGGATAACACCTCAGTGTCATCTGCGGGCTGAGGAGTAGTGGCCGTCGGGAGCGAGTTCATCGCCGAATCGCTCAAAGACCCATCCGAAGACGACGCCTCGGGATGGGCCCTGGCCGAACTGCATACAAGTTCGGCGTTATAACAAAACTATGAAGAAAAATTATGATGGAGTGCGGATACTTACGATCGCAGTAGGGGCTTCTTCCTGGGCAGCCACCCCTCCTCGCTATCGGCGGCGGTGGCAGAGTAGTCCGGAAGGGACGCCTTTCCCTTCTTGGACGTCCCAGCCTCCCCTTCTGGGCCGGCCTTCCTCTTTTTCTCCCCCCCCCCCCTCCCAATACGGGGAGGTGGAGTTTCTTCTTGTTTCCCCCGCCTCCGTGGGAGGAATCTGCCTCGTCGTCATCGGACGACGAGGGTATGACGGCCTTGCCCCGGGGGCCTCTCCTAGTCCCCTGGTCCACCCTCTCAGGCCCCCCGTCCTTTCCGGATGGGGCGGCCTCCTCTTCTTCTTCTCCATCCCCTTCGGGGGAGGAGTGTGCCTCGTCATCTTCGGACGAGGCTTCTGGTGCAACCTTATGCCGGAGACCCTTTCGGATCCCCGGGGCCTTCTTAGCCGCCTTCTTCTCTAGTCCCTTGTAGGGCGTCGGGACCAGCATCTCCTTCAGGAGAGCATTAGCTGGACTTTCTGGCAGCAGAGCTAGAAAGTCAATCTGCTCCGCTGTCTCCACATCATCCTGAACAAATATACACAATCACTTAAGGCTTCCCCAGAACACCCAAAAAAACCAACCACCCCCCCACCCCTTCAGAAAAAAAACAAAAACCCCAGCCCCTGAACTGCTAACGCGTGGAAGCCTTTTTGTCCCGGTTGGTGGCACCAACCGGGACAAAAGGTCCTCCTGCCTGGGCAAGCGGCAGCGGCCACGTGGAGCCCCATTTGTCCCGGTTCTTGGGCGAACCGGGACTAAAGGTATAGGGCTTTAGTACCGACCCTTTAGTCCTGGTTCGGCAACTGGGACAAATGGCCCTCATGAACCGGGACGAATGGGCCTTTTTCTACTAGTGCGGGTGGGTAGCACCCACCTGGGCGCGCCCTGGTGTGTTGTGGCCGCCCAGGTGCCCCCCTCAGGTACCTCTTGGCTTGAGAAATTCTCTTTATTGATATAAAAAATCAAAGTTTCGTTCCATTCCGAGAACTTTTGTTTCTGCACAAAAACAACACCATTGTAGTTCTACTGAAAACAGCGTCACTCCAGGGATAGTTTCATTCAAATCATGCAAATTAGAGTCTAAAACAAGAGGAAAAGCGTTAGGAAAAGTAGATATGTTGGAGACGTATCATCGCACACTCAATGCGGATCGTGGGGAAGCGCAGTGGATGAGATAATTACAGAAGTTAACCCCTGCCATGAGTGCTCGTGCATTGTTTGGGCCTAGCCCAATAACGCCTCACCCATGTGTGGCTCAGGCCCGGGGGCTCCTCTCGGTGTACTAAAGTTTGGGCCTTTTTAGTACCCCATACTTATGCACTCGCAGTTGCAGCCTCACCCGCGGCAAGGCCTGACGGGGACAGCTGAAAGCAAATACAAGACGGTCGAAGAAGGCCACGAGCTGGGCTCCTGGTAAGACCCTTGCCGGGGTGGTTTATGAAGCAAAGCCCCGACAAGACCACCACCCCGGAGGTTGAGAGCTCTGAAACCATCGACAATGTCAAGACCAAGACCCAGGGGCGTCTGCGTGGTGGTATGCAGATCTTTGTGAAGACCAGAACGGAAAGTTCCTAACAAGGTTCTTGCCGGGGACGTTCACAGGCCCGCAGCGAGGCTCGTGCACGGCAAGGTTCCGCCCGCCCTACCAAGGTTCCAGCACGGCAACTAGCCTGCCAGCCTGGCAAGCGCCTGCGTGGTGGCATGCGGATCTTCATGAAGATCCTACCACCGCTCCAGCGTAGCGGCCAGCCAGTCAGCCTGGCATTGCATGCCTGGTCATCCTGGATGCGTGTCGAGATGGGGTGAGGCGGCGACAGACAGCATGGGCTCTGTTTCCGTCCCCGATAAAGTTAGGGGGCACATAAGCAGCGCATTTAATGCGCTGGTTCTAAGACGTCAGTGATAAGCATGCACACTATAGCAACTTTACACCTCATGTGTGCATGTACGCCACTTTGGTAGCCCCTTGGTATAAAAGGAGGCCCAAGGCCATACAGGAAGGGATTTTTGGACTTTCCTGCCCAGCTTGCATGCGTAGCGGCTAGTCGAAGCTCAAGTATACTCAATACACTAGAAGCAGGACTAGGGTTTTACGCTTCTCCGCAGCCCGAACCTGGGTAAAAATCCTTTGTGTTGATCATTAGATCTGCTCTTTGCGCACTCCTCTTTCCCTGCCAGATCGTAGAAGGACCCATGTGATCCCATAAGTGTTGTTTCCCCGACACTATGGCTGGTGGTTCAAAAACATTAGCGTATCCTTGGAACACGTCAAAATGACATGACAGACCCATCCATCATGTATGAGGGCGACATGAGTTGTCGACGTGATGGTCCGAGAGATCATGGCCAACGGTGCCATGATCCAAGCTCCCACCAGATACGTAGGGGCGCATGCAGAACCACATGTTTCCATCAGAATTTCCCATCATTGTGGCTGGTTGTGGAGGTGTGCGGAGGATAGCAAGAAGAGCCCCCTCCCCTCGCGTCGCCTCCCCTGAGGTGACTCGACGGCGAACCCTAGACCGCCTCCGCGCTCCCCCTCCCTCTCCTCTCCCTCTGCCGCCGCCTGAAGTGCTCGCCGGTGCGGCCATGCGACGCCTATGAAGGGGGCGGCAGGGATCTGGTGGCTCCGTCTTTGCGGAGGGCCCCGACATTCAGAGCGGTGGCTCCGATGGGTGGTGCCCGGCGTGGCCGGTGCGGTGGGCTGCGCTGGTGGGTCTTGATGGGCTGCCTCCCTGGCCGTGCGGGTGG